>NC_059173.1:20650641-20964450 GCF_019923935.1 Bubalus bubalis | reverse complement strand
GGCTTTTGGTTCACCCCAGTGACCCACTGCTGTTCTGACCTCTTAGGTGTCCCTTTTCCCAAGGTCCCTGCACAACAAATAACTGTGTGGCTCAATCAGAAAGTTCTTCTCAATCAGTGTTCTTTATCCATTAGAGTCACAAGCTAAATTGAAAAGACTGCCTTCCTCGAAAAACGCCTATATACCCACAGGTAAACAAAACTCTGCATACAGTTTAAGAAGGTTCTGGATCTGTTTGAGACCCATCTATAGATCCTAGGTTTAAAAACTCAACATGACACTCCCACTCTAATTCATGATGCAGAAAAGACCTGGGCCAAGACCAACTTTACAGAGGAGGAGGCCAGGTCAGGGTGAACCCACTTTCTGAAGCAGTATGGGGGAGCAGGACCAAAGGGGTACATGCAAAACAGACTATAAATTGTGTAAATTCACCTGAAAATCATTAAGAGCAACATACATGTGCTATTATCTTATTCTAAAAGTGTATTGTATTTGCATCTATTATAACTGTTTGCTGTTTAGTCACTAAGTCGTGTCTGACTCTGCAACCCTGCAGACTATAGCCCATCAGGCTCCTCTGTCCATGGGATTTTCCAGGCAAGAATACTGGAGGGGGGTGCCATTTCCTTCTCCAACATTATACCTGCATCTGAACAATGAAAGCGCTTTGGTTCAATGGGTCACAGCCCACCAAGACCTCCGCTGACACATGTAACAAACACAGGGCCCAGGAATCTCCAGATTTGCTCGTGTGCCTCTTAATATTTTAAAACATAAGGTGAGAATGATTTATTTAAAATGTCTTTGTGTCCTTCTGACCTCAGAATTACTCTACCTTATGCACACCAGGCAGAGAAGGCAATGGCACCCCACTCCAGCACTCTTGCCTGGAAAATCCCATGGGTGGAGGAGCCTGGTGGGCTGCAGTCCACGGGGTCGTGAAGAGTCAGACACGACTGAGTGACTTCACTTTCACTTTTCACTTTCATACATTGGAGAAGGAAATGGCAACCCACTCCAGTGTTCTTGCCTGGAGAATCCCAGGGACAGAGGAGCCTGGCGGGCTACAGTCCATGGGGTTGCAGAGTCGGACACAACTGAAGCGACAGCACACAAGTACTTTATATGTGTTTATTTCATTTTCTCAAATGTCTCCCAGGTTATGTTATTTTCAAAACCATTTTACAAATGAGAAACCTGAGGTTCAGAGAAGTTAAGCTCAAGGTCACAGGGTAAGGGCTCTATCACCTTCAGCTTCCCCACCCTTCTTCATCTCAATCCACATACCAACTCAGCAATCCTACTTATAATCTGCTTCCTGCCCTGTGATGTTATCAACCTCTTTCTCACCTCCTCTTCAGGGTTTGATTTCACCGTTGAGTATTTTTTCTATCTTCTGATATTTGCTTTCACTTATTATTTTCAAATTGCTGAGGATAACAGCAGGCTGTACAGAAAACATTGCTTAATAATTTAAATTTGGGGGAATAACTGAACCAAGAGTTGGAAGGCCCCTGGGAAGGCATCGGGAAACTGGGAAGTGAGCTGTGACTTCTCACTCCCATACCTGAACCCCCAGCAGGCACAGGAGTGACCTGATGGGTGAACGTGAGTGGAATTGTGACCTCTCTGCCCCACCCCACTCACACTGAAAGGGTTGTCTGGATTACTTCCGCCTCAACCAGAAGTGGAGCATAGACTTGCCCCAAGAGGCAGATGGATGCCAGACCCTCTATCGGAGACTGTAGCTCGGGTCTGGGCCACCATTGCTTAGCTGAGAGGTGTCAGGCCTCAGCAGAGGTGGGTGACAGCCATCAAGGGCCACAGCAGAGCTTGCAAAGTGAAATAGAAGCCTATGGGCAGCATACAGATAACTGTTTAGTCGCTCAGTCATGTCCAACTCTTTTCGACCCCATGGATGTACAGCCCGCCAGGCTCCTCTGGCCATGGGAGTTCTCAGGCAAGAATACTGGAGTGGGTTGCCATTTCCTTAATACAAATACCAAAATGGGTCACACAGGAAATGTGAATTAATTGCTAACCTTTAAAAATAATTAAATTTTAAGTAAAAATCTGGATTGTTGGTTTTTCCTTAAAAGAGCAGACCAGGTGGGACCCTGAGGCCTGGTTTCCACGATGGAAACAAACAGCTACCGCTGAGCAGGCCATCTTCTCAGGAAGGTGGGCTTTCTCCAGTCTGCCACAGACCTCATGACTCCTTGGTTAACTGCTTGTCCCCTGGGCCAGGGTGTCCTCACATCCTGGCTGGGATGGTCCCAGTTTACGCTTGTTGTCCATGTTTGAGTATTAACGGCAACCTCTTCACTATATCATATGGTCACCTAGACATAATGCACAAGCCCACTCCACCATACACACACACACACACAGACAGACACACACATACCCCACCAAATTCATACCACCATATGTCAAGCACAGAACCCTGTTATAAAGTGATTTTATTAAATTGATTTGGACATACTGTAGGTCAAATAATATTTTCCAAAGATAACAATTATGGACTTTAAAGCTCGACATAAAATTAGTAGCTTCAAAAGTGTTAGTCATATTCCCCAGCAACAGCATGATAAAATAATTCAACTATGTAGAAATATAGAACTCTAGGACTAGCTGGAAACTCGGAAATCATTTAGCCTAATGTCCTCATTTTGTACGTGAGAAAACTAGACTCAAAGATTAAGTGATTTTGCCCAAGCTCACATACCTAATAGTAATAAAGCTAGAAATCAAACCAATTTTTCCTAAAACTAAAATTCTATTAATGATATTTCAACTGGCTCGCTATCAACTAAAAGTCTAGGCTTTTCTCTAATGCTCCACACTACTGTGACATGGAAGAAGAGTGTTAAGACACTACAGTAAATCGTAGTCGAGGAATTCAGGCCTGGAAGGGGCTTTATCAAATAACTAAGCCAGCCCTCTCTTTGCAAAAAGGAGGAAAATTATGTGAAGTGACTTCCCAAAGGCTTGTTAACAGAGCTATCCAGATGAAAATTCAGATGGTAACACATATACCCCCCCCCCAAATCCCATCTTCTACTTTCACCCACTCAGTTATATGCCCCTTTTAAATCTCCTTTATGCCTGAGGTTTTAGTTATACAAAAACCCCTTCCAGTCAAACAGAAGAAATTAATTCAAATATGAAGAGAAAATCAAGCTTTGTTTTGTATTTCGGTGACTATTTCGGGTAGTTCATTTTCCAGCCTCTCAAGACAGTGGACAGACACTGCTAACCTGATCACCCAGTTCAGAGCTTTCAAAAAGCCTTAATTTCCCCCAAAGACTTCCTGAGCAAAAAGGACTACATGTGGGAAATCAACGAAAACAGGAATGAGGAGAGAAACAAAGTTCAAACTTAGTTGCTTTTTGTTGTCATTGGGGACTTTTGGTCTTCTAAACATTCCTGGAGTTCCTCCACATGAGTTTTTATCATCAATGTAGCAAAAAAAAAAAAAAAGGCCTATAAACGTCAGGATACTGAGCGTTCAGCATCTCCCCCGCCCTGCTGCTCACTACACTCACCGCCGGGCCACGCCTTCTGCTCCGCCCACTGCGCACCGCAAGGCCGACCCACCTGCGAAAGCTGGGCACCTGCGCTCCGCAGCCACCCCGGGCCGCCCTCGCCCGCACAAAGGCCTCCCTGACCGCTATCTACTGCCGCCCCCCACCCTCACCCACCCCCCACCGCTCTAAATCATCACCCTAGGTTATTTTCTCCATAGCACTTAATCACTATCTCACACTACGTTATTTGTTTACTTGCTTATCATCTGTCTCCTCCACCAGAAGTCAACTCCACGAGAGTAGGGCCCTTGTCTGTCTTACTCAGTGGTATCCCCCGCAAGGGGCACAGTGCCTGGCACATAGGAGGTGTTCAATAAATACTTGTCCGATGAATGAAGAAAGAAAAGGAGAGGTTAAGAGACATTCCTTCCTACAAAGGAACGGATATGTAATCCTACACATTATTGCCAAAAATTACAGAAACAAAAACTATTATTAGGGACGCCTCCTACCATCCACTTCTCCTAGGGGAAAGTGGCTCCACGTGTTACTAAAGGAGCCCCAGAGGGCAGTTCTGGATGGAGAAAAGTCCTAACTCCGCTCACTTCCTCCTCCCTATTTACATTCAGCTATTCCCCCCCACCCCCAAAAAAAAACCAAAAAATATTCAAGTTAAAAATATGTGATGTAGCCACTAGAAAATTAAGTCTAACATAGTGACACAGTGATTAGCAGAATTCACAAAATTAAAGTTCAAGGGCGTGTATGCTTGCCAATGATTTTCTCTGATAGGCAAAGTGGCCATCATGAGTCACCTAAAACCTAAAATGAAATTTGATGCCATCTAGGAAGGGGTGGATAGTTATGGGCATTTGGAGGATACATGGGTAAAGTGAGTGCAGAAGTAATAGGATACATGGACAGATATGGAGAGGCTGAACCAGGTGGTAACCTCTGAAGTACCAGAACACTACTTGGTGGGAGCTGGCCGTTTTCAGATGCATTTACCGGTATGCTGGGATCAAGAGAAGATCGTGAGTTCCTGAAATGGAGCAGTATCTGGGGTAACTTTTAGGTAAAGTGTAGACAGAAGGTGACTTGGGAGGCTGCGCAACGACCATGGTTTCCTGTGTAGTTATTCCACCAGAATCCCAGGAAATGCACACCCACGACTGGGACCTCACAGCCTGCCCTGGGCACACACTCACAGGAGCTCCAGATTCACAAGTTGTGCAACACACTTGGCATGAATCCAAAACCTCACCCTCACACATGCCTCCTGGAAAACAATGTTCTGCTGGGTCCTGCTGTAAAAATTTCTTGGATCAATGTAGGTATTTACAGGGTTTTTCCTTCCTAGTGGCACTTATGGGTTTTAAGAATTTTTTTTTTTAACTCTTAGCAAAACACTTTATATAACTGATATTTTGAGATGGTTTCTCTCCTTTGTGTGCACTCTCTGGTGGATGCAGAGGCTGGTGCTCTGACTGAAAGCCTTCCCACACTCATCACACTTAAAAGGTTTTTCCCCTGTGTGTACTCTCTGATGGATGCAGAGGCTGGAGCTCTGGCTGAAGGCCTTCCCACACCCACAGCACCTATAGGGCTTCTCCCCAGTGTGCACTCTCTGATGGATGCAGAGGCTGGAGCTCTGGCTGAAGGCCTTCCCACACTCATAGCATTTATAGGGCTTCTCTCCTGTGTGGACTCTCTGATGCATGCAGAGGCTGGAAGTGTGCCTGAAGGCCTTCCCACACTCTTCACATTTAAAGGGCTTCTCTCCGGTGTGCACTCTCTGATGCATGCAGAGGTTTGAACTATTGCTAAAGCCCCTTCCACACTCACTACAGACATAGGGTTTCTCACCTGTATGAACTCTCATGTGAATCTGCAGGTGTGAGCTCCAATTGAAGGCTTTGCCACACTCGTAACACTTATAGGGCTTCTCCACTGTGTGGATTTTCTTATGTCTGTTAAGTTTGGTCGTAGTACTAAAATCCTTACCGCAATCGTCACATTTATAGACCTTCTCTCCTGTGTGGTCTCGCCAATGAATATGAAGTTCTGATATATGAAAGAAACCCTTGTCACACTTGTCACATTTATGGGGCTTCTCAGCAGTGTGAATTTTCTGATGCATAAAAAGATCTGCTCTCTCAGAGAAAAACTCCCTGCACATGGGGCACTTGTAGATCATGGTTCCTATTTGGTATCGTGATTTAGAGATTTCCTTACAATGACTACAGGCGGCTGTCTCAGAGTCTCTCATTTGGCCATGTTGGCGTTTATCTCAAGCTGGCTCTATGTGGGAGGTCTGAGGTCGGCCTAAGCTTTTCCCTGCCTGTCTTTCTATGGAAGGTTTCTTCCTGCATAGTGTTCCTCACTCAGTATTATTGATTATAAAGTGACATGTATATCCACATCAACTCTGGAACTCAATAACACAGCACTTTCTTTAAGATCCTGAGCTGTCAACATTCCAAGAGGCTGCCAAGGTGCAAACCTTTGTGCTTTTAAGCCCCTGGAATCTTCCTCTTGCAGAATAATCTCGTTCGTCTCACTTGCAGGGAAAGGCCTGCCCAGTGTCCCCTGCGGCCGAGGGCGCAATCCTGCGTGCTGGCCTCGGTCCCCGGGAGCCTCCCCTTGCAGAGTCACTATGACATCCTGCCTCCTTCGCATCAGATGGGAGCCTCCCCGGAAGCCAGCACCACGGGTCCAGGTGTGTCAGTCCTTCCTTGTGAGCCTCCCTGCACCGCTGTTGCTCTGGCGGTCTCCTGTAATAGAAACGTAAACACATACACTGAAAACGCCTTTCTCATCCAGAAAATTGCTGTGGATTCTATAATTAATTTCCAATAAGCGAGACAGTGGTGACACAGACCTTCTGTGATCTTGAGGAAGGAGCTCTCTCTTCCAGAGATGTGTCTCTTGGATTTGCAGGTCTGAAGAAGAGAATTTGTAGATATCATGCTCCCATTCACAGCCTAAGCACATAATCCAATTACAACCGCTGACTGTAACTATCTGAGCAACACCAAGGGCTAATATTATTGAAAAAGAGAAGAAATCCTCAGAAGACCTACATGTGAGTATGAGAAGCAGCTGTCAACACAAAGGAGCAAGAAGGAAAACTCCCTCCACTTGGAACCTCAGAAGGAACAATGCTGCTGCTTCTGGAGCTGAAACACAATACTGAGGAGCCCTCCAATCCAGAGAAAGTAAACATATGACATGTCGGCATCAAGAGTCATTCCCTCGCTTAACTGTCCCAATGGTTTCCTGATGTTCTTGGAATCCCAATCCTTAACCTAAAACCCAAGGTCCTGCATGGCCCTGCCCCACCCGCCCCAACCTCACACACAGCTGGGTGTGTCAGCTGCCCCTCTTCCCTCTTCCTCAAGAAGGCTCCTGGCTGAGACTCTATTTAAATCTCTTATTTGATTCCTTCAAAGTACAGTGAACTTGTAATTATCTAATTGTTCCTTGCTTTTTGTTCTGTCTCCTGTGCTAGAAAGTAAACGCCAGGAGGGAGGAACTTAGTATGTTGCTCACTTACATTCTGGCCAAGCAGAGGTGTTCAATGGATACCTACTGGATGCATCCACAAGGTACTTAATGAAACCTCCTCTCTCCTGCAGACATGTCTTGCTTCATTCTGGTGCAGCAGATAAAGGTATATTTTCCACTGCCTTATTACCAGACTTTTGATAACCAACATGGGACAAAATATACACCAAATAGACACAGAAGAAAATCCCCAAGTACTCAATCTGAAATCTTTTGAGGTTTAGGATGCCTTAGCTACATTTTCATTGTCCTGTATTATGCTCAGCAAGTGATACTTCAGTTACTTAGTTAATGAAATAAACAGATCTTAGAATAACATTCTCAATAATATGTTCAATACAAAGACAGGGCACACAAGAGCTTGAGGAGATTTCTTTAACATTAAAATCACAAAATAAGGGGACCTCCCCAGTGGTCCAGCAGTTAAGATTCCAAGCTTCCAATGCAAGGGATGCAGGTTCAATCCCTGGTCGGGGAATGAAGATCCTACATGCCAAGTAGCATGGCCAAAAAAAAAAAAATTTGCAAAATAAACGGTACTGTTTCCAGATGGAAGTGTCAAGATAATGTAATTCATCTAAACAAACAAGGTTTCAGCAAAAGAAAATATAATCAGTGTGTGAAAAATTATATATGCATCTATCCTCTGATTAATCACATTTCTAGAGATCTATCCCAAGATATACTGGCAAAATAGGAGATGGCCAGTTTATTCACTCATGCGGTACCTGTCACAGCAAAACTGCAGGCAGCCCAAGGCCCACCCACTGGGGAGGGCCTGAATCAACTATGGGGCTTCCTTACAGGGAACTACTGCTCAGCCATCAAAAAGAGGGAATGGGGACAAGCACGATGTACTGACACAAGGAAGCCCAGGTGCTGGTGGTGGTGGTTTAGTCGCTAAGTCATGTCCCACTCTCGTGACCCCATGGGCTGCAGCCTGCCAGGCTCCTCTGCCCATGGGATTCTACAGGCAAGAATACTGGAGTGGGCTGCCATTCCCTTCTCCAGGCCCAGGTAATACTGTCTAGGAAAAAAAAACAAGGCCCAGATTAATATATCCAACCTGCTTCCTTTTGTGCAAAAAAGGAGGGGAATGTGAATTATTTACATATATCTTTATGTGATGTATACAAGTAAACATGGAGAAAGATAATACAAAATGAATTTTTTATTGAAGTATAATTTACAATGCTCTGTTAGTTTTCAGGTGTACAACCAGTGATTCTGTTATACATCTAGATATATATTCCTTTTCAGATTATGGTTATTGCAAGATATTGAGTATAGTTCCCTGTGCTTGAGTTGAGTAGGTCCTTGCTGTCTTCTATTTTATATGTAGTAGTGTGCATATGTTAATCCCAAATGCCTATTTTATCTCCTCCACGCCTTTATCCTGTTTGGTAACAGTTAAGTTTGTTTTCTATATCTGAAAGTCTGTTTTTGTTTAATACAAAATGAATTTAAACAGGAGGAAGAAGAAAAGGATGAAGTAAAACTTCTCTGAATGTAACATGTTGTTTTGGCTTTGGAAACATATGTTTATAAATTCAAAAAACGAAATTAAATAAAGAAGAAAAGCAATTCCTAAAATATTAAAACAAAATGAAGAAAGTGAGCCTTAACTTTCCTGTTATCCACAAAAACCTTTTAAGTACAAGAGACTGAGTGTCCATACTTAGGGGGAAATTCTGTTGATAAATAAAGCTGCAAAGAACTTAAACTTCTTTCATAGTTTAACTGAGTTATAACAAATGTATGTTCATAAAGTAGAATAACTCATTATGGTAATGTTGTTAGGAACCAAGATTCGAAGTGAAAGAAGTGAGATACTGACATAAAATCAAAATTAAGGAAAAAAATCTTATAATGTAAAATTTTATTTAGAAATATCAGTTTGAATTCATGTTTTCCTTCCTCTTTTTTTTTTCAGGGTATCCACCAAAAAGGCCTGTAAGCAATGATAACCAACAGCAGTGGTCCCTTCTCTTACGGAACCTTCTCCACCAAATGGCATAGGGATCTTTGCAGAGTGGCTGGTCTCAAGGCCAGAGCAGCACTTTACACTGTGAGCCTTGGGACACCTTGTTATGCCAGAATGTGAGGAGTCATGCCAAAGAACACAGATGCCAACTTATGAATAGACTCCCACTGGCCAAAACTGGGACAACTGAGCATCAGAAGGAATGATGAATGTGATCCATTGAAACACACTAAATATACAAAATCCCTGAATTCACAGTAACGACAAGGGGTGGGGAGGCATGGAGAGAGGAAAAGAGGGACAGAGAGAGAGAGAGAGAGAGACTCAAGGCACTAAACTGAAAGTTACAGAATACCAACTTTTACCTTTTTTGAAACTTGGTAATTAAAAGGAAAGAAAGTCTTCCTCTATAAACTATCTTTCGAGAGAATGCAACAAGCCAGCTAGTAAATGTGCAACTGTAACGAAATGCATGATTCAGACCATGGCAAGAAATGAGTAAAAACATCAGATGAAAGGCTGATCAAGAACTTCTTATACTTTTGAGGATCCCGCTATCAACCCCTGAACCCCTTATCATGTCAGCATACTTCAAGAGGAGCAAGTACACCCCCTGCCACCTGGCCTGATGCCACTGGAACCACACAGGATCACCTGAAACATTCTTGCTAAACACGCCTCCTGGACTCCTTTTTATTTGAGGGAACTAGGAGGGAGGACTAAGGAACTACCAGGATACAAGCAGAAAAATATCAAAATGTGAGCCAGTCCACAGGACAACTGCCCATTTCTGCAACAGGTAAATGATATGGAAAAGGTTGGGGAGGGGGGGAGGGTGGACTTCCCTGATGGTCCAGTGGTTAAGGCTGCACTTCCAATGCAGGGGGCTTGGGTTTGACCCCTGATCAGAGAACTAAGATCCCACATGCTACATGCCACAGCCAAAAAAAAACAAGAAAAAAAAGTTGGGGTGGGACCTGCTCTAGATTAAAGACACCTAAGATATAACAATCAAATGTAACTTGAGGATCTACCTTCTTAGGAATTTGATTTGTCAAATAAGCCAGCTGCTAAAACGGGACAACTGGGGAGATGCCCAGGGGACTAGGTATCAGATTACACAAGGAACCGGGCTCACTGCATGTGGTGTGATGATGCCTTTGCAGTTGTGTAAACCAATGTCTGTATTTTTAGAGATGTATACTGAGGCTTTTAACAATGAAATGATGTCTGAGATGTATCTTAAAATGCTTGGGCTAAATAAAAATAACAGACAAAGCAAACGCGGGAGGACTGTTGTAACTGTTGAATCGAGGTGATAGATAAATAATGAATAAGACAGTCGATCTCTTCCTTTGTGTATGTCTGTCATTTTTCAGGATAACAAAACTGGCCAATACTGGGATCTTCCTGCTCCTCTCGCAATGACAACCTGGAACACTGCACAGAGGTGCACGTGAACTAAGCAGATGCAACCCTCCAATGGCTGTGACCTCGGCAGTCCATCCTGAGTGCGTGAGTGTGGGCGCACTGCAGACGTCTCTGGAGAGAGGAGGGAGGCTGCTGGGGATGAGCAAGGGACACGGGGAGCAGTGCTGCACTCGGCTCCTCCTTCCCTCACCAGCTCCTCAACCGAAATGCGGTGGTTCCCCTGGTGCCCTCCATTGGAGAGGCAGCGGCCAGGGTCAGGGCATCCATCCAGACTGGGCTCAGAGAGACTGGCTCTGCTGGTGACATGAAACTCCTGCAGTCATTGTGCGTGACCTTCCACCAGAGCGCCTCTGAGTGGGGAAATCGGGTACTGCCGTGCCTTCCAGGTAAAAGGCCTGGGCACAGCTATAAGTCTCAACCCACTGAGCACAAGCCATATTCTGCAAGTAAAAGGCCAGGCAAACAATCTCCAGACTTGCCATGCGACCAACGAGAGAAGGACAAACAGGCACCAAGGATCCCCACCGCAGCCTTTCCTAAAACAGCACCTATCTCACTGCCTCTTCACAGACAAAGGAGACGCAGACCAAGAGAGCAGGGAGGAATCACAGAATTCTACACACCGCAAGGGCACGATGCTCCCAAGAATCTCTCCCTCGAAGCATGTTTGCTATCCAGTGTCCCGTAAGGGCTTTCACAGGGACAGTGTGTATGACTGGGGGCCACCTGGGAGACCCGAGGAGGAAGTGGGCTTGCAGCTGAGGTCACCAGGCACCACCACAGGCCACGTCCCAACTCTGCACGAGACCTCGGGGCACCATCAGCAAGTCTGTGCCTTCAACCTGCATGTGAGGAGACTTTTTCAAATAAGAAAGGTGCAGGCCAGCAGAGAAGTGAGAGGAAAAGGGTTTTAAGTAGCCCAACTGCCCCAAACCCCATCTTTCATGAAAAGGAGTTTCTTCCCTCCCTGAGGTCTGTCCATCAGGAGATTTGCCTCATGTCAACCGTGTGACACCAACACCACCTCATCAGTACCTGTCCCCCAGGTCACTTAAAAGTAAGGGATCTAGGTGAATAAACAACCGTGGCTGAAATGCAAGGAAGTTAAAAAACAAATGAGCCCTAAATACAAAGAAACTACGTCCTGAAAGAACAAAAGGTCTGGGCCCTGGCACGGGATAAGGGTCACCTGGAGACGGAGACGCAGGATTAATGGGCCATGAGGACGGGACTGTTGCCCTTGGAGGGCTGATTGGGCCACGTGCTCCCAAGTCTAGACACAGTTCAACCGGCGCTTTGACCAGGAGGCGGCACCGCTGCTGGACTGTGGGGCGAGGCCCAGAGTCTACCGCAGTGGCCCTGACCTTCCTTGCAGGCAGCACGCTTGTTTCCTACGGCATCAGGCTTCGGCCGGGGGAGGAGGCACAGGGTCTGTCATTTCTCTTGGAGTTTTGCTGACAATGGTTAGTGGGCTCCAGGGTGGGAGACGAGCCTGCTCTGGTCCTACCCACAGGGGGCAAAGGTCAAGAGGCAGGTAGAGAGTCGGGACACTGATTTTCTCTCCAAATTTCAGCCTGAATTTGTTGAAGAACTCAAAGGTAACAGTCCCTCTGCCCTGGGAAGAAGCTCATGAGGCTGTGCTGGGAAGGGAAGACTGGATGTGGACTTTGAAACAGGATTATTTAAACACACTTCTGTGTGTGTCTTTCATATATTACTGTCTTTTACACAGCTGTCCCCAAAATACAATTCTACATAGGATAAAACAGTGAACTCATTTTTCATGGATTTCTTGTTAAAACGATCCAGTGGTTACAGAACAGAAGGACCCAGGCTCCACAAGGCAGGGGCTGGAGACAAGAGGGAGTGAGTGGGACACTGAGAGTCAGCACCCCACAGGGCCCGGTACTGGGCCAGCAGGAGGCACCAGTGCAGCCGTGTTCAGAGGACAGCCAGCTCCCCAGCAGACGAGTGGATGCTCCAGAATGCTGACTCAGACCTAGACACACTCCGCACAGGCTGGCTGTGAAATCAAGACCAACCCCCCAATTGAGTAGGACAGAAAGCCATGCACACCTGTCAAGGAGCTGGCAGACAGAAGCCTCGCCCTCAGACCCCACAGCAAGCCGGCTGCCGTGGTGCACTGTGTCGCAGGTCTGTCTACAGTGCCGTGGCTCCTATCGTGCATTAAGTACAGATAACCCCGCTCTACAGTAGCCTCCTCTAATAGCCCAGTCAAAGCTACGTCAACAGAAATCAAACTAACTTCCTATCCAGAACCAGACCTGTCAGAACATACGGGCTTATGGTTCTGACATTCAGAGGGACAAGGGCATCCTTCCTAGAAAAGATAAAAATGAATAAAAAAAGAATTGGAAGGAAGACATTCCGATGCCTCCAGCATCAACCAAGGCTCCTACTACCAACGGCAGTGGGCTGCACCAGCCACATGACTCATCTCCTCCCCACGTGCAGAGCAGGCAATTGTGTCCCAGGGCCTGGAGAAGGTTCTCAGAGATGATCAAAGGGCTGTAGCTCAGATGAGGATGACTCAGACTAGTCAGGGTGAAAGAATCCCAATCAACTCCCAGTCTCTTAATTATTGGGAAGTGTTTTACAGGAAGATCCCAGTGTTCCCAGTTGCCCTAACACGTGTTGGTTCATGCCATGCTGTTGAGTGTTTGATATCTAAGTGATACTCAAGAGAATCCAGCCCACCCAGAAGCAGGCCCAGAAGAAAGGTGTCCCTGATGCCAACAGTCCTGGAAACTGAACTCAGACGCAGGATCAGCCTGTGCAAGAGTGCAGGCACACGTTCCACAAACACTCAGCCCCAGTACTTGTTGGGCAGTGGGCTGCCCTCTGGAAGATCCTGTGATGAACAACACAGCTGTGGCTTCTGCCTTTGTGTGGCTGACAGTCCAGCAGGGGAGGCAACGGGCCCAGTGCTGTGCGAGTGGCTGAGCAAGGCCCTGGGGACACAGCTACACGCCTAAGGGGCATCCCAACTGGTTTCACATCACAAGGAAGACATCCAGTAAACTCTACTTTTAAACCGAAACCAAAAGGAGGAACCCTTTTGGAGGAACTCACCCTGAGGAAGGTGTGTCTAGAGACAGCCAGGATGACCAGTCCTAGGAGTGCACGTCAGCACATGGGAGGCAGAAGGGCGGGTGGGGCGGGGGGTGGGCAACTCTGACCCCCTCTCAGCTCTACCAGATTATGGTTTCCTGTGTGATGGGAAAGGGTGCTTTCTTAGGATAAAACTCTAGGATTTGAAATTGAGGGGAGTGGGCAGCAATAGGCAATAATGTTCTGTCTGGAAACAGGACGGAAGGCTTTGTAATTCACATGTAGCTTCTGCCATGGCCGCATGGCCTCTGATGCCATAGGAATCTGTCCCTAGAGCCTGGACAGTGAGGGAGCGAGGCTCCTTGCTGCAGGACTGAGACAAAGCTGGCCTAGTGTGGAGCGTACACACCTCCACTCACCCGTCCCCACCACGTCCCTTTCCACAGCAGCCGTGACTTTAATGTCCCCCCAGATAACCACAAACCCTGCCAGGGAATCATCTGCTAGCGAGTCTTAAGACTGTACAACCTCTAGCGGGCCAAGACTATGAAGAAGCTCCAGCCTCTTATCCTCATCACCAAGAAAACATTTCAGAAAGAAGAAAGATTACACCCTTCTATAGACATCAAAGCCTGTGAAACCTACCACCCATCCAATAGCCTAGTCCTGAGCGAGAGTCTCCGTGCGGTCCCAGCCCCGTGGCCCCAGCAGCCCTCACTCCTTCACACTCAGCCCACTGAAAGCCGCATCTCCCCCAAGAACGGCACTTTCTGCCCTTTGTCATTCTGCAACACACACACTTCGCAGCTCTCCCACTTATTCACAGTGTGACTTTAAGCAAGTCATTTAAGCCTAAGACTCAAAGACCTTGAACGTAAAAGAGAAATGATACTCACAACTCTATCTCTCGGGGCTGTTACAAACATGTAATCAGACTGTGCACGAGCCCAGGCTCCATGTGCACACCCCTCTGATCTTTCCTCAGCTTGCTGCATGTCAGGAAAGCTTGCCGTTCACTGGAGGGCAGCTTCAGGAGCCTGCAGTGCTTGGCCAGTGGCCAGTCACCTCCCTGCGTCCGTTCCCTCTCCGGACCATGTGCTCATCCCTATTCTGGATCACCTCTCCCTGTCAATGCAGCACTGAGGAGCCAATAACTCAGTGCTCTATCCTCCTGGGGTGAAAGCCAAGTCCCCAGATCTTTCTCTTGAGTTGGGGAAAATGCTCATCAATACTGGCTGTAGAATGACAAAGAAACTCTTTTCCCTAAAAATTCCTCTTGTATTCAATTTTGTAGCTCAGAATAAGGCTTGGTCACAGTATCCATCTCTTTCCTTCCCCCTTTCTCTGTGTCTCTGCTATCCACAGAGATGTTAAAAGTGTGCTCTAAAATATGCCCTGCACATTCTGCTTTCCTCACTCACTCCAGGTTTAAGGCTCCTCCTCCAACACACTAAGCCAAGAGCCTGACAAACGGCCTGGTTCATCTTACAACCATGCTCCAGCAACAGGCAAGAGGTCAGTTGTCTTCAGGGTTGGGTAGGGAATAGAACCATGTGCTCTTGTTCACTTGAAGACATCAGGGGTGAGTGGGCCCCTCCCACCTACTCCCCCTTAAAAACATTCACTCCTACAAATACAGTGTCATCGGGCTGAAAGTGGTCCACCAGCTACAAGCTGAGTCTCTTGCAAAAAACCCAACCCATGAGCACGGGACACCAAACAGCCATCCAACCCTGGGAGGCTCAGCTCTTTACAGCTGCTGTCCTAGACCAGCAGTTCTCAAAAACCAAGACTCTTGAGGATTCCACACCCTTACAAAACAAGATCAAAATGACTTTCAAGATAATACTAAAACGCTGCTTGCCTTTTTTTACCATGCTGACATTTGCCTGGAGGATGCAAATGCACTGGATGGCCACTCCTTAGGCTTCTCATACAAAACCCTGTGGCAAAGGCACCAGTAGTTGAAAGATTCTTCACCTCGAGGGGCTCACAGTAAAAAAAAAAAAAAAAAGTTCCAATTAAGAATATCCTTGAAGAAGCAATAAAAAATAATTCTTTAAATCTAGACCCTTTTATTATAACATTTATGTTAAACATATCATGTTCATTATTTACATTGATATGAAATACACACACATGTATTTTAATGTATATTTATCATATTCCTGGTTAAAACGGAACCACATCAGGTCACGTACCCAAGCACAGTGTTGTCTCAAGGAGGAACGCTTGTCTAACTGTCTGAGCTGCAAACTCAATTGGCATCTTCTCGACTGAACGTCATTTTTACTTGAGTGACTACACACTTGCTCTGCAGACTGGGTGCAGACATCTCAGATAACAGGAAACTGATGGCATTTATTGCCAACTGTCAATCTGAGCTTTCTAATGAAAACTAGAATCTGGGAAAACTCCTGTCTGTCACCATGGGCTCTCTAGTTTCCTGAGACTTGAAGACTGTCCTGATGAAAACGACAGTTAACACTAACCATGAGTTTCCTGATATTATACATAATGAAATGTATGAACATTTTCAGCCTCTGCAAAAAGTGAACTAATGTTGTCCAAACGACCCATGTGTCAGGTAATGCATCATCATGGGTAAAACATCTATTCAAAGTGCAGGAAGAGACCGGGAATTTTAACACAGGATTTCAGATTGCACACTGCAAATAATCTGCAGGAAACTACCACTTGTCAAGTTTGGTATCAGGTCACAAAGGAACTCTCAAGTACCTGAAAAGGCTACTGAAACCCCCTTTTCAGTTCCTTTGTTTGTGAAGCTGGATGTCTTCACCTACTTCAGCTAAAACAACATATTGCAAGAGACTGAGCACAGAAGTGGACATAAATATTTATATCACTCTTCCTACTAAATGTTTTTGTTTTAGAAATGTATTATTTTCATAAAAATGTAATCTGTGTTAATGTGTAATGAGTTTGTCATTATTTTTAAATTAATACTTTTGTAAAATTTTAGTCTTCATTTCTATTGTAAGTATCGATGCCTATAATCCACATAGACAGAAAGCCCTTTGAGGTCCTTAGTAACACTTTTTAAAGTGTAAAAAGATCCAAAGCCCAAAAAGGGATTGAGATTCTATCTCAAACTCACTTTTTTTAAAGCTGAAAGTATGGGAACAAACTGTAAGATGAACAATTAATTGTAGTCAGTCATTTCCGTCATTAGCCATCATTATTCTGGATGTAAGATACTATAGAGATAATGATACTCCTCTAAAGTAACCCCAAAGTCAAGTTTTGTCCATAAGAAGACTGAAAAAATAAACACTACAAGAAATAATTCTCTATCCAGAGAGACGCTTTTTAAAGGATTCAGAAATTATCCCATCAGACAGCAACCCCTGATGTGTTCCTGTAAGACCTTGATCTCTGGCCCAAGGGCCTTGTGATTTTTTATTATCTTACACGGTTCCCCCTGGACATGCCAGATGCTGCTGTTAGTGAAGAGAGAACATGGAACCTGTCCCCAGCGTGACTAGAAACTCCCAGCCATCAGGAAGTCCCAGAAGTCAACTAGCTCAGACATTACTCTGGCTGCAGTACTACACCAAGGTACCTCTACTTGGCCCTCTTCTACAAGTCTTGGAACAAAAGATAAATGGAAAGGCAGTTCAGGTGCCTAGTGTCTGCATACTGCCAAGTAACAGGGCTAAGAAGTTCAAGGCCACCCCTCTCTGCATGCCACAGAGATCTGGGCAGACAGCAGAGGCGGCATCTATCTCTCACTAACCCCACTACACCTTCAGAAAATTCCAGTCTAAACTACACATCACACAAGGTAGTGTCAACCTAGACACTCAACTCTATGGGCCCAATCCACTCATCTCTGCTCAGGTATCTACCTGAGAATAACTTAAGCAAGCAGTCACTCGTCACTCATTGATCAGGACTGTGAATGCCACATTCATTCTATTTTGCTTCTATGTCACCACTGGTCCCCGAACGGAAGACACAGCAGCCTGGAAGACACCCACGCTGGCTGCCCAGAGCAGGCTCATGTCCCCAGAAAGCCTTTCCAATTTTCCACACTTTTCCCAGTACCTCACTCCTAAGCTACCAAGGCCACTTTTCCTCATGCTGGTCCCTCTGCACATGCCCTGGGCTGCCTCAATGGCAACAGGTCACAGGAAGCCCCACCTCGTAAGGTCCTAGACCTCTCACCTTGGGGCTGGCTTCCCCTAACACTCTACAGAAGCCACTAAGGCCTCCACCTGGTTTGCTCCCCACACGTCTTCACCTGCCCTTGCTGACAAATCCCCCGCTCCAAGGCCCAACCGCCAGGCCACTCTTCTGAGGTGGTGCTCTCACTCACACAAGTGAACGTAGGGTTCCTCGTCTTTCCAGGCTAACTTCAGCTGAGAGCGGAGCTTCACTTACTGTGATTTATGTGCACATCTCTCTCCTGGACCTAAATGTCCTGTGGTCAAATCCCTCTACAGCCTCAGAAAGCGGGCCGGGCTTCTATCCACCCCGGGGCCCGTGCAGGTGCTTACACACTGCACCTTGTCACTGGAGTGCCATGACCTTGGAGCAGGGCTCCTGAACTAGTCTGTCAGTCACTGGCCACTGGCTGCCGTTGGTGCGGCATCTACTCAGCAGCATGCCCTCACCTGTATTCCCACACTCCCGACCTGGCGCCGGAGCGGCACTTCCTGAATACACCACTGATCATCAGTAGCCTGAGTGACTTAGAAGGACAGTTTCCCCCGGGGGTAGTGAGGTCAACTTTTCAGATCAGTCAAAGGAGTTTCTGACTGAGCAGGAGTCTCCAACTCAACTTTAACAATAACAGTGGATTTCAGGACACTTTGATGCCTTCCTCCTGCTTCGCTCCCTCCAGTTGGTGAGAAAAGACTCTGATCCAGTATGAGTCCTGAGCACTAGAGGAGAACCCCGACGCTGGTGCCCTTCAGTCACTTGGCCAGGATCTCCCAGGGAGGCCACTCTGTCCCCACCCCACCCACCTTTCCTACTTGGGGCCCCAGGTGTGTGGGCTCCTCTGTCCCCAGCCGTTATTCCTGCCCACAAGTCCCAAAGCCCTACACACTGAAAGTTCTAGGTTCCCTGCCCTCGCCCTTAACAAAGTCCAGTGGCCAAGGACGTGAGCTCTGGGTTTTACTGAGCTGTAGGGAGAGAGCCGCTTTCTCTCTGTCCTTGGGATGACTGCTCTTTGTGTGACTTGGCCTAATGACTCCTAATGGAAAAAAGATAAAAGACAAAAGAAACCATGCCAGATTTTTCTTTAACCAGAAATTATCTCAGAGACTATGAAATGAGGTCTGGAGAAGGGCAACAAGTATGCAGGGAGTGATACCAAGTTTTCTTCTGAGTCTGCAAAGAACAACTGCCTGCCTGTGTGATTTCGGTGATAGAGCATGACACGGGGACACACTCCTCCGCTCCCCTCCAGCCAAGCCCTCCCACAAAAATGACCTACAAAGAGACACACAGCAGGGTGTGGGCCTGGCGCTGCCATTCGCTATGTGACCCTGGCTGATCTCAGACTGATCTGTAAAAATATGGATAATAATGTCTACAACATTCAGCTGTGATAATTAAAGAAGATAATAAGTGTGAAAGTACTTATCAGGGTGCTCGCAGCCTCGCTGAAGCCAAATAAATATGAGTTTCCTTATTTCCCTTATTTTAATTAATGCATGACACATGCATTCATTTGCCAAGAATGTCATTTCACAGGCAGAAGCTTCCCGAGCCCCGGCGGTGCCTCTCCCTGTAATTAGGGATCCTCCTCTGCTCAGAGTCAAACGCTGCCTTCTCACCCTCGCATCTGTCTCCTGCGGCTCCCAGCACTCTTCCCTCTTGACCCTCTGTTCAAAGGATCGTTTTAAAATACACCTGACTGCAGTGACATCTCCTCTCCCTCTGAGCTGCCCACCTCTTTCCTGCTCTTGAACACTGTACACAAATGACCGCGGGACGGGACAGAGTGTGACTTGCTTCAGTTATGTATCACCTGAGCACCACATACAAGGCTCAAGTTCATCTTATCTATCTGGTAAATGTGTAAACATCTCTATACATTAGGAATCATAATAATTTGGTGGGTGGAACACTGGGCTTGCATGCGGTCCTAAGTTCAAATTCCTGATCCATCACTAAACAGCTGTGTGACCACAGGTCGCTCACTCATCCACGAAATGGATGGTTAAGACCTGGCATTAGTCATTCCGATGCTCACCCTCACTCATATCGTGCGGCTTAGAGGCCTCAATTTCATCAGCGCTTGAGAAGGAGCAGTTCTGACGGGGGCACTGAAAACAAAACCTTGCCAGGACACAATGAGGACACTCAGTGCCCGAAAGGGCCCAGATAAGTAAATGAAGGAGAGACACAGCCTGGACCCAGGGGACCTCGAGAGAAATGAGAAGTGGGTTTTTAACAGGACTGTCTCGAGTGACACTTGCACTGGGAGTGCCACAGCAGTTGGCAAGTCAAAAAGTTTACAGATTTGGGATTCTAATTTTTAATTGTTAAAAAAAAAAACCACATAATAAAACACACCATTGTTACCATTTTTCAATGTAGAGTCCACGGCAGTGTTAAGTATGTGCATGTTAGCGTGAAACATCTCCAGAACCTTTCCATCTTGTAAAACTGAAACTCTGTGCCCATTGAACAACTCCCCCTTCCATTCTACTCTGTTCCTATGAATTTGCCTACTTTAACTATCTCAGATTCTGGCTACTTTTACACCTGGGTCACTACTTGTAACTTGTTTTATTTGGGAAACCAAGGTGAGTGTGATTGGGGGAGACAGGTCTGTGGAGCAGGCTCCCTCAGAAGCTCGAACCTTGAAGGTAGCTCACGACTTAGCTGTTGCCACATCTCAGGCTGGATGCCCTCTGGCAGCCAGAATTCAGGATTAGCACGGCTAGAGATGCATCACCACCCCACTCTCAAAAAGGGCCCAGGAACAGTTACAACAAACAGCACAGAGCTTCAACATTCAGGCTTTCGACTTGGGAAGACTGACACCCGAGGGGGATCAGTTTCCCTGTAGAAACGTGTGCTAGCAGACGACTACCAAATGTGGCCAGTGGCCTCAATAACACTCCTCAACCCCGAGTACTCTAGGCAGAAATGAGCACAGGACCGAACTGGAAACACAACACACCCGATCACTTCATCATTAGCTAGGCCTGTGAAGCCCATTCCTGATGTGGCATTTCACAGTGGGACTACATCACATGGAGACCTTTTTCCTCTGTTAGTGGAAACCTTGAACTTGAGACCAAAGTCAGCATGGAAAGAACAGGAATTCACATAAACCGAGGCCTGTATCTCTGGTCTGATCACTCACAATGAAGAAGGCTGGCTGGGGACACCCAAGTCAGCATCAGAGAGAAAGGAGACAGGGACAGCGTAGAAAGAAAAATCCTTTGCCGCTGTGCCCAGGCAGACTTGCCCAGGCTTCCAAACAGGACCGGGGCTGGAGATCAATCCAGTGCCCAGAGAAAGGGAGGGGAGTGAGCTGGTCAGGAGCAGCCTCCGCCTTCCCACCCAGGCCGCGCAGTCAAGAAGAGAAAGACACCACACCTCCCCCTGGGCTTAACCTTCTCGCCAGGTATAGTAACTACACCCACTAGGACAGAGGCCACTGAAACTCCTTTACCTCACCCAGTCAGTGCTCCTCATGTGGCTGGGAAGTGAAGTCAGGGCTGGGAGTGGCCTAGAGCTGAGAATTCAGTCTCTGACAGTGAAGGGGAAAGACAAGAAGCCACATGCCCCAGGCCAACAACTACCAAGACAGGGTTCTCCTTCCTTCTGCTGCCCAGCTGTGCGTGTCAAGGACATAAAGTTTTCTTACGAATGTGAACCACAGCAATTCAGACTATGGGTTCAACTGGAATATTTTGGATTTCAACAATGACCAAATGAAGAGGAACAAATACTTGTCCTATGTAAAATACATGTTGTCTTCTTGAGTTGAGCTGAAGAATGAAAAAAAATTATTTAAAAATGATCACAAATCCACAGGTTCAAATGAAAATGAAGGAAAAAATGCTTATGCTGGAAATGTGATGCTCTCAGAATTATGTCTGCACAGAGACTGAAGTAACACCCTGCCCAGGGTAAGAAGACTTTCAGGAACTCATATTTAATAAGAAAGCTGATGTTCGGCTTCAACAAGAAAACACCAGAAACACACAGAGTAACAAACTCAGCTCAAAAGCACGTTGTGGTATCTCAATGAAGACAGGGACAATGGGAAAGACAACCAGGAGACCATCAGCCCAGAAACCAGGTTTCTGATCCAGAGGCCTTCCAGACAGCAGAGGGAAGTGGAGCAGGCAAAGGAAAGCTTTAATAACTAATGGCTCACATGAAATCGAGAAAATTAGAGTCCAGAGGTACAAAAAGGAACACCAGATGGGACAAGGATGCTTCTGCTGACTTCAGAGTTAAGCAAGGGTGCCTAAGGTCTACAGAAGTCAAAGCCAGATCCAGGCAAGAGTGTAAGAAAAACCATGAGTCAGGGAAAGTTGCTTCCTCATTGAGCCCGAAAGGGAACATGCTTAGAAAGAACTCCAAAGACATTTTGGATAGTCTTTAGAAATAGTTGAGGGTGATTCTCCATCTACAAAAATGGTTGAAAAAAGGGGAACACTTACCACAGTGACAGAAGTCAAAACCCCCAAGACATTCCAGAGGAAAAGGCAGGGCCCACAGTGGCTGAAGGGCAACAAGAGCCTCAGGATCCTGCAGGGTCAGAGACATGCGGAGAGAAAAGGAAAAGGCGTGTATCAGGGACGACTGAGGATCACCAAGCTTTTCAAAGAACTGGGTATTCTAAATATGAGGTCCCAGCTGACCCTCTTATAACCAGGACTCATTCTAAAATGTGAAATTCAAGGCCTGCAGGGCCAGAGGATGAAAAAATCCGAGAAACTCTATAAAGGAAAAGCCAGGCATGTCTATACAACTTCACTTCAAGACACAAGAATCCTAGTATCATAAATAGCATCTTGTTAGGAATTTATCCACACTGAGTTCTAGGTTCCTATTAGAGACCAAATAACTGACTGGGATTGGCTGGAATCCTCAAGAGTCTTAATCAGTATGTGAATCAATACTGTTTTTCTCACTTATTTTCCAGGTGAGAGGGTGCTGAAGAAGTAGGGACTGAAGGCGGGTTGAGCCGGTTCCTATCTTGGTTTGACCACATGCTGGCTGTGCAGCCTTCACGTCAGAGGTTAAGGATGGGGCTAATGAGGATAAGAAAAGCACCTGACCTTGTAAGGGACCATTATAAGGTAGTTTGAGGGTTGAATAAGTTAATGTATGACAAGTATCTAAAATAGGGCCTAGAAAATGTTAAGGGCTGAACCACGGTTAGCTATCATTATCATTATCTTATTTATTCCATCTGCTCCCTCCCCCTCTGCTATATTCTAGAAGTGCTAAGAGTACTTTGGGTGTAGATTCCAAGATCTACTTTAAAGTTTGGGGAAATCGCTTTTCCTTGGCAAGTTTGATGGCATCCTGAGGAAGTCAGGTATCACTGCTGCCAGGCGACATTCAGATGGGACACTTCATTTGGAGACTCTGGGGCTGGTGCTAAGTTGCTGTGTCTGTATAGCTCCCCAGAACTTTGAGGGGAAGGAAACATGTGAATGCCATGAGGCTCGAGTTATCCCAACTCTGCTAACAGCCATTTCAGCAGAAATCAGTAACACAAGAAATGGAATCGTACAGGTCGCCCTGAGTGACCCTGCAATATCTGAGACTGAATAAAATGGGGAGAAAAGGGGAAAATGAAAATGCTTTCAATATATTTAGGGATTTCAGTTTCTCTATAGGAACAAAGCGTTGCCTCGGAATGAAGGCTGTTAATAGGATGTACTTTAAAGGATAGAGACTTCAAATGGTTTTGACAGGGGGCCAGGTTTTTTCTTCCTTGCTGAACTATATGTGCCGATCATGGTGCCTGCTGGCCTGAAAATCCTACTAACGGAAACTGCCTCAGCTTTAAGGGTAGGTCCAGCTGCCATGGACCACATGACTGCTCCATCTCACGTCACCACGGCTTCTGAGGGCAGGTGCAGACACCTGACCCATGAGCTTAACAGCAACCTCTGCTGTGGCCTGGAATAACAGTAAAAGCTGCAACAAAGTCACATTCCCAGTCTCTCCCTCAGGAATCTAAACAATACTGAGAACCAGGTGATGAGCCATGAGAGATGAAGCTGAAAGGTTAGGATATACAAAGGAGCTGGAGTGGCCATGTGCAATCACAGCAAACCAAAGTCATGAGGGAGTAGAAACTCTAAGTAAAGTAAAAAACAGACTGACAGGCTAAGGGAAAGGGATAAGTCAGACGGCAGCAAGAGGAAAAAGACACAGAGGAAGAGAGCAGCCCTGAGACCCCACTGTCGATGGGAAAGACTGCTTCTCTGAGCTGCCTTAGAGAACAACAGCTTTCTGGTCCAAGTGCATCCTTAATGTCATATCCCGTTTCCTAAAATGGAATGGATCTCTGCTCTTTGTAACAAAAAAAGAGCACTAACTAAAGCAGTTACTTCAGCTCCCTTGAGAATGGAGTTTTCCCAGGAGGTAACAGTGCCTCCAACAAACAGATTTCTGGCAAGTCCACCCCAGCCAGACGTGCCTCAACATCTCAGTAGAAGAGGGGTGTCTCATTCCCTACAGGCCCCAAAGCTTATGAGCATCTTAATGGCCCATGAAAATGTTTTGAGACCTGAAAAAATAGTTATTGGATGTAAAATATGAAAAGAAAGTAGTAAAATCAAAGTTAATAAATGTTTAATGCCTACAACTAGTCAAATGAAGCTTAACTCTCAGTTCTGTATAAGCTACTTTTGCATGGAACATGGGTACATGTTTTTGTTTGACATGTGACATGCTAAAGGTTGCCAAAGACGAAAGTGCTGAGGCCTTCAGAGGCCTGCAAACCAGTCCTGGGGAACCAAACATGCTTGGGCGTAAGCTGGAGCCCGCCCACCATACCCTTTATAGAAGCTTACACGTTAAATATTATGCCTTACTATTCAAAACTGAGCAGTCTGAAGTTAGAAATCAACCCTCACTTTCCAAATTTAAAAAGACTGTAATTTTAGCACTTCTGAGTTAGGAGTCTATTATTTTTTCTTAATGAAATATTTTACAAAAAGGAAACAACTTCTAGTAGCTGTCCTATCAGTTTTACCAAAAAGAAGGGAAATAATGTTGTTCAGGTTGCAAATGATCATGTACATTTAAAGGCCATCTGTCAGAATAATAAATCAAAAATTGATCACAGGTACTCTCTTCTTATACAAGAGTCCCCTCAAATGTCAGGAACAGATCTGAACATTCTCTTCCATTTGGCCAGATTCCCCCTTTCACTGGGCTTCCCTGGTAGCTCAGACAGTAAGAAAAAAAAAAAAAAAATCTGCCTGCAATGCAGGAGAACCAGGTTCGATCCCGCTTGGGAAGATCCCTTGGAGAAGAAAACTACAACACACTCCAGTATTCTTGCCTGGAAAACCCCATGGACAGAGGAGCCTGGAGGGCTACAGTCCATGGGGTCGCGAAGAATCCGAGATGACTGAGCAACTAACACTTTCACTTTGAGAAAAACAGAAGGGACCACAGAAGTTACACAAGATTTAAATCTTACACCTGAAAAGCACAAAGACAAATATAATTCTCTTTCTGCAGTCTGCTTATTTGGGCTCTTACTGGGTGAGCACAGACAAGCTCTCCGTCTGTTCCAGCTGTGGCCATTTCCCCCTCCTTATTGTCTCTGCCCACCTCCCCGCACACTCTACACCTCCTGGTCCTGCCCCACACACCAACGCTGCCCCGGTACATCCCACCCACACAATGCTTCCTCTGCAAAACTGTTCCCTACAACTCCCTGGCGGGCCAGTGGTTCGGACTCGGTGCTTTCACTGTCGAGGACCCAGGTTCCATCCCTAGTTGGGGAACTAAGATCCCAGAAACCTGCGTGGTGTCCAGCCAAACAAAACCAAACCAAACAGTTCCCCTCCCCTTCAGAGCCCAAGAGCCTTGTTCACTTTTTACTCTGACTCTAATTTACACGCATCTCCTCGATCCCCAGTCCCCTGCACTTTCTCACCTCTCCTCAGGCCTTCACCTCTTCTTTTAGTCCTTCTTTCTAAATGAGTATCTGCTAAAGGGTCCTCACTCCATCTTTTTTTTTTTAAGCTCAACCTCCTGGCTTGAATGAGAACCATTTCCATAATGACAATTCCACATTCTCTCATAGCAGGAATCTTTCCCTATCATCACACAGTGAAATGAAAATCACTAATTCACCATCTTCCAAGATCCTGTAAAAGGCAACATCTTCCCCAACAACTCTTCTAAGCCAGGAACTTTGAAGTCAACTTCCCCTGCCCCCCCCCCCCCCACACACATCCTTCCACTGCATCTGATCTCTGCTTATTTTCTACTCTCGGCATTTAAACCCATGCAAACTCCCTTCTACCTTAAGGAAAACCAACACTTAGCCATCTCTGCTGCTGCTGCTGCTAAGTCGCTTCAGTCATGTCCGACTCTGTGCGACCCCAGAGACGGCAGCCCACCAGGCCCCGCCGTCCCTGGGATTCTCCAGGCAAGAATACTGGAGTGGGTTTAGCCGTCTCTAGCTGCCATATATTTTCTCCATTTCCCCATCCAGGCTTCTTAGAGACTTATTCTCCTGATTTCTATCCTTTCATTTCCCATTCATTCCTCGACCCACCACTACACCGCTGAAGTTCCTCTTGGCACCTTCTTTCTCATGCTGGACACTCCCTTCTATGACTTCACTCTCACTCCATCCACTGGTATCCTCAGTCCACTTGGAGACTCCTCCCCCTCCCCAAGTACTAGTGCTCCTGTGGGTTCCATCCTGGCTCTCCTCTGCTCCCTACTCACACCCGGACCAGTTCAACTATCTATCTAGTCCACTAGTTCTTAATTCTAGCTGTTAAAGAAAACCTTTTGTAGGAATCTGTGTTTTAACTGTTCATAAGGCCTCCAGGTGGAGAAGGCAATGGCACCCCACTCCAATACTCTTGCTGGAGAATCCCGTGGACGGAGGAGCCTGGTGGGCTGCAGTCCATGGGGTCGCTAAGAGTCGGACAAGACTCAGCGACTTCACTTTCACTTTTTACTTTCATGCATTGGAGAAGGAAATGGCAACCCACTCCAGTGTTCTTGCCTGGAGAATCCCAGGGATGGGCGAGCCTCGTGGGCTGCTGTCTATGGGGTCGCAGAGAGTCAGACACGACTGAAGCGACTTAGCAGCAGCAGTAGCAGCAAGGCCTCCAGAGGGCACTCAAACACTTGCTCATAAATCTTCATGGATATTTAGGCTAAGGCATTAGAACCTGCAGCGAATTTCACAGTTGATTACTGCCTCTAACTAGTTACTAAGCACCGTGAAGACTGGTACAGCCGGCTTTCTGCAGGATCCCTGATCGTAATTGTGAGTCTGGGGGCTTATCACAAGGTCCTAATTCTATCATGATAGAGAGATACAGTGATAAGTTACTGAATATTGGTTAACTAAAAACCTGACTTGTGTTTGCTGGCTGATGCCCAGTACTTTGAATCACTGAAACATTCTTAAATCCTATCAAGCTTAATCCTACACGTTTGAAATGCACATCTAAAAATAATTTTGAAAGCCAGAGGGACATAATGGGGTTTACTCTGAGGAAAGAGGGTTCAGATTTTTTTTTTTATGAATTGATTTTATCATTTACCTAAACAGGCAGAATTTATAACCTTTGGGACAGAGGATTGCTCTAGCTGGAACAAGAGCTTCCTCACAAGATTTGGCACACTACTGTGGAAGGCAATGCAAAATAAGCTGTGGAAATAAGCTATGACTATTTTATCAACTTGCAGGTTATAAAAAATAAATGTGCTCTAGAACAGCTTTATTGAATTTCTTATATCAGGTGACACAAGAGACACTGCATATTCTCGAGTTAGAGTAAAGCTGTAGAAATGCTTTAATGTCAGCAACAGAAATTACTGCTTTTTCAAATTAAACTTGGAATTCTGCTGATACAACTCCAAAGTTAATTTAATTTTTTAAAAATTTCCCTTCTTCCAACCTCTTCCATAGCATGAGTATCTACCATAGCTGTGGGTTAGCTGTGGTAATTCTTTACATCTAGGCTAAATGACTTTGATTTGCCAAATCTAGGTTGACTCTTTATCCCTTTATCACATCTCTGAGCCATTAGAACCTACTGTTCCTGCCAGTTCTGGGAACTTTCTCCTCAGCTGCCAGGGCACCGCCCTACCCCGAGACCCCTACCTGCCTTCACCACCTGGAGAATCTGCCCCTGTGGGCTCTGCAACAGGAACCCGGTCAGCTGAGCTGACCCAATCAGATGCTTGTCCCTGAGAGTTCAGAACTGGGAGGTGGAAAGCCTGGGTCTACAGAGTGAACTGAGAGGGACAGTGACTCGGGAGAGACACAGGCAGAGAGAGCTGCACCGGCTCCTGTGACGCTGCAGACGCTAGAGGCCTCAGCCAAGATACGCGTGGGGCGCCATGGCAGCCTCCTCAGAGATCCCCCTGCACTCAGGCCACTTCAGACACGTTTCTTTCTTTTAACCAAATGCTGTCTGGTGAAGACATCCTCCTCCTCTCTGATGAGTTCTTCCACAGGCCCCGTCTCCCCTACCGCTTCCTAGATGGACCACCCCCCAGCTCTGCTCTGAGCTTCACCTCACTCTGGTCCACACACTGTCACCCAGACACAGCTGCCATGCCAGCCGTGAGGGGAGGACACTGTGACTGACTCTCCAACCTCTAGCTATACTTCTGTGCGAGCCTGAATGTCTGTGTCCCCTCAAACTTCAGATACTGAAACCTCAACCCCACTGCAATGGTGCTAGGAGGTGGGGCGCTTAGGAGGTGATTAGCTCATGAGGGTGGAGCCCTCACGATGGGATGCGTGTCCTTATAAAAGAGACCCCAAGAGCTCCCTCGGCCCTCTGCCATGTGAAGACATGTCAAGAAGATGGCATCTATGAACCAGGAGGCAGGACCTCACAAAATAAATATGAAAGTCACTCAGTCATGTCCAGCTCTTTGCAACCCCATGGACTATATGGTCCATGGAATTCTCCAGGCCAGAATACTGGAGTGGGTAGCCTTTCCCTTCTCCAGGGGATCTTCCCAACCCAGAGATTGAACCCAGGCTCCCACACTGCAGGCAGATTCTTTACCAGCTGAGCCACCAGGGAAGCCCAAGAATACTGGAGTGGGTAGCCTTTCCCTTCTCCAGGGAATCTTCCCAACCCAGAGATTGAACCCAGGTCTCCCACATTGCAGGCAGGTTCTTTACCAGCTGAGCCACCAGGGAAGCCCAAGAATACTGGAGTGGGTAGCCTATCCCTTCTCCAGCAGATCTTCCCAACCAAGGGATTGAACCAGGGTCTCCTGGATTGTAGGCAGATTCTTTACCAGCTGAGCTACCAGGCAGGACCTCATCAAACACTAAATCTACCAGCTCCTTGATCTTGGATTTCCCAGCCTCCATAACCATGAGAAGTAAATGTCTGCTGCTGGAGTCACCTGGTCTGTGATATTTTGTCCCGCCAGTCTACATGGACTAGGACAACTTCCAGTGGCCAGGTGAGCACTTGCAGATGGATACAGACTTGGCACCACTCTGTGTCCTGGCCTACCTCTGTGTGGAACGGACCAGTATGGAAACATCAGTAGAAATCACTCCAATTATTCAGCCATAACTCTCAACAAGATAACTGACTACAGCACCATCACCTGCTCAGAGAGAGTCTAAAGCAAAAGGCAATCACAGTATTACTCAAAGTCAGAGTCATGCAGTCTTAAATAACTCCAATAACTCCATATGGAAGACATCAACAGTCCAGTCTAAGTTAGACAGATACTCCCCAAACTTAAACAATACATAGATGTGTAACTATATTCCAAAAAATAGTTACCACAGAAACACTGTTTTTAATAATGGATTTATACAGAGCACTCATTCATAGAGCAAAGTATGTATTTGCAGCATAAAATCAATCTTTGCAAATTCTCTCAGGAAGAACCTACAAGTGACATGTAGCTTCTCTACAGCCCTGTTCTGTCAGCACATCCAAAACTCAGTCTGTCATCTCCTCACCAAAGTCAACTCTGTTCTCAGCTGTAGTAAATCGGTCCACTGGTCACTCAATGGCCTAAGCCAGAACCTGGTTACCATCAACCCTCCTCCTGCTCACAAAGTCTATCTTCCCAGTTGCTCCTGAATTTATCCACCCACCTAACCGACGCTCAGCTGTCATTCAGGCCACTGTCTTCCCCCAGGACACTACAAAGCCTCCATGCCTGACTTCCTCTAATCCATTATCCACTGTCATGTAATCTTTCTAAAATGCAAAATGGGATGTTCATTATCCTGCTTAAAGCTTTTCAATGGGTTCCATTAATTCTCAGTGTAGTTTTCAAATTTATTCATATGGCTTTTAAACTCTGATCAGTGTGAGCTACTATTTACTTCTCCTGGTTCATCTCTCACCATTGCTCACTCCAATTCTAGTTCCAACCAAACCAAACTTCTTCAGGCTCCCCAGATCTAGTCTGCTCCTAGGCCTCAACCACTACCCCCATCCCCCGACCACGTTCCTTTTACCTCTGACCCATCACACTTGCTATTCCCTCCATTTACCTTCAGTCTCACCACCAGACATCACTCTCTCTAGAAAGCTTACCCTCACCTCTGGATTCTGCATGACCCCTTCTTTTGTGCTCCCAGAGCCCTTCCAAGTCCTCAACCTCATCTCCACTATCACACTTCTTCGGCTTTGTCCTCCACTACGCCCCACGCTACGCCACATCCACAGAATCCTGCAGGTCCATGAACACTTGGCAAGGGAGCAAATTTACCTACCCTTGGCATAACCCCATCAGTTCTCCCACACCGCATGGCCTGAGATACCTTGAGCTCCACTCTGCTGAGTCACTTGCAGGCCCTGAATAATAATCAGGCTCCCCATGCTTCTGCCCCTGGTTCCCAGGCTAAGTCCTACTCACCCTGAGTCGGTAAAAGGCAGCGTGCTTTACAACCCGATGTGTGTGTTAGAAACACAAAGAGTTAACAAGAGTCAAACTAGGAAATCCCAGGGCCCACATTTAAGTTTCTGCATTTATTCTACAGTTATGAGAAATGAGAACTACTTGTACTCTGCATATTGCTAAGAAGAAAACTTCCCTCCAAAAGCTGGGAGCAACAAATATATCACTCAGAAAACATTCACTTTAGAGAATACTTTAATATATGACAGAAGTATTTTTTAAAGTGTACACATCTATTAACTATGCAGCTAACAAATGTCCTAGATATGATGCACTTTTAAAAAGTAAATGCTCCATTATAAATGAAATAACAAATTATAGATTCAATGACATATAATCCTGGAAAATAAAAAAGTAAAAAACTTAAATGTTCCAACATCCTACTACCCAAAGTCCACAATTTTTAAGATTTTCATTTAATTTCCTCCAGACATTTTACCATCACAGGTTTTTGTGGAGGGCTTTTGGGACTTCTGTTTAATAAAAGTTTTAATCATATAACGTATGCAATTTCATATCCTGATTTTCTTCACTTAACACTGTCACAAGCACTTCAATATGTTTTCTTCATAAATATTTTAATAGCCAATAATATATTACCCAGTGGATAACTTAACCAGCCTGCAAATGCACCCTTAAAAATAATTCTATAATATGTATCTTTTACACATAAAGCCTCTCTGTACTTAAAAATATTCCTTTGATGGTTTCTAGGTGGTTGCTACATCAATGAATATGATAACTTTTAAGGTTCTTGATACATATAGCCAATGTAATATAAGTGTGTGACATTTTTGCTACACCCAGGTACTAGGTCTTAAAACTTTCTGTCTAAATTTGGGCCTTTGTTAACTGAGAAATTGTAATATCTTCCTTACAGAAGTAAATACTGTTTAAAACCTACAACAATCCAAAAGCATGTAAAATAAATATAAAATCAATCCCATAAATAAAAATTCAATCTCCCCTTTTCTCCTCCCCTCAGAAGAAGTAATCACAATACATTTTCCACATATTTTTCTAGATCTATCTCTATTTTCATTCAGAACACACACACACAACCACACACATTATTTTGTTTTCTATCTTACAAAAAATGGAACTAAACTTGCTCAAAAATATATTCTAGATATCCATCCAGGCTGTATCAATACATACAAATCTGCCTTTCTTTTTAAAAGCTACCTAACATTCCATAGTGTGGAGGCAACAAACTTTTTCTGCATTCATCTTCAGCTTTTCCTCTTTATAAGTGAAACTGTGACAGACTTCATTCATACTAACTTTAACCTGTATCCTCTTATTAGAATATCCCCAATTCCCTGAAGTGTATCCGCTGGATGAAAGCATATGGGTGTTTTTAAAATTTTGATAGGTTTAACCAAATTGTCATGGGGAAAGGGCAAACTAATTTCAGTCAATTCTAAAGGAAAGCAACCCTGAATATTCACTGGAAGGACTGATGCTGAAGCTCTAATACTTTGGGCCACCTGATGTGAAGAGCCAACTCATTGGAAAAGACCCTGATGTTGGGAAAGATTGAGGGAAGGAGAAGGGGGCGAAAGAGGATGAGATGGTTGGATGGCATCACCGACTCAGTAGACATGAGCTTGAGCAAACTCTGGGAGATGGTGAAGGACAGGGAAGCCTGGCGTGCTGCAGTCCACGGGGTCACAAAGAGTCAGACAAAACTTACCAGCTGAACAACAAAGACCGTATCAGGTAGCTTTTCCTCTACATACTTGGAGAGCATTTTAATTTGCCTGAGAGCCATTCCCTCCTCTACAAAATCTCACCGTTTTAATTTCCATTTCCCTAATCACCAGTGAGGCTGAATTTCCTGTCATCGCTTTGACACTTTCATTTCTCTATGAGAACTATTAAATGAGAACTATTCACATCCTCCATTCATTTCTTAACTATGTCAATTCTATTATCCTTTGTTTGTTTGTGAAGTCGCTCAGTCATGTTTGACTCTTGGCGACCCCATGGACTGCAGCCTACCAGGCTCCTCTGTCTCTGACCTGGAATTTTCCAGGCAAGAGTACTAGAGTGGGTTGCTATTTCCTTCTACAGGAGATCTTCCTGACCTAGGGATCGAACCCAGGTCTCCCACATTGTAGGCAGACACTTAACCATCTGAGCCACCAGGGAAGTGGCTTTTTATTATTTTTTTTTTTGTTTGTATATGTTACCAGAACTTTACCCCCAGTCTGTCAACTTATGTTTTTACATCACACAGAAATATCAGCTTTGATGATATTCAAACTTATCAGTCTCTTCTTTAGATTTGGGGCCTTAGTCTTAGCTATTAATAAACTGCTTACCCTAGAAACTTATTTTCCAACATAATAAATTCTCTTATATTTTCTTCTTATACTTTTACAGGTGTTTTTGTCTTTAAGCTCATTCTTTAATTCAAATAAGTCATTTTGAATAAGGAGAAGTAGAATATTTCTTTCCAAATAGTCATTTATCCCTCTACAATGTATCCAAGATTATATCCAATGTATCCAACTCAAAATACCAACTTTATTATATAATAAATTCCTCTCTATATAAATGGGTTACTGGACTCTACTTTGTTCCATGTACCAACCTCTCTATTCCTGTACTCACCATTTACATAACTGTACCATTACAGTATGTTTTGATATCTGGCATAGCAAATCCTTCATCAGTATTTTCCATTTGAAAAATTTCTTGGCCACTCAAGCCTCGACATTTAGTCCTCTGGACAAATTTTAGAAGCAATTTATCAAGTGTCCAAAAGTAAGTCTCACTGGGATTTCAACTGGAATTACATTGAAGTAACAGTTTAATTTGTTGAGTACTGCAAGCTTTACAAAGATGCTGTCCCTTTCCAAAGCATGTAATGTCTGCCCACTTATTTGGGTTAGCTTTTAAATTCTTCAGGTAAAGGTTTCTAATTTTTTCATAGAGCTTTTGTACGTTTGTGTGTTACTCTTAAATGTCTTCTGGTTTTGTTGCTATTGAGAATACAGTCTTACTTTTCTACAGGAATAATTACAAATTACTTGATTATTAGTGAGATTACACATCTTTCTAAATGTCAAATTACATCTATATCCATTAAACTATCGAGCCACATCCTGCAACCATGTGTGTGGATTTTCATTTTCTCATTGATTTGTGTGAGTTCTTTACATGTTAGATATTAACTCTACACTTATATTTGTCACTACTATTTTTCTACTTTGTGGTTTGGCTTTTGATCCTAGGATTTCCTTTTTCCTTTCTTCTTAAAGAAATTTTAAATGTTTATGTAGTCCAATACAGATTTTAACTAATAACAGATTTGAATGTCTCGTGGGTGCCAGGACCTGTACCTCTTTCTCTCTCAACACCTGTATGGTGGTATCATTTTCCTTAAATTCCAGTTCAAGTCTGTCTGATCACTACGCCTGTTCTCTGTTCACCTCAGCATGCAGAACTCCTTTTTCCAGATGTTCACCTATTTTTTTAAAGGTTTTTTTAATGTGGGCATTATTTTAAAAGTCTTCATTGAATTTGTTACAGTACTGCTTCTGTTTTATGTTTTTGGCCCTGAGGCATGTGGGATCCTTGACCAGGGATCAAACCCATACCTCCTACATTAGAAGATAAAGTCTTAACCACTGGGCCATCAGCAAAGTCCAGCCCAGATGTTTAATATTTACTTCCATATCTTCTCCGATTTGGAGGGCATTCGTGATGGTTTGTCACTTATTACACTTCCATACACTTTCATCTTTGGGGTGCTGAATAGGTTCCAGTGACCTGTCCAGATACTCTGAAGCTAGTGTGACACTGTTTAAATACAACTGGCTCTACAATATGTTTAAACAATTAGATAGACCTTGTTCTAGCTCATTACTCACTATTCTGTCCAGTTCACCTGAAAAGGGGGATCTCTATAGCATTTAAACATCACATCCAGGGATATGGCCTATCCTTCAGTTTAAGACATTCTTTCTTATCTTTCAGGGTATTGTTTGGTCTCTTTCAGGCAGGTCAGTCACACTTATCTTGATGAAGCTGTGTTTACCTGTTTCATGGTTTTTGTTGCATTGTGATCAGAGCCTGCTTTTTTGTTTTTCCATTTTAGTTTCTGAAAAAGTTATTATTAGTATTCAGAAAGCTATAAATATTATATAGTCACTGTGTGCCCAGTTGCTTTCTCAATTTTTTGTCTAGTATTTTTTTTCTGTTATTCTTTTTTTTCTGGCAAATAGCATTTACAATATTTCCCTTCTTTTCATTTTTAGAACCTCACCTCACTCTTATTTCATGTATTCCTGCTTTGACAAAACTTACCAAAAATATGTTAAATATCCCAAATTTTTACTCTCTCTGATCCTATTCTGTTAAGCATAGTATGAATAATTAGTGTAACATATGTGTTTTGCATAAAAAAGTGCATCTTTATGCCTACTTTTTGAAAATAAAAAATTATTTATTTTTACAGACAAATATCTATTTTGACCTTAGTTTAGCTGGTAATTTGAAGTCAATGTGAAGTAGAAGGGAAAGACCATCTCTCTTCTTGACAGACCTCTGACATCACCTACCTGGTCTTCCCCACTTTCACTCCCCACTCCCACATTCTGCAGGTAGGGCAGCTGGAGTGGTTGTTTAAAAATACAAATCTGATTAAGTCATTCCCCTGTTTAAAACCCAACCCTTGTAATGGTTTCCCATTTCACTCGGGATAAAATAAAACATCCTTAACCTGCCCTACAAGACCCTACATGATTTGGTCCCCTGCCTAGCCACACTTGCCCCTCACCCACCATAATGTATCCATAAGTCATTCTTTCAGTTCCCGGAATGGGCAAAGCTTTCCCCATTCTGGGCCTTCCCACATGCCGTTTCCCTGCCTGGAAAATTATCCCCCATCTCATTCTACACTGACGCCTACTCACCCTTCAGATCTCAGCTCAAAGCTTATTTTTGCAAAAAAAGTCTTTCCTGAGTCCTCTCTCTGCAATCTAAAATTTGGTCCCCTTTTTAATACTTTCTCATCGCCAGTGCTACCTCACTTTCATAGCAGACACCGGTTTGTGATTATATGAGCAGCTGCGTGATTGTTTAATTTCTGATCCCTTCTGCCCACATAACGTAAACTAGAACAGAACAGAGAAAAGCTGATTTTGGTGGCCATGCTAGAAACATTCGTATACATTTGAATAAAAGAAAAAAAATACCTACATACCTCTTAATTGTGCCTTTTACATCTTAATATGATAACCATCACATTACTGAATATGTATGTAAACTGTTACAACTCTGATACTGCTGGCAAATTCAGTAAGAATCCATTCTACTCAAAGGACATAAAAACTAACCTAAATCTGTTGCTGCTACAGAAAAACACAAACAAATTTACATCACTAGGAAGTTCTGTTTATATATTATGAGTATTTTATGTAGTGTTCAATTTGCTGATGCTTTATTCACAGTCAATTAATTTTTATGCCTTATTTTTCAAAGCATGTAAAGCACTATGAAAAATATGCTTTGTAAAATACTCTTTCAGAAGTCTCAAGAGTACTTGATAAAAATATGACAAAATCAGAAACTAAACAGCATTCAAAGTTGGCTATCTGTAGTATTTTATAATATACATACCTGGCCAAAGAAAGAAATAAAAATTGTAGTGCAATTTAAAAATCCCTTCAGATCACAAAATCAACATTATATACTACTTTATACTCTACAAAGACTTTCACACACATGATATCACTGAACTTGGTAGAGTAAATAGAGCAGATATTATCACTACATCTAGAAAAGAAAACTCAGGCTTAGAGTGATTAAATGTCTTCCTCAAGGTCACAGGACTTTAAAACAGGAGTCACAATTAAAACAGGGTCACAATTACAAGAAATTTACCACATGTACATTTCTGAACCAAAGAGAACGTCCATCATAAACAGTTTCTGTAATAAGTGTAGATTTGTGCTCCCTTCACTAAAACTTCAGTAGAGAACAACAAAAAAAAACTATTTTAAATGTACAGTTAAATCATAAATTGCCATCAATTCAGGAAATGGCTTAAATACACTATGGTGTCCTCAAACTATGGAACATGATGCAGCAGTTCTGCAAAATGATTGAATGCATCCTATGCTAAAAACGGAAAGCTAGAGTGCACTCATACTTGTTAAAACAGTCGAAGATAATACAAGTACACACTGGCGTAAAAACATTTTTAAAGATCTAGAAGGTTATACACAGTTGTTATCTCTGGGAACAGAGGTCTTGTAGTCAAAGACATTAGCCATCTCTGTGATGTTTTAGTTTTTACAAAGAAAAGGCTTTACTTTGCTGATTTAAAAGTAATTCTTAAGATTTAAACGAATCTGTGGGGTGAACAAGGTCATTTTTCTGGGTCTAAAAAACTGTGCATCTATAAAAGGAGGAGGAACCCCCGCTTTAAAAAAAATACATATATAGCAACAAAAACAGTTCGATTCTCTTAAAACAATAAACATCACAAAACTTTTCTTTAAAACAAAAGGCAATAGCTTAGAATTTTTTTTAAATATCTAGTCTCCTTTGTTGCAATAAGACAACCAATAAACTATCAACTAGGAGAGTCCGGAACAGGCTCCTCCGGGAGAGATTTAGTTGTTAGAGTTGGGCAAGGAAGGTTTCACAAAGGGGCTGAGTTTTGAGAGAAATGAGAGGTGACTGGGCAGAGAGATGCGGGAAGATTAAGCCAGAGAGGGAAATGCCTGGGAAGTGGATATACTGAGTTAATCAGAAGCAGGGCCCAGGAAGAAAACTGGAGTAAAGTCCTGAAAGAGGAGAAGAGGATTCCTTTGGATGTGGGAGGTTAGAGGGAGCTCGACTGCGCTGCCATCCAGTTTACCTGGGTGAGAATCCGGCCCTTGTTATGGTCAAACAATGGAGGCGTCCAGCGGCAGCAGCGATCTGCGCTGGGTGCCCGGAGGGTTCCTCATCACCTGAGTAGGATGCTCCGCTGGCTCTGCTGGGACGCGAGGCGCTCTTAAAAAAACAAAAAACAAAAAACACACAACATCACACCATGCAGCCAGGCTTCTCCGCGGCACAGCCCGGTTCCCTTGATCCCACGGCGCGGCCATTACCGCCTCTCCGGGGACCCGCCTGGAAAGGCTCCAAGGCGCGGCTTCACGGGTTTCTAAAGCTGTTTTGCTCCCCCTTCCCTCGGCTCCAACAACAATGGAGCCCGGCTCGGGAGTCTGGCTCCCTTGGGGCCTCCGCCCGGCCTCGCCCCGGTCGCTGCCCCTCCGCCGCCGCGCGCCCTGGCCGCCATCTGTGACCCCCGCTCCCGGGCACTGCGGGCCCACGCCGGCTCACCGAGGCCCAAAGTCAGGCTGCCCTCCCCCGGGCCGGCCCGGGTGGCCGCCGGGCCGCCAGGCTGCGCGGAGCCACTCTGACCTTTCCTACCCGATGCCCGGGCGCTCACCCCGGCTCCAGGCCCATCCTAAGTGATAGGTTGTTTTTCTTTTCTTTAATCCACTCATCCTCCTTCCGACCCAGTACCCGCTCCCTGGCCACCCCCGCTCGCCCCCGCCTTGATCCCGAAAAGAAATAAAGACACTACAGCCTGGCCACCCCAGAACTCACTCCAAGTGAGGGGTTGAAGCGCCCCAGGCCGCGGACTCCGCGCACCCACCCTCCCTCTCCTCAAGGGACACCTCACAGGTGCGCCTCCGAGCCGCGCGCGCGCGCTCCGCACACCCAGACGCCTCCGGGGGACAGCGCGCGTGCGCACGCACGAGGCCGGCGAGCCCCGGGGGAGCGGGGGCCGCACGCATGCGCGCCGCCCGGCCCTCGCCCCTTCCCCCCCACCCCGGCTCTGCGCCCGCCCCCGTCGGCTGCCCGCGCGCGCCCTCCCCCCTCCCCAGTGTCAGGCCTGTCACGGGTACCCCCCCCAACCCTCACCGCCCAGCGCGCGCGCTCCCGCTCGCCCGCCTCGCTCCTCCTCCTCCCCCCCCACCCCACCCGGGCCCGCGTTACCCTGGGCAACCGCAGTGCGGCCGCACCTGAGCTGTGCGCCTGCGTCCCACCGACCAGACCCTCCCTTCCCCTTGGTCGGTTCCCCAGCCCCGCACAGCTGCGGGAGAGTGGGGGCGGGGCGTCATCCCGTCCCCGCGAAGTGAGTATCGATCGGCCTCCCCCGCCCCTCCTCGCAAACACAGACCCACCGCCGTCTCCGCGCCGGCGCCTCGGCCGCCCGCCGGGTCAGCGCGGCCAGGCCTTCTCGCCGCCCCGGCCCCCCGCTCCCAGCGTGCACCGCGGCGAGCGCTCGGGTGGGAGCCGGCGAGATGCGCTCGGCGGGCGGTGCCCACTGACCTCCCTCGGCGGCCGGGCCAGGGCAGGGCCGGAGCCAGGAGCCAGCCCCGCCCGCCGCCCCGCCCATGGGCCGCCGGCCCCCGCAGCCTCCCGCCCCAAGGATCGCGCCGAGGGGGGGAGCCGCCTGAAGGACCGCGACGGCTGCGCCCGCAGGTGAGGCGGGGCCCGAGGTGTGATCGAGTCCAGCCCCACTCACCTGGCGGTACCTGCAGGGAGGCTCTGCGGGTGCCGGCGGGGGGCGGCGGCACCTGTCGCAGCGGGAACTCATTTAGATAATTTTTCAAGCCCTCACTGCAAGGGGAGGGGTCCTTCAGACTCACGGGGTGGGGAAGGGTGTCCCCTTACGGAGACATCTCGGGGGGATGAGGCGGGGGGTGAGGAACAAATAGGTGGAAAGGAGGGCAAAAGTGAGGCTCGGTGATTCCGCGCCAGCTGCTTGCAGGGTCTTCCAGCCCGTTATAGGGAGGGGGTTGCCCTTGCCAGGGCTACAGTCCAGGCTGGGGTGCGAACCCACTGCGCACCCAAGCCAATCCGAAGGGGGAGGAGAGGGCGGCCCAGGAGCCGCTCCTGCCAGCCCCGGGGTGGGATTGTAGGGTGAGGGATCCGCATTGCAGGTGCACTAGGAGAGCCCGAGGGCCTGGCCCTGCTTTGTCTGGGATGCCGTGGGGAGGCGGCCATCCGAATCCACATCGCCTTTTCAAATGCGTTTTACCACCCCGTGGACATTAGAGACCCTCCCAGATAAGTTGCATTGTCTCCTGTCCTGATAACCCTTTACGTAAGTACTCTATCTTTACAGCCCTTTTCTGAAGCTTTGGTGTGAGCTTTAGTTTACCCTAAATAACGATTTGTTTGTGATTCATGAAACTGAGCGGAATGCAAATATGCAGCAGGGCTCCAGGCTCGGCTACAGAGCCGCCGTCTACTACAGCGAGTTACTCTAGTTTATCTAACTTACGTGTTTTCACGCTGACCTGTATTAATTAGAAGCTTTGGTATTAGGCAGTATGATCTATTTCTATAATGAAATGAAGTGGTCTTAAGAGGAAGTATGATCGCGTTATTTAAGTTGCAGCAATCAGTCTTAATAACAAAATACAAGCCGCCCGACTGTCCTACCGTAATGTATTACCCATTTCCAGAAACCTACCTGTAAGAGTGTTAATGCTAGAATTGCCGTTTTAAGACTTTTAAGTCTGAAATGTATTTCAGGAGACTTATTATTGTTTTATTAAATGGGTTTTGTTTTGCACAAGCAAGAATTCCCCTGCATTGTCTTGCCATTGAATTGCAAGGAAAATAATGCTAACATTTAAAGTGACTTTTACCTCCAAAGATGTTTTGAATTTATTTCTTTTGGCTAAATGTTCATTTTATATGAAATATATTTTGGGAGAAGGTTTTAAGGTTTGTGGTAAATTTATATGTGTGTGTCTTTATACATATGTTTACATGTGCATAGACACTACTGGAATACCTTAAGATAAAATAGTTTTTATTATTCCTCTGCATCATGATGTAATTAGTAAATTTAGTTTAGGTATACTTAATATCTAAAGTACTGGACAGTAATTTGTGTATATGAGATTTTTACTGTAGCATTTGTAGATATAACAGTCTAACAAACAAGTTTCTTGGCAATTAGATATTTTTATTGTTGATTCTTTTCAAAAACAAATGAATCCTTTTATTTATGGCAGAAAATCATTCTTGTGGGTGCATAACTTTCATCTGTCATTCATTGGATAAATTCATTTTAGCATCATTACTTAATTGACAGTGCATTTGCGGCAATACTGATGTTAACAGCGTCAAGACTTTTAAGACATACTTATTTTTATATTTATTTATCATTTTCTCATATGGCAAGAAAAGAAGAAGCCTTTTTTTCTTTTATCTGGAACAAGGTCAGCCATAAAAAGTCCTTAAGACATAGTGGACACACTGTATTTGTTAACCGAGATTAATTCTATCTACTAGATTGGGTATCCTTAAAGGGCAGAAACCAGGTGCCTTTATATGCTTCACTCACCAAGTGTGCAATAAATGTTTGACTCAGATTAACCATTCCAGACTAGTTAGGTAGGTGCTAGCTTAATGACACCAATTTTCACATCTCCAGCTTTGATGTTTAAACCAGCAGAAACGTTGGGCAGAGGAGTGAACATGTCCTATTTGTCTTCAGATATTCAAGGTCTGTCAGCAGCAGAGGGATTTTGTGTATTCTAGAGTATTTCCATGAGTTCCAACGAAGGCAAGTAGTACTTGCAGAAAGACAGACTTCACTTTGACATAAAAAGCACAAGTTGCTTATGATTAGAACGTCCAGTGGCAAGAAAGGACTGCTCTTTCCCTGCAGAGTTTCTGAATAATCTGGTCTCCTGCTGGGCAGGAATGGCTGCTAGGAGGTACCCCCATTGGCCTGAGAGAGGTCTTCTGAGTGGGGCTGAGGGACTGCAGTGGCAGTCTGATTGGAGGGCATCGTGGTGTCTTTTTGTTTCTTACTCTGACTTCTGCAGTTTGGGTATAACAACACCCTCCTCGGAAGATTGTTACCAGGGCAGAGGCCTACCTGATACCAGAGATGATTCTAAGCCTACTTTCTTTGCATTTGTGTGGGACTTTATAGGTAATAAAGCACTCTCACATCCCGTGTCTTTTTAAAAGACTCTTCTTAATTATGCATGATTTTTTCTCTTGGCTTTTATTTTCTATAATAAACATTTAATCAAGAGGAAAATTACCCTTTTCTAGGAAGACAAGCAGGAGAGGTTTTTTTTTTTTTTTTTTTTTTTTTTAATGGAATGATGTCAGTCATTCTTTCAAGAGTCAGCAGGTTGTGAAGGTGAATAGATTTCTTTTTTCTTAGCTGAAATTATTTTTTGAAAGATACTGGTTAAGGGCTGACTCTTGTGCTTGTGCTGCATTTTGGTTTGTTTACTTCATTACTCAAACATGACTCAAATTTCACAGCCAGAAGTTCAGTCATATCCACTGACAGTTAAGTTGCACTGGACTTTTTTCCATATGTTTGGCCCATACATGCTGGCAGGTAAAACACAGCTGAGAAGCAGAACCACAGCGGTCCAAAAAAATGAGGCAACTTGGAGTTTGTGTTTGAAGAAGGAAAAGATGTGTCCGCTTTGTACTAAGCCCAAACCTAGGAATGATAATTTGTCGATGATTAGGACGATGCTCTGTCCGTTACAACAAAGATGAGGCTATTCACTGTCAATCACAGTACATGTATTAAGTGGATCAGTGGGGTTAGGACTCTGTCTGTGGCCCAGGAGCAGAGCTAGAGCTTCCTGTGGACAGTAGAGAACCCAATAAATACTGTCTGCACAAGGATTTAAGTGGAACATGATGATAATGAGGCCAATTGAGTTAGACCAGATTTTGAGCTCTTCAATTTAGGAAGAAGTTAGAGGGGGAAAAAACAGCTCTGAATTAATGTATACGTGTAATTAATTTTTTAAAAAAACCTTTAGAAAAACAGTTCCTCTCTTTTGTTCTTTAGCAGATGAGTTTGTCCCATGCTTTTGTGCCTGTTATCCACCAGCTGGATTTGGGTGTGACTATTTAAATAACATAAAGATTTTAAAAATTTGCTTGAACCAGACATGCACTGTTTATTTATACTTTATGTATGAAAGGAAAAGAGAATACCAAGTTCTTCTGGCCAACCGAAAAATCAAATAAGGACACCTTACGAGTATTGATTTATTCCTTGAGGAGAAAAAAAAATTGCAGATGCTGTTTTAAATATTATGATCAGGACAACAAATTATCAAGTAAGGCAACCAGTTAGAAAGCAGCCTTTTTGTAGGTGAAAGGTTACATTTTACAGATCCTCGCCATAATCTCTGAAGGCATCTCACAGATGTCTTAAAAGACCCCTTTGTTAATCAGAAAACCAGAGTTTGTTTTTACACGAGTTTCCACACTGGGGAGCAGACAAATTAATACTTTTATGATTATCCCTGTATACCACTTTATCAGAAATAACCGTTTGAAGCAAGAATTCTCTACTCCTCTGGGCCTGTAAGGGAAGAGGGAAAAAGTGTTGTCCTCTTTTCGAGATCCTTCCTACTAGCTGATTCTCGGGAGTGAGCAGTGCAATTCCATCAACTAACACACAAGAACAAGCCTGAGATGCTAAAAGCTACAATAAAGAAAAGGAAATAGAAGAATGCTTTTAATAATGGAATTCTAGGCATACAATATTCTGCTGCTACAATCTTTCTCTTTGTTTCCTCTTTGACAACACTTAAGATGTTAACAGTTAGACCCATGTAAGATCCATGACCCTTTGCTCTTCAGAGTTCCTTCCCACCCTGTTTCTAAATGCAGGCTGAACCCTTGTTGTTTACTACATAGGTAAGAGGATTTATGAGGCATTTCTTTTTTATTTGTTTAGCTGCACTGCATCTTAGTTTCTGCACGTGGGATCTAGGTTCCCCGACCAGAGATCAAACCTGGGCCCCCTGCATTGGGAGTCTTGGCCACTGGACCACCAGGAAAGTCCATCTGAGGCATTTCGTATGTGACATTGCTGCCACATATTAATAATTCCCAGGGTTATTACAGTACTGATTTTCTTAAAGTCACACAGTCCACCTGGAAATGAGTGGCCCCGCACTCTGAAAGGGCCAACTCTAGTGTAACCTCACTGTGAAACACAACACTGGCTCCCCAAGGTACAGGCCCATTCCTATCATGGCTTAATCATCCAGAGGCCGCCATAGTTTTCTAATGGTTTCCAATGTAATTTCTCTTACAATGATGAGTGTATGTGATGAGGTTCCTGCCACACTCCAGACATCGAAGGAGCCCGTTTCTCCAACTATCACAAGCATCAACTCAGGTAAAGGACACTGGTGTCACGTCTCCCTGAGTGGCTGTGGCACGTGGGAATAGATCCAGTTTTTAGAAATATCTGTCTTGCACATTGATGAGCAAGATGAAGAAGGGCTTTGCTATTTTTTAAATTTTCTGTTCTGGGAATATAGCAGAAGTTATTAGGCAGAGCCTGTCCTTTTCAAGGAGGGGTCAGTCCTTGTCTTCGATAGTGAGTGATCTTTATCTTTTGGTTGAATCATGGCGAGCAGACTAGAAAATCCCTGGGGAACAGAGCAGCAGCTTTCAGCCACTGAGATGCTTGCTGGCTGACATGTCCTATTGCACTGGATGGGGGCAGGGCTGGTGGGGGCAGGTAGGACATAGTCTCTGATGACAGGGGAAAAAGATAGGTCATCCTTCGCGGCCTCTGAATTGTGTGACGGGTTTCAAGTGAGGAATTCGTTTCCATCAAGAAAGTGCTGGAGTCAGTTTTCAGCAGAAAGTGATTTCTCAGTATAGTGAGTTTGTGGTTCAGAGATGAGCAAAGTGCAACATTACTGTCTGAGGCCAAAGACATGGGGTTTTTGTGGGGGTGGCAGGGTTGGGGGGTAGAATTTAAATTGGAATAAATATGGCCAAAGGTGAGACCTTCCAGAAGACAGGTTGCACATGCTGTGTGTTCAGCGGTGTGCTTGTGCCTCGTTCAGTTGTAGAATGGAACTCAGCAGTTTGATGCTCATTGACTAAGTCTGGAACCAACGGCGCCTTGACTTCTACCCGCCAGCAGGCTATGGGCACAGTAGAGGGCCTTCCCATGTAGGCCCAGAGGCCCGTAGGACCTTCCTGGGTGGCTTTTCATCTTGAGTCTGAAACTCAAGTGGGAAGCAGATTATCCATCTCTGAACCTCAAAGGAAAACCAAGTGAAGTTAGGAGTTGTTAAGCAGCTGGGGCCAGTTTCTTTGCACCAGAGATGCTGTGAGGCCTTGGTACATGAATATTAGTGGCCCACAGGAGTATAAATCCTTGTGGGAAGGTTGAACTGTTCAGCAGTGCAAACTGTTGAGCCCTAAAGTGAACCTCATCACCCAGGCTTCTTAGCCTGAATGAAATGCTTCGATGCCCTTTATCAGGACTGCCCAGTGACAGAGCACAACTTCATCTAGCACATTAAAATTCTACCTTTAGAAGTCTCATAAGGGACTTTGCTGGTGGTCCAGTGGTTAAGACTTTGCCTTCCAATGCAGGGGCTGCTGGTTCTATCCCTGGTCAGGAAGCTAAGATCCCACGTGCCTCAGGGCAAAAAACCAAAATGCAAAACAGAAGCAATATTGTAAGAAATTCAATAAAGATTTTAAAAAATGGTCCACATTAAAAGAGGAAAATCTTAGAAAAAAGAAGTCTCATAAGCCTACTGAGTTTTTTAGACAAAGGTCCCAGTTTTTTGTCTGTTAAAGCTCTCCTGTTCACAGTCTGTAAGTAGGGCACCTGGCTGCTTCCGTCCAGTTCTGAAAAAGCCTGCCAGGTTTCCTTTTTTTTTCCCCTACAATTCCATTGTGACAGTTAACTGCCTCTTCTGATTCTGAATGATACAGTGAATGTGAAGGGCCTTACAGCTTTATTTACAATCCAACCTGTAAATCATAGACTCCTGTTATAAGTATAGACACATTTAAAGTGCTAAATCCAGAAATAAAATATTTTAGAAGTCTTTTTGATGGTCATTGTGTCAGCCCTTTGTACATGGGTACCCTCTACATCTGGTGAAATTACTAAGTGGTGACATGAAAATCATGTTCCTTGTTTGAATCAGACAAATTTGAATATATTTACAAATCCCACCCCTCTAAAGGGGAGAGAGCTAAGCCACTCTCTTGCTCTACCTGCCCCTGCCCTCCTGCCCATGTGAGCATGACACATAATGTAGCTCATACAGTGCTGTTGAACTGCTGAAATTGGAACATACCACTCCTGCTGAATTACCCCCTGCAGCCCTTTACATGTACATGTACAAGGCCAGGGGCACAGGAGCAAGATGAGAAAAATCCTTAGGAGCTGCCAAGGTGCTGCCTGGGGAAGGCCAAAATGACTAGTTACAGGGGCCCCTGACAGCTTCCAAAGGCCCTTGCACCACGGGTTACGAGATCGGGGGCAAGTACAGCATGATGAAGAGCTGCCAGAAGGGACCGGTCAGGGACTTCCCTGGTGGTCCAGTGGTTAAGAATCCGCCTTCCAATGCAGGGGACTCAGGTTGATCCCTGGTCGGGGAACTAAGATCCCTCATGCCGCAGGGCAACTAAGCCTGCTGTCCACAACAAAAACCCAGTGAAGCCAGAAAACAAGAACAAAGGAGGGACTGAGGGACTGGTCAGTCCATAAAGGATGCCTGGCCAAAGACAGCCTTGACCATGTTATTCATCTAAGGGAGAACGTTTCTAAAACGGCCCCAACATAGGATAACATGAAGACCATTAGAAATGTGAGTTCCTCCCCGAGTGAGGCGCCCTCACTATTTTCACAATTGACCACAGTCAGAAGGAGAATCAGAAAAAAAAAAAAAAAAGAGTAAGAAGGAAAAGCAGAATCACATGTTGCACTGAGGGCAATATGTCTTGTCTGTGGACAGACCATGCAGGGGCAAAACGAAGACAGAGCCTCCTTTGTTGGAACCGTCTGCCTTCCAGGGACTAGTGTTCTTTTCTGGGAGCTACTAGTCTCTCCTCAATTATACACAAGTTATTACTGATTTACTTTACTATACCTTGATGCACCCATACACACACACACGTGGTTGAAACAGTATAGTTAAATGACCATGTATTATTTAGAGATTTTACATTGTAGTTTTCATATCAGAAGCCAATTATATATGAATTGACTTTACTGTCTTAATTTGGGCTTTAAAAATAAGTGTTCAAAAATATCTAGCATGTGTATACTTACAGCTGATTCACATTGTTGTATGGCAGAAACCAATGCAACATTGTAAAGCAATTATCCTCGAATTTGAAGAATAAAATTTAACCCCCCCAAAAAGTAACAACAACAATTACGGAGCAGATGGTTCGCAGGAATTCTGAGATGATAAGGTGTGTTTTCCCTATTTTAATTTCTTTACAAATCTGGAGGTAAAAAGTTAGCTAACTGCTTCACCATCAGTCCAAAGAGAATTAGGGATTTTAGAAAATAAATATTACTGTAAGTTGCATTAAAGGATAATGCGATTGTTGATACTAAGAATTTGTCAGATAAGTATGGCATCTTAAAACATTACTCAAAAAAAAAATTACTCAGCTAATGGAAGTAGCACAGTTTTATAGGTTAACACAATGTAATATTGTCAGAGAGTTTTTAAGAGCAAATGATAGAGATAACAGTTCCGTACATTATAGCTCATTTTACTTGTATGCTCATGTTTAGATTTATCTACTCTTAAATAATGGTCGGTAAGGAATTTAGTAACTTCAGATTAATGTAGCCTGTTGGCAGAAATCCCGCTTTTTGGTATGAAGTGATAATGTGTAGGATCATCTGTCCCTCCCTCCTCAGGAATGTAAGCTCCAGTGGTGGCCAGGTTCGCATCTGTTTTACTTGTTGGCGTTTCTCAGCTGTCCTCCGAGAGGTGCCTCACTCAGAGAGATGCTCAGAGAAAGGTGGTTTCTCCACTGAAAGACTGCACAGCGATACTTTATATCCCCCAACAGAGGCAAACAGATCCTTCATTTACATCCCCAAAGTCACTGAACAATGTATGAAAGGGTTTGCCTCAAGAGTATTTTAATAATTCTTCATGCATCTTCTGTGTTCTGTTGGAATACTTCCTGTACTTAATACAGAAGCTTTTTAAAGAAGATAAGGAGCTTTTCAGTTTGCACCTGTATCTTATTTCTAAACTGGGATTTTATAACCTGAGTAATCGTACTTTGGAATCAACCTTTTTAAAGTAGACCATTTTTTAAATTACCAGCTCAATACATTTCTTTAATTTCTCCAGTATATTTGTGTAAATTACAAAGTTTTAAGTTATGGCCCTTTTTTGTAAACAGGGTTTCCTGGTGGCCATGAAGCCCGTAGTTTCATTTCTCCCAGCCTGGAAATCTTTTCTAAAAGTGCCACCACATGTAAAAGATTAAGAGCTTGGATATGGTTTCATAAATTTCTTAGGAGTCTTTAGAACCCTCATAAGATATATGCAAGTATTTAGTGGTCTCCTGGGCTTGGGGATGCGGTTTCAATTCCTGGAGCGGGACAATCCCCTGGAGAAGAAAACGGCAAGCCACTCCAGTATTCTGGAGAATCCCATGAACAGAGGAGCCTGGTGGGCTACAGTCCATGGGGCCACAAAGAGACACAACTTAGTGGCTAAAAACAGTAACAAAAAGTGGTCTCCTTTAAAACACGAATTCCTTTGCATTCAAGAAACATTAAAGCCTCTAAATATCAACATTTCCTAGGGGTACCCTGAATGTTTAGATCAAAGTACCCCTGTTGAAAGTGTATATTGGGTCAACTTGGATATATCCATTTAACGTCTGCAGAAATATGCAGCTTTATCACTGTAAATTTGGAGTCCCCTTTGGGGGGGTTCCAGAATTATCTTACATTCACCCTCCCCATTTCCCAGTTCACTGAAGCATTCAAACAGGAAAAACAAAATCTCAAACTGTTCCAGTAGTGGGAAGAAAATGATTGTATTCTTATGCAAATTTTACATACAGCTCCTTTCTTCTGAGCAAAAGGGGAAAAAAAAAAAAGGAAATGCATATATCCTGATGCAGAACAGTGAGATGTGTAACGCAGTGCCTTTCTACATACCTGCCTCGCCAAGAGTGGAAGGTGTGGAGAAACCCTCTCAGACGGGCAGCCTAGTGGGCTCTCACTGACGGTTGCCTCTCCTCCCAGGTCAGGAGCCCTCTATTATAGGAAGGAGGCTGCATGGCTGGGACTGTCCCTCCTGAGCGCTGCATCACCCACAGTTTACTAGCAATCCCAGAACCCCAGGGAGAGCAGGATAAACCTCAAGTCAGGAGGGGGAAAAGGCCCGCCCCGGATTAGACTGCCTCCAACCCAGTGCTGTGACCTCTGGGGCAAGAGCATTCTGCCTTGAGGGGGGACATCCTATGTGTCATAGGCTGTTTAGTGGTACCCCAGCCTCTACCCACCAGATGCCGGAAGCGCCCCTTTCCCAGCCATGACGGCCCACAAGGTCTCCAGACCTGGCCGGTCTCCCCCGGGAACCACTGCCTGATTTGGTCAGACTCAAAAATGGGATTCACCAGGAAGATGCTCCCCCTCGAATTCTGATTGCCCTCATGTGTCTCAAGTCATAAAATTTACATGCCTATTCTGTGTATTTTTTGGACCAAAATGACCAGTAGTATCTTGCCTCAGCTGTAAAATAGTGACTGTGTCGGTTCTCTGAGGAAGAAGACAATCTTCCATACAGGGTGTTCCAAACAGGTCAGTCAGGCTGCAGAAGCAGACCAGCTCCTCAGCAAGACCCAAGCGGTGTTACTTTCAGCGCTCTTGGCTGGATTATTTGTCTCAGGATTATTTGCCTCCTCCTCTCAGGAGGAAGGAGCCCTCCCTCTCTCTCCCCTCCCCAGGCTGGTTAGCCATCCAATTGTTGATCTGAACAGGCAGACTCAATCTCCATCTGAATAAAGAAAGTGTTAGAATCTACACTTAATTCAACCTTTTCTATGAATCGAGAAATCCCAAGCCCCTCATCTAACCAATCAGGAAACTCTAAAATGTCAGTAAAACAGAGATAATGATTTAAATTGTATTACTAAGATGATAAATTATCAAGTAAGGCAAACAATTAGAAAAGCAAACTTTTAGAAATTAGGAGTTATATCTTAAGTGAGTCAGTAACAGTCTCGGAAGTCCAGATGTCTTAAAACACTTGTTTGATAATAAACCAAAGTAGTATACACCTTTACACACATTTCCACACTGAAGAGCAGAGTAAGCTTGTAGTTCCCTAATAGAACTAGCTTCTTAGTCCAGAATAGTCCAGAATTTTCTGCAGCCTTAGGAGCAAAGAAACATGCTTTTTTCATGAGCATCAAGAAAAAGCACTGGGGACTTTCCTGGTGGTCCATGGTTAAGACTTCACCTTCCAATGCAAGGGATGTGAGTTCAATCCCTAGTCAGGGAGCTAAAACCCCATATGTCTGGCAGCCAGAAAAACCAAAAGGTAAGACAGGAGCAATATTGTAACAAATTCAACAAAGACTTTTAAAAAATGGTCCATCCAAAAAACTCCTAAAAAAAAAAATCAACACTAGTATTCTCCTGGTTAGCCCAAGCCAAAAAAGAGTTAAAAAAAAAAAAAAAAAGAGTAGACTAGAGAAGCTTAAAACATAGGAAAAGGAAAGAGCAGAAGAAGAGTTTTAACAAGCGGAATATGGGGCAAAGGATGTTCTGCCCCCATAGGGCATGCTTCACCTTCACCTGCCAAGAACCTAGGAGTTCACGGCTAAGGGTGTGGCTGTGGAGTCAGAGGGATGAAGCCGCACCCAGCCCCTGGCTAGTAGTGACTTTCAGTTCAGTTCAGTCACTCAGTCATGTCCGACTCTTTGCAACCCCATGAATCACAGCACGCCAGGCCTCCCTGTCCATCACCAACTCCCGGAGTTCACCCAGACTCACGTCCATAGAGTCAGTGATGCCATCCAGCCATCTCATCCTCTGTCGTCCCATTCTCCTCCTGCCCCCAATCCCTCCCAGCATCAGAGTGTTTTCCAATGAGTTAACTCTTTGCATGAGGTGGCCAAAGTACTGGAATTTCAGCTTTAGCATCATTCCTTCTAAAGAAATCCCAGGGCTGGTCTCCTTCAGAATGGACTGGTTGGATCTCCTGGCAGTCCAAGGGACTCTCAAGAGTCTTCTCCAACACCACAGTTCAAAAGCATCAGTTCTTCGGCCCTCAGCCTTCTTCACAGTCCAACTCTCACATCCATACATGACCACAGGAAAAACCATAGCCTTGACTAGATGAACCTTTGTTGGCAAAGTAATGTCTCTGCTTTTGAATATGCTGTCTAGGTTGGTCATAACTTTCCTTCCAAGGAGTAAGCGTCTTTTAATTTCATGGCTGCAATCACCATCTGCAGTGATTTTGGAACCCAGAAAAATAAAGTCTGACACTGTTTCCACTGTTTCCCCATCTATTTCCCATGAAGTGATGGGACCGGACGCCATGATTTTCGTTTTCTGAATGTTGAGCTTTAAGCCAACTTTTTCACTCTCCACTTTCACTTTCATTAAGAGGCTTTTTAGTTCCTCTTCACTTTCTGCCATAAGGGTGGTGTCATCTGCATATCTGAGGTGATTGATATTTCTCCCTGCAATCTTTTGATTCCAGCTAGTGTTTCTTCCAGTCCAGCGTTTCTCATGATGTACTCTGCATAGAAGTTATATAACCAGGGTGACAATATACAGCCTTGACGTACTCCTTTTCCTATTTGGAACCAGTCTGTTGTTCCATGTCCAGTTCTAACTGTTGCTTCCTGACCTGCATACAAATTTCTCAAGAGGCAGGTCAGATGGTCTGGTATTCCCATCTCTTTCAGAATTTTCCACAGTTGGAACTCATTTAACCCCTTCGGCTTGTTTGCTAGCCCTGTGAGATAGGAGGCGGCTCTCTAATCCTCAGAATGTAACACTCAGGGTAGCTCAGTGCCTGGCATGTGAGCCCTTGGTACGAGGTGGTTCTGCCTTGTTCACCCTGAGTCCCTGGCGCCTCAGGCTGTGTGGCTGCTGCCCTTCCTGGCCCCTCCCTTCCCCACTGCATCATCCCCGCCAGATTCAATTCCCTCTGGTAGCACTTTGGCTCTAATGGGTAAAAACTCAACTTTCCGCCCATTTCCTCTCTCTTCCAGCTCAGCTTTTCTGAGCGACTTTTAATAAGCAGCTCAAATCCAGCCCTCACTTTTCTACCTGACTTTATTTTTCACCACTCGCCGGAATGCTTTTCCCATGTGGGACAGTATAGTGGTCTCTCTGTGACTCTCAAAACTTCATTGTCACCTCCTCCTGTGTAAACCCCGCCCGTCCTTGAGGGTCAGCTTCAGTCCCGGCCTCTTGAGACCACCTAGGTCACTGCAGCCTTAGCCACCCGAGGTTTCTCAGGCAGCTCCACGTGCCCAGTGATTTGTAAGGTACCAGGAACACTAAAATGACTGGGATGTGGCCCCCACCTGTCTGGGATTCACAGATCCTCAGACGGTAGACAGGCAGGTAAATGAGAAAGAGCTCCAGGTACTGTGCTGGGTTACCCTTCCCCTGGTCCCTGACTGGGCATCCTCACAAGGATTGAATTATACTTTGTTTTCTTTGTACTCTGGCGGCTGAGCCTCACATCCCCAGTAAGCTGTAGGCACAGGATGAGTACACAGTGAGCACTTTAGAACAGATGCTGGCTTGACCTTTAACCTCAATGCATATATAAAAGGAAGCATGGTTGCTCAACCTGTTGTAATGGGCCTCCTAAACTTCAAAATAAAAATTAGAAGACAAAATTGAGAGGACTTCTCTGGTGGTCCAGTGGTTAAGAATCTGCCTTGCAATGCAGGGGATGCGGCTTCGATCCCTGGTTGGGGAGCTAATACCACATGCCTTGTAGCAACTAAGCTCATGAGCTACTACTGGTGAGTCCGTGTGCAGCAACAAAAAGCCCCACCTGATGCAGCGAACATCCCACGTGCTGCAACTAAGACCCAAGGCAGCCAATTAAATAAAGTGAACTTCCATAATACTGAATTATTTTTTAAAAAAAAGCTGATAATGATGTTAAGCTCCTGGCCATCACCATAAACCTCTTGGTGATTCAAATGGTTTCTAGGCCTGCAGAATTCATGGAACAGTGTATTTTTCAATTAGGAATTTATAAAATGAAAATAAAGACTCACCCTCTGAACCAAATAAACTTAGCCTTATGGAAAAGTCACCGCGTTCTCCTTTTTCTCTCATTCCATCATGGACCAGAAAAACCATCATCAAAACTTGGCATGAGCATTTCCTGAATTCCTGAGTTTCTGTCTCCACTGGAGAGGTGAGAAAGTATGAAGCCAGCTCAGTTCCCACGGGTAGAGCCACCTTTCGCGTTTGGCACTGTGCCCGTGTCAGTGCTGGCGAACACACACAGTCGGCCCCTAAGAGAACTAACTGTCCAGGTGTTAGTAAGCTGTGCCCAGTGGGATCCTGTATGTCACAGGCTCTGCAGAGCATCCTCAACAAGCCTCCCTTCCCCTCCCACTGAAATTAAACTATATTTCCTTTGTACGTGGCTTGAGAGTTTTCAGGCATTTTTATTTGTAAACTTCCCAGAGGCCTGCATGAACTAGCACTGCCTCCTCCTCTGCCTTATCACCATGCCCAACAAGGTAATATTGATATTTCCAAGTTGTCTCATGTCGCTAATACAATATTCACTACCTAATGTGGTGGGGCGGAGAAGGCAATGGCACCCCACTCCAGTACTTTTGCCTGGAAAATCCCATGGACAGAGGAGCTTGGTAGGCTGCAGTCCATGGGGTCATGAAGAGTCAGACCCGACTGAGCGACTTATTTTTCACTTTCATGCATTGGAGAACGAAATGGCAACCCATTCCAGTATTCTTGCCTGGAGAATCCCAGGGACAGTGGAGCCTGGTGGACTGCCGTCTGTGGGGTCACACAGAATCGGACACGATTGAAGCGACTTAGCAGCAGCAATGTGGCAGGGGGTGGAGGGGAGTCAGACCAGAGATTGAAATTACCACTAATTCTCAACTAGGGAGAACCCTTTCTTATTGAAGGGCCAGCTCAGATTACTAGAGGGAGGCATTCCATGCTCTAAATGCTAGTATTATAACAGAGGACAGAGAGAAAGCCCTGTTCTCATGGAGCTTGTATTCTAGTCCTGTAAGAAAGATCAATAAGTGACCTAGTTTTAGATAGTGTTAAGTGCTATAAAGACTCAAGATGGGATGGGATGATGATAATGACAAAATAAGATAGTTGGGACTTCCCTGTCAGTCCAGAGGTTAAGACTCCACGCTTCCACTTCAGGGGGTGTAGGTTCAATCCCTGGTCAGGGAACTTAGATCCTGCATGCTGGGCAACCAAAAAAAGAAATTTTCTTGAACTGAATAAAAATGAGAATACAACCTGCCAACTTAAAAAAATTGTATTAAAAATTGTTAAAGTGTTCTTGCAGTGCAGAGTGACAGCAGGCCATGGCAGACTCCGCAGTGGCGTTATCCAGGAGCCGGGGGAACATGCGTGGATGGTGCTCCATGTCAGGGTAGTAATGGCAGACAGCACATAGTTCCAGGCACAGTTGTAAATGCTTTAAATCTGTAAAGCCTAGTATGGTTGTCCCAACTCATGTTGTTGTTTAGTTGCTAACTCGTGTCTGAGTCTTTGTGACCCCATGGACTGACTGTAGCCCACCAAGCTCCTCTGTCCATGGGGATTCCCAAGCAAGAAAACAGGAGTAGGTTGCCATTTCTTCCTCCAGGGGATCTTCCCAACCCAGGGATCAAACATGCATCTCCTGCATGTGCAGGTGGGTTCTTTACCACTAAGCCACCAGGGAAGCCCTCCCTAGCCACATAGGGCAACTTAAATTTGAATTAATTCAAATCAAATAAAACAAACTTTTCCTTTTCTCAGATATATCAGTTACCTGTGTGCCAGGGGCTCACGTGGCTGGTGGCCACGTTGTTGGGCAGCAGAGAAGAGAGGATTTCTACCACTGCAGGAAGTTCTCTCGGGTAGCGGCTCTTTAGATTAACTCATGTAATCTTCACAACCACCTGACTAAAGTAGGTACTGTTTTTCCCATCTTGCAGATAAGGAAAGTGAGGCATAGGGAGTTTATACATAACTCGTCCAAAGGCCCAGACTTAACAGGTGGCAGGGCCAAGATTCAAACCGGGGCCGCCAACCCCTGGATCCAGAGCCCGGGGGTTCATCCCTACCTGCCACATCACTGTAGCTCATCCTCAAGTACAGCTCCCCTCTGCAGACCACCGCCAACAGGATTTTACATCTTGGTAAAATCTTATCCCTGAGTGCTTTACGGTTCAGCTCAATGAAATTCTAAGCTAAGGGTTAGATCTTTCCTGATTTTAAAAGTGTTAGCATAGTTTCCCCTTCCTTAAAAAGAAAAAGAGGGACTTTCGTGGTGGTCCAGTGGCTAAGATGTCATGCTCCCAATGCAGAGGGGCCCGGTTTTGATCCCTGCTCAAGGAACTAAGATCCCACATACTGCAACAAAAATTGAAGATCCTGTGTGCTGCAACTAAGACCTGACACAGCCAGATAAATATTTTTCAAGAAGAATTATGTGGTTATCTATGAGCCTGACACATAAACAGTAAATAGTAGCCATAATGACTATTTTTGTGAATGACGTTCAGCTTTACACGATTAAAAAATGCCTTTGAGTATTTTCTTGCCCCGAGTGCCTCAGACCAACCCAGAGGCCAGAGCTGCGGGAGACGGGACAGACTGTCGCCAACAGCATCACTGTCGGCAAGCCCGCTTCACTCTGCAGTGGTCGCCCCCCAGAAAAGCAGAGGAAAGCCAGAAGAGCATCTCTGGGCATCTGTTTTCACCGAGACAGGAGCTGCTTCACACCCTCCCACAACCAGCAAAAGAAGTGCCCCACATGATCCAGGGCGACCATCAGTTACCAAAAAAATTGGAGGAAAAACAAATCCCACCAGCTCCCAAATGACCAATAGACTCCACCATATTTTGGTCCAACCAGAAGAAGCTGAAACACCCAAGAATTTTGGACTTCAAATGGAAAATCTGGGCACTCTAAACCAGAATTGCCAAGTTCCAAGAATGTGGATACAGGGACTTCACTGGCGGTCCAGTGATGAAGACTCCATGCTCCTAATGCAGGGAGCCAAGTTTCAGTCCCTAGTCAGGGAAGGAGTTCCCACAGGTCGCAACCAAGAGTCCTAATGCTGCAACATTAAGATGGAAGATCCCACGTGCAACAACTAAGACCTGGCTAGCACAGCCAAAACAGTATTTTTAAAAACACAAACATGTGGCTACATCTTATGCTTATTATTGAAAGTATCTATTGGTAAAGTGATCTATTGGAGAAGGAAATGGCAACCCACTCCAGTGTTCTTGCCTGGAGAATCCCATGGATGGAGAAGCCTGGTAGGCTGCAGTCCATGGGGTCGCACAGAGTCAGACACAACTGAAGCGACTTAGCAGTAGCAGCAGCATTGGTAAAGTGAGCCCTGAAAGAGTGCCATGAATGGAGGATTATTATTAACCCCACGGAGGAAGAATGAGGTCAAATATGAGAGGAAAACAAAACAAAGGTCGTTGTACAAATAGAAAAAGGGACACAAGAAAATAGTGTCAAGGTCAAGGACAGGAAGAATGAGAATATACTGAATTGCATCTCCTTCTCTGGAAAATCCAAATGAATATAAAATGCAGTGATTGTTTTCTTTCCCCAATTCCTTCTTCTCCCCTCCCACAGCTGACAGATAATCTGTGAAATACAGTGGCCCTTTCTCTTATTGTACCTTTCTTTGTTTTTATTTATTTCTACTGGGATAATGGCTCATACTGATGGCTTATTTATCTAAAATGAGCCAAATTCTGTCCCAAAGACAAACCTTAAATCACCTGCATAGTACCTGCCTCCCTTGCCTTGTTCTCACACGCGTCAGCTTCATCCGGATCTCAGCGTTGCCTGTTTGTTTTAAATGCCAGACCTTCTTAATAGATCAGTGTTTTGTGTGGAGTTTTTCTTCTCTCCCTGGAACTCAGTGAGCAACCTACTAAAGAACTGGAATATAGAATTCTAAGAATTCTCCTGATCCGTGACACAATGAAGAATCATTGTGAGTAGAAAGAACTTCATGGGAGATGCCCTAAATGTCATCAGTAAACGTGCCTCGTTTATTCTACACAGCACAGGAAGCTCACAGAAAGGACACTTCTGAAGACGTGGATGATCTATTGTCAGACCTGTCAGCTCAGTAGATAGACAATCAAGAGGTCAAGCAACCTTAGGTGGACATGCTGCACCAGTCAGAAAGGTTCTAGGGAATGAAGAGCTAGGTAAATGCCTTTTTTTTTTTTTAAGAATAATAAGTTTATCTTCTTTTAAAACTATTTGAACTCACCTGAATGCAAAGAAAGTCCAAAAGGCAGAGGATATATGTAAATGTATGGCTGATTTATTTTGCTGTACGGGAGAAACTGGGCTTCCCGGGTGGCACCAGTGGTAAAGAACCCGCCTGCCAATGCAGGCGACGCGTAAGAGACGTGGGTTTGACACCTTGGTTAGGTGTTCCTCTGGAGGAGGAGCACAGCAACCTACCCCAGTATTCTTACCTCAAGAATCCCATGGATAGCGGTGCCTGGTGGGCTATGGTATATAGGGTCAAAAAGAGTCTGAAGCGACTTTGCACACATGTGGTAGAAATTAACACAACATTGTAAAGCAAGTATACTCCAATAAAAAATAATTTAAAAAAAAAGAAAAACTCAAAAAAGTGTGTTTAAGGAAAAAGCCCCATAAAAATACTTTATTAGTGATCACCAGAGGATATGTAATTACTGAAACTGAATGGTTGGCCCTGATGCCTTTAGTCACTGACTTGACTATTGGACTGTTTCAATGATTTCAAAGATCTCTACTATCCTTTAAACTTGTTGGAAATAACCCACATAGGCCCATTTTGTAGAAGGGCAAGCTGGGAGGTGACTTGATTTGCATGATTGCCTAGCTCAATTATAATGCTGTCCAAGATGACACAGAGGACAGTGGAGCCTGGCGAGCTACAGTCCATGGGGTTTCAGAGAGTTGGACATGACCGAAAAACAAAGGACGACAGGACTGGGAGAGGGCAGAGCTTTCTAGAATAGCACAAGGACTGTTGTTGAGTTGCTAAGTCGTATCTGACACTTGGCGATCCCATGGACTGTAGCACAACAGGCTTCCCTGTCCTTCACCGTCTCCCTGAGTTTGCTCAAACTCATGTCCATCCAACCATCTCACCCTCTCTCATCCCTTTTTCCGGTTTCCCTCAATCTTTCCCAGCATCAGGGTATTTGCCAGTGAGTCAGCACTTCACATCAGGTGGCCAGAGTGTTAGAGCTTCAACCTCAGCAACAGTCCTTCCAGTGAATATTAAGGGTTGATTTCCTTTAGGATTGACTGGCTTGATCTCTTTGAGAGTTTCCAAGGGACCCTCAAGAGTCTTCTCCAGCACCACATTTCAAAAGCATCAATTCTTCAGCGCTCTGTCTTCTTTATGGTCCAACTCTCACATCCATACATGACTACTGGAAAAAGCATAGCTTTGACTAGACAGACCTTTGTTGGCAAAGTGTGATGTCTCTACTTTTTAATATGCTGTCTAGGTTTGTCATAATTTTCTTCCAAGGAACAAGCATCTTTTAATTTCATGGCTGTAGTCACTGTCCACAGTGATTTTGGAGCCCAAGAAAATAAAATCTGTCACTCTTTCCACTTTTTCCCCATCTATTTGCCAGGAAGTGATGGTACTGGATGCCATGACCTTAGTTTTCTGAATGTTGAGTTTTAAGCCAACTTTTTCATTCTCTTTTTTCACCCTCGTCAGGTCAGTTCAGTTGCTCAGTCGTGTCCGACTCTTTGTGACCCCATGGACCGCAGCACGCCAGGCCTCCCTGTCCATCACCAACTCCGGAGTTTACCCAAACTCATGTCTATTGAGTCAGTGATGCCATCCAACCATCTCATCCTCTGTTGTCCCCTTCTCCTCCTGCCTTCAATCTTTCCCAGCATCAGGGTCTTTTCCAATGAGTCAGCTCTTCGCTTCAGGTGGCTAAAGTATTGGCATTTCAGCTTCAGCATCTGTCCTTCCAATGAACACCCATGACTGATCTCCTTTAGGATGGACTGGTTGGATCTCCTTGCAGTCCAAGGGACCCTCAAGAGTCTTCTCCAACACCACAGTTCAGAAGCATCAATTCTTCGGTGCTCAGCTTTCTTTATAGTCCAACTCTCACATCCATGCATGACCACTGGAAAAACCATAGCCTTGACTAGACGGACCTTTGTTGGCAAAGTAATGTCTTTTCTTTTTAATATGCTGTCTAGGTTGGTCATAACTTTCCTTCCAAGGAGTAAGCGTCTTTTAATTTCATGGCTGCAGTCACCATCTGCAGTGATTTTGGTGCCCCACAAAATAAAGTCAGCCACTGTTACCACTGTTTCCCCATCTATTTGCCATGAAGTGATGGGACCAGATGCCACGATCTTAGTTTTCTGAATGTTGAGTTTTAAGCCAACTTTTTCACTCTTCTCTTTCACTTTCATCAAGAGGCTCTTCAGTTCTTATTCACTTTCTGCCATAAGGGTGGTGTCATCTGCATATCTGAGGTTATTGATATTTCTCCCGGCAATCTTGATTCCAGCTTGTGCTTCCTCCAGCTCAGTGTTTCTCATGATGTACTCTGCATACAAGTTAAATAAGCAGGGTGACAATATACAGCTTTGATGTACTCCTTTTCCTATTTGGAACCAGTCTGTTGTTCCATGTCCAGTTCTAACTGTTGCTTCCTGACCTGCATACAGATTTCTCAAGAGGCAGGTCAGGTGGTCTGGTATTCCCATCTCTTTCAGAATTTTCCACAGTTTATTGTGATCCACACAGTCAAAGGCTTTGGCATAGTCAATAAAGCAGAAGTAGATGTTTTTCTGGAACTCTCTTGTTTTTTCTATGATCCAGCAGATGTTGGCAATTTGATCTCTGGTTCCTCTGCCTTTTCTAAAACCAGCTTGAACATCTGGAAGTTCCCGGTTCACATATTGTTGAAGCCTGGCTTGGAGAACTTTGAGCATTATTTTACTAGCGTGTGAGATGAGTGCAATTGTGTGGTAGTTTGAGCATTCTTTGGCATTGGCTTTCTTTGGGATTGGAATGAAAACTGACCTTTTCCAGTCCTGTGGCCACTGCTGAGCTTTCTGCCACTGGAGTGGTTTTATCTGCATATCTCAGGATATGCACAAGGATAAAGGCTTGTGCTTTTATATATCAGTGGTCATCTTCTTAGATGCCCAGTGAGAGTTTGGCTAAATATGTTCTATTAGCACGACTGAAACAATTGACTAGTTTACTTTATTGTAAGTAATAAAAGTATGGCTAAATTAAAGTGTGCAGAGCTTTGATTAATGATGCCTTTCTTTTCTTAAAACCTATACTCTTATTAGTCAGGCCCGTAAGATAGATAAAAGAAAAACCCTATCAGCTAAATCCATTGAAATGGTTCATCTGTTTGGCAAACCACACACAGAGTTTTTTTTAAAGCAAGTGTTCGCTTGAGCACATCTCAGCCTCAGAAATACAGTTTAGGATAGTGATCATCAAGCAGTAACATTTAAGAAGTATCTCCTATTTCATTAGTGTGAAAAGACAGTTTGGCATTTGGGTCACCATAGCTTAGAGTTATCAACCCGCAGACAATTAAAATCTGCAGTAATCACAGTCAGATGTAGAAATGGAACCACTTATCAGATATGACCTGCTAATTTTCCTTTCCTTTTAAAGGCAAATATCACTAGGTAGAACTAGGTGTGTGGTGAGCCGTGAGGTTTTACATGTCCCTAGATCGTTGCCTCAACCACAAGCTTGTCAGAAGCTCACGAATGGCATCTCTATTTAGTTGCAAATGTTTTCTGCGCTAGCTTCTGAAATGAAGCTATTTGGGTCATCCTCGGGGGAAGTCAGCTGGAGGCTGCCCAGAAAGAGCAGGAGGAGGACAGGAAGGGCCAGGTGGCGCCATCACAGCCCCACCAGCCTTGGCCACCTCCTTCCTTAGACGCACCTTCCCTGAAACAAGCAGCACTGAGGTAACTGTGCTGATGTGATGCCCCGGGGGCAGCCCCTCCTGGCCGGGGTCGGGGGAGGACGGGGTGCTGGTGCCCCTGCCTCCTGGGGTGGGGTCTGCCGGAGCGGGTGAAGTCACCCAGTTTTCCAGGAGGCTCCAGGCACTCCTGGAAGGTACCAGATGGCTTCAGACCATGGGACTGCACATGCTTGTCTTTACCCGGCCTGCGCTGCCCACTCGGAGGGCCTTTTAGACAACCCGAAACACAGACCTGTTTTCTTCCTGAGACATTTGCACACGGAAGCGCCGAGCCCCTACCAGTGTACAGACATTTGACATATGATTTTGTACATAGAAGCCCAATCCGCCCCCCCTTAAACTATGAGCTAATCAGACTGCAGAGAATCATGGTTCATAAATCCATCGTGTAGGCCTCCAGTGACTGCAGACTTCCCAGACGACCACGTATCGTATTTCCCCACCTAATTGCGGATCCCTCTAATCACATCTATCACAGCTTTCATGTTAGGCTGTGCATTCTTTCAAGGAGGAAATGGCTGTCAGTGACTAAAGAACTATTGATGGGCCTTACATTTCATGATGGATAATGTCAGAGAATTACAGGAAGGTATAACACATGGGGGTGGGGAGGTACTCAAGGGCTCGTCACAATCATTTTCTGCATGTCTCAGGGACACTAAATTGTTGCTTTTATAAAAACTGCCTTCCCATCAATTTTTCTCCATTCTGGTAAAGCAACCCAAGACTACCCTGAAACAGCATAATTAAAACATATGATACCACTTTGCTAGTGGATAGTTAGTGGTTATGTTTTTTTAAGAGAAACTGCTTTATATTTTTCTCTGACTATAAAGTAATATATTTTCATCATTAAAGAAGTTTTATGTGCTCAGTCACATCCGACTCTTTGCAACCCCACGGACTATAGCCCTCCAGGTTCCTCTGTTCATGGGATTTTCCAGGCAAGAAGAAACTGGAGCAGGTTGCAGTTTCCTACTCTAGAGGATCTCCCTGACTCAGGGATCGAACCCACATCTCTTGTGTCTGCTGCATTGGCAGGTGGATTATCAGTGTGCCACCTGGGAAGCTTACAGACCAGCTATTAAAAGATGATATGCACTATCCACCCAGACAGAGAACAGGCCTCACAAAATATCTCCACCCAGTTTCCACTCATGTGGATGAGTGCAAATTTAGTGCAGGTACCACTTTATCACCGTAGACCAGACATAGGTTAAGTGCTTTATCTGAGACATCCCCCAGTCACTGTGTCTTGTAAGTACTGGTATTGTTCCCTGTGTCATGGGAGGACACAGTAGGGGCAGACAGAGACTACAGTTAGAACGTGGCTGAGTCTGAATTGGAACCCAAGGTTCTGATTGGTGTGCTAAGCTCTCGACTCACGTGTTGTATTAGTTTTTAAAAATATCCCAATTCCTTAAGAATGATTAATAAGATTTTTTGTCACTTTAAAAACAGTTGCACCTTTTATTTTCAGTGTCCTTTTTGCTTCTACTTTTTCATGGTGTCCATTCCTTTTATCAGAATATTTTTGGAGTGGCTGCTGAATGCTTTCGTCTCCTTGAAATGCCGTCCTTTTTCTTGGTGCCCCAACTCTTGAGGACTCTCAAACAACTTATCAGTTGAATTTCTTAAATAATATGTGCAAGTAGAAATGACGGGGTCATGCAACTCACAACAGTGTCTTTATCCAGGATGGTTGTGAATGCAGAATAACGTCAGGATTCACTTCTCAGAGACGGTAAGTTTCCCTTCCTACAAGCAGGTATCCTGGATTGAGAGCTGATGGCCTAATTAGCCTTCGGCCTTCTTGTAGCTTCTTGTAGAGTCTTATAGATTGATTCAAAGTAGGAAGTAGGTTCTACTGTCCCTTAGGGTGCCTGGCTCTGCCTGCCTGTCTCTGTTCACTTCCCTGAATGGCTTCTCTCCAATGAAAATGGAAAAGGCCATCAGAAAATGCCCCGTCTGCTTTTATGTTTTCCTCTTTGGAAGGAATTCGAATCCTTTGCTAGCTCATTTTCAAACTCAGATGATGTTCAGGAAACATCATACCCTAGTGTGGGACCAAGTAAACAATATTTGTACATTGACCAACATTTACGTAAAATAATATAGCTGATGTTTACGGAGGACTTAATACGTGCCAGACACCATAAGTGATTGCATTGAGCACTTAACCCTTTTTATGTATTTGTTTATTTGGCTTTGCCATGTCTTCAGTCTTTGTTGAGGCATGCCAGATCTTTAGTTGTGGCATGTGGGATCTAGTTCCCTGACTAGGGATTGAACCCGAGCCCCCTGCATTGGGAGCTTGGACTCTTAGCCACTGGACTACCAGCAACATTCCAGCACTGGGACTGGCTCCTTAAGTTAGATATTACGATAGTTTCAGTGACAAAATAGGGTTAGATTTAACCCCTAAACACTCAAGCACCTCAAGACTTTTGCCTTTCTGCCCTTTTTTTAAATCCTACTGTGCTAAGCAAATCTTTGTTGGGCCGCAGGTTCTTGACCTTGAAATACAGAGGTGTGGAAATACAGAATAGTTGGTTTTGAAGGTCTCTTCCACCCTCAGCCTTTCCTGAGTGTATGAATCTACTTAGGGCACCACCTCAAGGCTGGAAACCATCTCTTCTCCTCTTACACTTCATCACGCCACTCGCCACCTTTGTCCTCTGGCCAGTCTTCATATTCACCATGACAGTGCTTCAGCTAAAGGACACCAGAGCCGCACAGAGAGTTCCCACAAGAAAAGCCGCAGAGGTCTTTATGCACAAAAGGCTTGGACGCCGAGGGTCTGGACAGAGCCAGGCACCTCCTGCTGGGTCTCAGGCCCTGCCGAGCACCTGCAGAGGCAGCCAGACTCCTGTCTTTCTGGTGGTTCATGGCCTGAGAACCAGATGTGAATGGGTTATAATTTATTCATGACTAGAATCTAAAATAGCTTGTTATAACTAATTCACAGCACCACGTGAGTACTGGGTGTGCTATATTTTTTTTCAGATTCTAAAATTATTACCCTATTTCCACAAGCTTTGTGTCGAGCAAAAAAGATAGGTCTACTTTGGATCACCCAGGAACAAAGAAATGTCCCATTTTTAAATGGTGAGACCCTTCCCTAACAAAGATACTTCATTTCTTTTAGTCTAAGAAGTGTGGTCCAGGGATACTTGAAAATATTGCTTCTGGCATGTGAAGAAATTACGGGATGAGGTCATGTTCGAATCAGCACTGTGGCAGTGCTTTTTTATTAATGCCCTGTAATTCTTGTTGAGATTCCCCACTCGGCACCCTCGGAAAGCCATAGAAAAGTATCTGAAGCTTGTATGTAATGCGGGAAGGAGTGCAGACGTGGAGGAAGAGTGGGTGGGCGGTGGTTTGCCAGGAGCAGTGTAGATTGCAGGACCGGTGTGCAGAGGCCCCGTGCTGGGGTGGGGAGCGGGGCAGATGCCGAGGGTGAGGGGCCAGCAGCGTAGGCGTGCGGGGGGAGGCTGAGGGGAGGCAGCTGGCAGGCAGGGCCTCTGGGAACATGGAGCTGGACTCCAAGAACATCAGAGGGATATGACACGATCAGGGCTATGCCTCGAGAGGAGAACGTAGGCAAGATCTGAGTGTGCCTAGGAGAGCCGTCAAAGCAAAAGCAAGGTACCTGTTTAAAAGGGGAAAAGATGAATCTGGCTCGAGTGCCTCCGCCACTGGAGTCCCAGGGCCGTCTCTGGCTGCTGGTGGCCGAGCTGAGGCACTGCTTTTGGCCCCAGAACAGGCTCCGTACTGACTCAGCCCCCAGAGGGCTCCTGTGAGCCTGGCCTTGGACAGGGAGACAGGGAATGTGGCCCCGGCTCCTGGACTGGGCACCGGCCAAGGATCAGGACGCACGCATCATGTGACAGTACCTCGTCATCTCTTCCTGTGCTGCCTGGCTGCTTTCCAAAGAAAGGCTGGCTAGGCCCAGAACACCCTCGCCCATTTCCTGGAAATCCTGGCTGGTATTAAGAGCAAGACTCAGGACTTCCCCAGTGGGGCAGTGGTTAAGACCCCTCACTACCAATGCAGGGGGCATGGGGTTTGATCCCTGGTAGGGATCGAGTGGTGTGGTCAAAAAAAAAAAAAAAGCAGAATTGTTGGTGAGTTGTTTCTGCTGTGTTGGATGGACAGCACAGCCTTCTTGGTCGTTGACTCACCTGCGTGTAGGCAGTGGTGAATCCTGCCTGCGTCAGCAGTGGAGCTCCAGGCCCATCCTGGTGGTCTGCCGGGGTGGGGGAGGTGGTGGGCACTGCATCCCTTCCAGCCAAGACGCTTCTGCAACAGACGGTGCTCCTTTCCCCCTCGGCCACAGAGCACTACAAGACACGTGCTTTGTGGAAAGCATCTGAATCCCTGAATGAATCTGAGATCCACGCACAGGACCCGAGGGCGAGGAGCAAGGCTCGGATGCGGCATTTCTTGAACTACCCGTTCGCTTGTGCGTAGGTAGGAGGTTCCTGTTTTTCCCCAGAGGGGTGTTTGTGAAGTGACATAAGTGATGGGAAAGCACTCTGTGCTCGTGTGAGCGGAGACAGTTCCATAAATAAGACCCTAATGTCATCATTTATACAGTAAAGCCCTGAAAGGGGGGAAGGGACATTAGTCGTGAGTTCGGTTGAAAACTGGACGTGAACTACTGACGGGCCATTTGTCCTCAGGCCGAGACACAGCAGACCCAGCAAGGTCGGGGTCCTTACGTCTCTCTGAGAACAGTCACGGAGAGCATGTCGTCACCAGGAGATGATGTTAGTGTCCCTCCCCACTCTGGGAAGCTGTCGCAGCCAGGTGCCCACCTTTATAGAAGTCAGTCCTTTTCGAGTGTTAAGTTTCTGAACATGTAGAGCAAACAGTAAATTCACAGAAATTTAAATCTTAGTGAATTTGCCAAAGGGGGAAAAAAACATGGATGTGGCCTAACCTCCAAACCAATTAAGGTAACCGGTTCCACAGGTGGGCCCACTTGGAGATGCCCAAGGCATCTGCTTCTGCCAGGGTTCCCTGGGGAAGATGCGGGCAGAGGGCGGGCTTGCCCTCTGACTGCTACCCTGGCCGAAACCTAGTCCTCTGCAGCGAGGACCGCATCTCCCAGGGGAGAAGAGGGCCCGTGTCCAGGCCACGCTGCCTTTGACCAAGCAAATAACTGTAAAATCGCCGATGGCTCCTGGTAACAGAGAAGAAACGGGATTGCCTCGAGACAAAAAGCTGCAGTACAAAGAGCCCACAACATGTAGTGTGTGCCCTTTTGACCTGAAAAGTGCAGTGTTTTGCCAGCCACACTTTATGGATGTCACCCGCCATTACTGGCTGACACAGCTGAGGGGGCCTGAGTGCCTTTGCTCAAGCCGGATGCATTATTCATCTGCAACAGACGCCTGCGTTTTCCCTTCATCCGTCTCGCTGACCCTTCCAGGGAGGGGTCACGAATGCTCCTTCATGTCTCTGAATCCCATAGCGCCTCAGAGATGCTGAATACAGCCTCCCAGGACTGATTCCCTCCCTTCCTCCAGACTGTCTGCATCTCAGCTGCGTCTCCTTGATCTAAACAGGATGCTTCTGTAGCTTCATTCATGTCAGCTTCTTGGAAGGATTAAGTCGTTGCGGTGATTCCGTGTCATCAGTAGCCAAGGAGATGACATTAAACCATTACCTTTTCTCTTTTAAAATATTTATTTTACATTATTTATTTGGCTATGCCAGGTCTCAGTTGCATCACGTCAGATGTTTAGTTGTGCCACGTGAATTCTTAGTTGCAGCGTGTAGGATCTAGTTCCCTGACCAGGGATGGAACCCAGACCCTCTGCACTGAGAGCACGGAGTCTGAGCCACTGGACCACCAGGGCAGTCCCAAACCATCACCTTCTTTAAAACAGCAGCGACTCTCTATTCTCCGGAAGTCAGTGATACTGTTTACTTCTTTGTGCTGATGAGAAAATAATGTATTGACAGTAATCTGGATCCCATTTGGAGATGAGACTTGTCTCTCTCGTGGACATCCACCAACCAGAGGCTGCCCTGCCCAGATGGTATCTCCTCTTCTGGGCCTTGTAAGTCAGTGTAGATTGTGGAGGAGGAGACACCAGCATCCAGATGGAGTATCACAGGGCTGAAAAACCCTTGTCCTCCAACTGTCCGAGCTCCAAACAGAGCCGGCTCTGCCCATCATACACTCACACTCCCCTGTATGTCTTGTGTTCCTTCGTCTCCAGACTGCCTGCCTGCGTGAATGGGAAGCTTCGAGGGCACACTTTTATTTCTGTAGTTATGGTGATGAATTAATGAATAACAGATTTAGTGCAGTTCAAGTCACTGACTCATGAAGGCAGCTAGAATGCGAATGCTTATTTAAATCATTAAATTTGTTACAAGTAAAACATGTTTTAATATTTATTTGTTTGACCACCCCGGGTCTTAGACGTGGCACACAGATCTTCACTGTGGCTCGGGGGCTGCTCTAGTTGCGGCATGGGTTTAGTTGCCCCGTGGCACGTGGGATTCTTAGTTCCCCAACCGGGGATTGAACCCATGCATGCATGCTCAGTCACTTCAGTCGTGTCTGACTCTTTTGCTACCCCATGGACTGTAGCCCAGCAGGCTCCTCTGTCCTTGAGATTCTTCAGGCAAGAATACTGGAGTGGGTAGCCATACCTGCCTCCAGAAGATCTTCCTGGTCCAGGGATCAAACCCAGGTCTCCTGCATTGCAGGCAGATCCTTTACCACTTGAGCTACCAGGGAAGCTGGGGATTGAACCCGAGTCCCCTGCATTGGAAAACAGATTCTTAACCGCTGGACCACTGGCAACGTCCCCACAAGTAAAACTGAACCCCATGCTGTGATGTGGAAAAGGGGTGCCTGTGGAGGCCACATTTCCACTCCCCTCCCTGCTCCTGACGGTACGTCATAGAAGCGCGTATTTATTTCTGGGCACCTCATTTGTACCATCAGCGCTGGACAAAACCATTTTGCAATTTTAGTATATCGTGCTTTCTTTGCACAAGGCATGCCTTGAGAGGTGCAAAATTAAGTCAGAAGTTGGTGGAAACAAAGGCTCTTTAGCCCCAAAGGCCTTGAGCTCCCCTGGTGCCACACCCACGCTCAACAGCCTGGCGCTGGGGCCCGCTGGTTTAGCAAGTGCTGACAGCTGGCCTCTTGGGTGCCACGCTCCGAGCAAGGGCTTGGGATCCAGCGGTGACCCAACCTGCAGTCTGTGCATGGAGGCAGGAGGTAGTTGGCTAGTTGTGGGCTGGCGGTGAAGGGCGGGAGGCGTGACCACGCCCAGCCTGGGGCCAGGGCGGAAGTGAACTTGAGTCAAGAAGTAAAGACATGCAGACCTCAGCTCACAGGGAACGGTGGGCTGAAGAGAGGACACGAGAGGAGCCTTTTGGGCAGAGGAACCCAAGACAGGCCCCCAGGGTGCAGAGGCCAAGGCCCTAGAGGCTCACTGAGCCACTGGGCGTGGAGACCACAGGGCTGGTCCCGGGGCTTCGTGAACCCACCCCACTCAGAGCCATGGCAGGTCCTGTTAACATCACTCTGCTCCTCTGTGGGGACAGAATCGAGGAGGTGAGAGGGGACAGAGGGAGGGTTCTACAGCGATCCAGGTGAGGGTGATGTGGCTTAGGCGTAAGACGGAGAAAAACCAGTGGTTTCGAGAACTGTTTTCGAAGTAGGGTCACCAAGACACAGCGGTGGCTGCTCCAGGTGGCAGAGAAGATGGACAGCGAGGGAGCTCTGGACACCCGGTCTGTTCTTTACCCGCCTGGACCCACCAAGTTCTGGATGGAATGTAAATGGTTCTTTTTCATCAATGGCAAACCCCTAAAACACAGGCTCTGCTTTTTCCATTAGCCACATTAGCACAGATTTAGGTCTGTCCTTTTAAATTATTTCTGGCTGCGCTGCATGTGGGATCTTAGTTCCCCGACTAGGGATCAAACCTGCACCTCTTCCTTTGGAAGCTCAGTGTCTTAACCAGTGGACCAGCAGGCAAGTTCCAGGTCTATCCTTTTAAAGAGAAACACGTCTCCCGTGGAATTGCCACATACCCTTCATGGCTCACACCCTGGACTTGCCTTGCTCGGAGCTGGCGCCTTATTAGGTCAGTATACTCCTCCCAAGGCCACATCCTGACCATGCCGTCAGGATCTCAGGCACCATGGGGCTACAGTTAGAACTAGTATCTGGCCCGGCAGTCACGTACAAGAAGCTTGTGGCTGCAGCAGGGAGACAATTCCGGGGGTGGCAGAAACCTTCCTTGCTCCCACAGGCAGGCTGCTCTCGGCTCCTCCGAGGGCAGCTCTGGTGGATGGAAACTCAACTGTGGCATGGCCTGCGGCCAGACCTTAGGTAGAGTTCCAGGCCTCTGGGGAGATCCGATCCTCCTTCCATAGAGATGACTCTCCCATTTATTCAAGCCGTTCCTTCTTACTGGGTTTTGAGTTTGCTTCCTGACTCAGTTCTGACCGTAGAAGGCAGTGCAACGAATGTCCTCACAGCTCCATCTCCCTCACACGGAGGCTATTACCTCCCTCTGGTGGATTCCTAGAGGTGGAATTGCTAAGTCAGAGGGAAGACAAATTCTAAGGCTCCAGGCAGCACTTTCCCAGATCGCTTCCTGTACTAAGGCGCGGTGAACACTCCCACCCAAAGCTGCGTGTTCCGTTTCCTCTTGTGTGTCTGCCTGTGCGCTCAGTCGCATCCGACTCTTTGCGACCCCGTGGACTGTAGCCCGCCAGGCTCCTCTGTCTGCGGGATTCTCCAGGCAAGATTCCTGGAGTGGGTTGCCATTTCCTTCTCCAGGGGATCTTCCCGACCTAGAGTTTGAACCCGCGTCTCCTGCGTTGGCAGGCGGGTACTTTACCACTGGGCCACCGGGGAAGCCCCTCAGTTTCCTCTTAGTCACTGCTGTGTCTCGCCAGCTTCTCCCCTGCTAGGCGTGTCTTTCTAGGATGTGCGGGTGAGCATCCTCCTCCCAGGCTCTGTCTGGCGCACTCTCCCTCCTTCCCTGCACATCTTCATTTTCCTTTGAAGGAGCTTTCTCTTGTGAAGAAAAACACATGTCCTGGGGTTCTAAATACACCCCATTCTTAGCTCAAGAGTTGGGGTGTAGATTTCACCACGGGACTTAAGAATGGTATTGAAACATGTATATGAAACGAGTCGCCAGTCCAGGTTCGATGCACGATACTGGATGCTTGGGGCTGGTGCACTGGGAGGACCCAGAGGGATGGTATGGGGAGGGAGGAGGGAGGGGGGTTCAGGATGGGGAACACATGTATACCTGTGGCGGATTCATTTTGATGTATGGCAAAACCAATACAATATTGTAAAGTTAAAAAAATAAAAAAAAGAGATAACAGACTGAGCTTGGTGTGACCATTGCGCTGTCACCTCTGGAGCGGCCCCTTGAGCCACGCTGCTGCCCTACCACACACCCAGCCACCGGAAGCCCCGTGAGAGGTGGTGTTTCCTCTGGGGGGTGCTTGCTGGCCCAGCAGACTAGGGAAAAAGCACCGTGAGGCTCTGTATTCACAGGAATAATTTATAGACAGATAATCCACATTTCATCCATAGCATTTTCCAGTACTGTGCAAAGGTGTCTTGAATTACTCTGGTAGCCTTTCCAGAACGGCCGGCTGACTTCACCGCATTTCTCGAGTTACAGTTAGGCCAAGAGTCTGAGCCCTGAGTGAGCAGCTGATGATGGAGGCTGGAAGCTGAGGGGCGGGGAGTAGGGCAGGGTCTGAGTCTGGACTCCAGACTCCTCCTTGTGGCCCCATGGGATCATTCTCAGGAAATCAGAAGAAAAGAGAAGGGTCTGGTTGGGGGCTGGCTCTCAAGTCTGTGACGTCCTGGGGGGCTTCCCTCTGAAATGCCCCTTCATCTCCCTCCTACTCCTGGCCTGGCAGCTCTAGACTTCACTTCCTCAGCTGCTGGTTTTCCTGGAAGGAGGCAGCCAGTGCTTCACCTGCTCAAGGACGTCTTTCAGGAGTGAGTCTGGCCTCAGTCGGTCGCAGCCGGGTAGCCCGTGGCGAGGCCAGGGTTTGGAATCAGGGAACCTTGTGCATCCAGAGCTGGGCCTCACACTGCCCTCCACCCCACAAAACCACAGGGCAGGGGGTGGGGGGACAGGTGGCAGGCAGTGTCCTTTTCCTGCCTGTCACCCCGCAACCCTCCTACCACCAAACCCTGTGTCCCCCACAGGTCACCTGCATGTCAGCATGGCAGCCACAAACCTGGAGAACCAGTTACACAGCGCACAGAAGAACCTCTTGTTCCTTCAGCGGGAGCACGCCAGCACGCTCAAGGGACTGCACGCGGAGATCAGGCGGCTGCAGCAACATTGCACAGGTATGGGGGTGGGGGCACCCAGCAACCTTCAGGGACCGGGGCAGGGCGGGGGGGGGCGGGTGGGCAGTCCCAGGCCTGTCCTCCAGGGCTGCCGAGCAAAGCAGAACCTGTCATCAAGACAATTTCACACTGGTTGCCTCCAGAGCTGCGCCAGGGGAGTGAGAAGGGGGTTTCACTTCCCTCCTCTGGGTGGTTAACCCTGTCATCGCTGGAGTCCCTCTGAATGCCTTACCTCATCCTCTTTGCTGAGGCCACATGCACCAAGCATAAAGCTGGAAAGCCAGTTCTCAGCTTACTGAGGACTTGGAAGGATCCAAGTGCAATGGTTAGAGTTTATTAATACAATACATCTTGGAACCAAGGATCAAAGTGTAATACACAGAGCAAGCTGCTTGGTAATTGTGGATGTTGGGTACATATTAGGGGAAAGAAGGGTCCCCTCTGAACCCTAGTAAGGCCAGTGGCCACTGATGGTTTCTGTTGTCACTTTGCCTCTAATGCTGGCAATCCCTGCCCTGTCTGGGCAGGACCCTCAGGCTGATCGTGGGAGTCAGTTCTGCATTTTCAGAGCAGATGAAGGTTTTGAATACACAGTAATCATTCACAATGGTTGTACATGATCTCCCTTTTAGATTTAACATACGAGCTGACAGTCAAGAGTTCGGATCAAACAGGTAAGAACTCCCTTCCCCAGATTTGATTTCACTGTTGTTTCCTATTGTGGCAGATGTTGGTGCCACCTGTTTTCACTAATGACACATGTAGAAGAAAACACATTTGCTGTGAAGAGTTGCATGTGTGATCAGAGCTCTCCTAGAGGAGGGGGAGGGCAGTCTGGACTCCCTAGGTGTGACGAGGGGCTGTCAGTTGGGCAGAAGGGGTGTGTGCTCTTATTTTTTTTTTGATTGACACATGTATTTAGAATGGACTTCCCTGGTGGCTCAGACCGTAAAGAATCCACCTGCCATGCAGGAGACCCAAGTTCAATCCCTAGGTTGGGAGGATCCCCTGGAGAAGGGAATGGCTATCCACACCAGTATTCTTATCTGGAGAATTCCATGGACAGAGGAGCCTGGCGGGCTACAGTCCATGGAATTGCAGAGTCAGACACAACCGAAGCGACCAACACTTCATTTAGAATGCCCATTCTCTGTGGGCTTCCCTGGTAGCTCAGTCAGTAAAGAATCTTCCTGCAGTGCAGGAGACCAGGGTTCGATCCCTGGGTCAGGAAGATCCCCTGGCAAAGGAAATGGCAACCCACTCCAGTATCCTTGCCTGGAGAATTCCATGGACAGAAGAGCCTGGCAGGCTGCAGTCCGTGGGGTCACAAAGAGTTGGGCATGACTGATTGACTTTCATTTCACCCCTCTGCTTTTCTGGGTTCTCTGGTTTCTTACAATGAGTATGCATTCTTTCTGTAACCAAGAACAAGATGTGACATAAACCAGAAAGAAAGGATGGAGCAGTGTTCCGTCTGTGTCCAGCGAGTTAGCACAGGGCCTGGCACAGCACGTGTGCTCTCTACAGACTGGTTGAACGAGGGGCCACATTACTGGGTGGCCTCCAGAACAGCCCTGAATGCCTCTCTCTAGACTTGTCCCAGCAATGCTCCCCCAAAGCCAGAATCCTCAGGGACCCGCAAAGCTACCAGCCCGCTGGCAGCTGGGGCAGAGGGGACAGAAGCCAGGGCCGCTATGGCCTGTCCCAAACAGCTGCACCAGAGAACAGGATGATGATTTTAAAAGTGCAGAAACCACAGTGGAGTCAAGATGGCTTTTTCTAAACAGGCCTTCCCCCAGGGGTTACGGTTCAGGCTCTGAGAGATGCAGAGAGGGGACCTGAGGCAGGGGAAAGGTGGCAGCCTGGTATTGGGTCTTCCCTGCAACTTGAGAGCTTTTGTGCCTTAGACATGGAGAATGTCTATGTCTTTCCAAAACGTGCTTTGAATGGAGCAGACAGATGGCTCTGCTAACAGTGTAATCCTATGCCTTTGGAAAGGTTTAAGGCGTCCCAGGTGGCTCAGCAAGGATCCCTGGGTCGGCAAGGTCCCCTGGAGGAGGAAATGGCAACCCACTCCAGTATTCTTGCCTGGGAAGCCCCATGGACAGAGGAGCCAGGCGGGCTACAGTCCACAGGGTTGCAAAAAGAGTTGGATAGGGTTCAGTGATTAAACCATAACCAACCAATACTCTGAAGCTGCCCATTTTAACATCAGCGTTTTTTTAAATTTGGAGACATCGTTTCATGCACTAAGCCACAGAACTGAACTGAACTGGACGGGGCCTCAAAGACCTCCTGATCACCTGCCCTTTCCTGGGAGGAGAGGACGCTGAAGGGGCATGAGGGGTGGGGTCCCGCCTTCCTTGTGGCCTGTGGGTACCACACCCATCTTGGACAGGCGTACCCCTCTCCCATGGGGAGGCGAGGCCGGCCTAGACCCCTGATCCTTGCAGGAAAGGTCTCCCTGCCCCCATCCCCCCAACCCCCAGCATCTAGCCTCCCTGCCCTTGGGTTCTCACTCTGCCCCCTCGGCTTGTCCATCCAGGGGACGGAGCTTCCAGAAGCAGTGAACTCAAGAAAAGATGTGAAGACCTGGAGGCGCAGCTGAAACTGAAGGAGGACGAGAACACGGAGTTGCTAAAGGAGCTGGAGCAGAAGAACGCGATGATCACCGTGCTGGAGAACACCATCAAGGAACGCGAGCGCAAGTACCTGGAGGAGCTGAAGGTCAAGAGCCACAAGCTAGGCGTGCTGACCAGCGAGCTGGAGCAGCGCGCCGGCACCATCGCCTACCTGACCTCTCAGCTGCACGCCACCAAGAGGAAGCTCCTGAGCTCGGGCGGCACCTCGGACGGCAGCCCGGCCGGCAGCCCCGCGCTGGCCAGCTACAAGCCGGCGCCGCCCAAGGACAGGCTGCCCGAGACACCCCGGCGCCGCATGAAGAAGAGCCTCTCGGCCCCGCTGCACCCGGAGTTCGAGGAGGTCTACAGATTTGGGGCCGAGAGCCGGAAACTGCTGCTGCGGGAGCCGGTGGACGCCATGCCGGACCCCACCCCATTCCTGCTGGCCAGGGAGTCGGCCGAGGTCCACCTGATCAAGGAGCGGCCCCTCGTCATCCCCCCCATCGCCTCGGACCGCAGCGCCGGCGAGCAGCCCAGCCCGGCGCGCGAGAAGCCGCACAAGGCGCACGTGGGCGTGGCGCACCGCATCCACCACGTGGCCCCGGCGCAGGCCCCGCCCGAGGTGGAGACGCTGGCGGTGGACCAGGTGAACGGAGGCAAGGTGGTCAGGAAGCACTCAGGGACGGACAGAACTGTGTGAGCGCCCCGCCCCACTCCACCCCCCGGCGACCCTCCACCCCGCTGTCGAGGCACTGTGATCACAACTAGGAAAACACTTCATCCACACCTCCTCTTTTGCTTTGTCTTTTTTAAATTCCCATGCATGCCAAATTTTTTTCACACTGTCAACAGATTATTCTCCTCCTACTCCTCCTCTGGCCCTCTGACTTGACACCGAAACAGGATCTTGCCTCTGCCGCAGAATCCGTATTTACTAATCGCTGAGGCCAAACACCTGCGTGCCCACTCGCTTGCTTCTAGCCCCGCTCCGCGGAACCTCCGCGCACGCGCGCGCACACAGCACGGGCCACAGGCCGCGTTCCTGCTCGACGTTAACGAAATTATCCGATAGTCACACGCCTAATTCTAAAGTCGGAGCAACGCATATCGGCCTTGACCTCACGCCTCGGGTTTCCGGGGCGGCCTTTCCGGAAAAGCCCTGCGCCCTCCTGGAGACCCCCCCCCGACACACCCACCCCGGGGGCGGCACAGATAAACCGAGCAGATGTATGTTATGTCACAGGAACTAAATAAGATGAGATTACTCCTCATATCACCACGAGCTGAATGTGTGTTCATATTTTTTGTTTTATCCAAAATGTTTAAGATCCCAACAAACTTTATTTTCTAAACCTGCCTTCTTTCTGTTTTGTGTCTTTTATTAAACCACCCCAGGGTGGGCCTAGAGGGGAGAGACAGTGGGAGGGGGAGAAATAGAACACCCCCACCCGTAACTGCTGCCCAGAGAGTGGGCTCACCCAGGGTAGGTCCCGGGGTGGGGTTCACTTCCGGAAAGAGGAGCCCCGGTTAGCTCACATTACCCAGAGCTAGTCCCTAGAATGTTCTGCGTTTCTGGCAAAAGTCGCTTTTCCGGCCCTGCCCTTGTGTCCTGCTAGCGCTCAGCTCAGACCTGTCCCTCCTATGCAGAGTTAAGCTGCTCCTCATTCCCAGACTGGCCTGGCCAGGGCTCCAGGTGCACAGAAGAAAAGGACACCCGGGAGCTGCTGGTCCTGGAAATTTCTAAGTCTGCACCCTCACAAACCCAGGCAGTTGGGGGCAGGAGCTCAGGCAGGGCTTAAACATCAGACCCACTGTCTTAACCCACCTGCTGGCAGGTCTGCACCACAAGAACTGGGCTGGAGACTTGTGGAAGGGAGAGGCCCTGGGTGATTCTGTCCACCTCTGCTCCTCCTTGGCATCATCAGCCCAGGGAAGGGGCCCCTGCTGACCCCACGGGGCAGCCCCTGCCTTCTACCCCACACCCTAGCACACAGCGCTTGCCCCAAAGAGGCAGCTGCTGAAACAGACCTGGATTATCAGAAAACCACCTTTGGGGGACTTTCCTGGTGGTTCAGTGGCTAAACCTCCCTGCTCCCAATGCAGGGGGCTGGGGTTCAATCCCAGGTCAGGGAACTAAACCCCACATACTGAAACTAAAGATCCTGCATACTGCAACTAAGACCTGGCACAGCCAAATAAATGACTTAAGAAAATACTAAAAACCAAAAAAAAAAAAAAAAAAAACCACCTTTGACAAATTTACATTAGAATTCTCACTTGTGCCATTGACATGCCAGCCAATTTTGTTGAGAAGGGAAAGAGATTTCTGTCTGAAAAGGGAAAGAAAATTTGACACATCTTAAAAGGTTCTTTTTTATTTTACTTTTTGAATACATAGAATCCTTAAAAAAATATTTTTGAAAAAAAACATTCAGGTTAACTTATATGGAAAAAGATGAAAATGGATTTCAAATGAAAGGAAAAAGCAGTGTCAATCCCCCTCCTTCCTCCAGCAGTCCCAAGAAGTGACAGCAGACGATCTAGTCTTTCTCTAACTCCAGCATATCCACCGCTGACCACAGACTTAGAATCCATTGCTATTTCTTCAGCCAGAGGGTTAATCAGAATTCAGGGTGAGGCACACCCCTTGCAGGACCCAGTGAGAAATGTGCTTCGTGGTAAAGAGATCGGCTTCAAAAACCAAGCCGACCCCCATGGCATTCCTTCTGGTGGAGGTGGTGTAGACAGGCGTCCGGAAGGTGTTCTGCACAGGAAAAAGGGTGTGAGGGCAGAATCGAAAGTGAAATTGAAAGCTGCGCAGTCGTGTCTGACTCTTTACAACCCCATGGACTATATACGTGGACTATACAGTCCATAGAATTTTCCAGGCCAGAATACTGGAGTGGGTAGCCATTCCCTTCTCCAGGGGATTGTCTCAACCCAGGGATCAAACCCAGGTGTCCCATATTGCAGGAGGATTCTTGACCAGCTGAGCCTGCAGAAGGGAGTGCTAGTCCCAGAGGGTGGGTGGGAGGGCGAAGGCTCATCGAAGAGCTCAGGAACCAGAAGGCTCCCCACCAAGCCCATGAGGCACGCCCAGGCTCTGCAAACACCCATGAAAAGCGGGTAGGTGGCAGGGCAGGAGGCACCTGCCGTCCACAGCGAATTTAACTCCATTCAGATCCAAGCAGTGCCCACAGAATTTCACAAGAAGGGAGAAGTCACTCCTGAAGCAGGCCTGGAGCACCGCATCCGAGCTTTAACCCGTGGCCCCCTGAGGAAGACTCTGCACACACTCATGCGCACAAGTGCATTTCCTGAGGACAGGCTCAAGGGCTTCCCCCAGCCCTGAAAGGTGAAGGGCTCCTGTGCTGAAAGGCAAGACTGCTGGAAACTGCCTGGTGTCTAACTCTAGTCAGAGGAGACCAGAAGAGGAGAACTGGGGTGGGCATCAGCATTTCACCTGCAGCTTGAGGCGATGGGCTTCAATGGGGATGATCTTCAGGATGGGCAGGTCAACCACCAGCACCTTGGGTTTGCTCTTGATAAGACATCCTTTTTCTATGTCCCAGTCAGCGCCTTCTAGATACAGTCCTGAGACAAAGCATCCTAGAGGCACAAGGAAGACAGCCAGGCTTAGGCATTGTTGCTTAGTCCCTCAGTCGTGTCTGCCTCTTTTGCAACCCCTCAGGCTCCTCTGTCCATGGGATTTCCCAGGCAAGAATACTGGAGTGGGTTGCCATTTCCTCCTCCAACCCAGGGATAGAACTTGCATCTCCTGCATTGGCAGGTGGATTCTTTACCACTGAGCCATGCGGGAAACCCTGGACTCAGGCAGGGGGACGTATAATTCTGCTGTATGGCTCTTAGGGGATGTGCATATCAATAAACAAAAAGGTAACTAACCGAGTCTCCTTCCCCAGACACAGCCCATGCCTGTTCCCAAAAGACATGGCCACCACTTCTACCTGGCCCACTTTCCCTTTGTAGAGGAACAGCCCAGATCCGATGCCCCGGAGACCCCATGACCCTCCCTATGGCCACCGTGCCATGGAGGAGGGGTGGGCGTCTCTCCCCAGCGATTTGGCACCCCAGACTTAGCGGCCTGGGGCCCCCAGAGTCAGCTGGCACCACAGCAATTCCGAGTCCCCCCAGAGCCGAAGTGACAGGAAAGCAGGGAGCTGAAGCCTCGCAGAGGAAGCGGTCTCAGGGAGGACAGTGCATACTTGCCCAGGAGCGGAGAATAGGACGGCCACTTGGCCCAGAGAGGATGGAGGCCCCAGCACCGCCAGTCCCTTTGAGACCTTTCTGGGGCTTCTACAATGGGGATGGAGCATTCCTGAATGTTCACTGTATATCCCTGCTCCCCAAGCTATCAATAGATCAAGAGGGCTTTTGTGCTTGCACTTCACTCCAAGACAGCAGTCCCCAACCTTTTCGGCACTAGGGACCAGTTCCGTGGAAGACAATTTTTCCACGGACTGGGAGTCAGGGGCAATGTTTGGGGCGATGGTTTCAGGATGATTCAAGCGCATTGCATGTCTTGTGCACTTTATTTCTACATCAGCTCTGCCTCAGATCATCAGAAATAGATCCCAGAGGTTGGGGACCACTGTTCTAAGACATGACTCCCCCAAGAAATAGCAGTCTCCAGCTGTAGTTTGCAGACTGTAGCCAGTGTCTAAGGGACTTGAAGTTACAGCACAATTAAATGGTCCGCACCTCGCCTATCCCACTCCCTGGCTTCCATGCCCCTGGGTTCTCATGGTTCTGGGAAGCCACCTGGCGATCCAGTTCTTTGAAAGCTCACACTCTAACCCTAGGAGCCCATTTACCATAGACGAGCAGGGCGAGTGTGGCTCAGCTCTCCCCTGACATCAGCCCGCATCTCAAAGGAAAAACTGGACAAGAAGCATCCAGACACACCCTCAGAGATGGCAGGACCCACGCGGACAGTGCACATACACAGCCAGTGTTTGCAGCAGTCTGACCTTCAAACACTTCCTGGCCCATCCGGGCCCACACTGTGCTCATGCCTTCAGCTCCAGAAGGGAGACCTTACAGGAGAGTCTGTGAGTCTACAGGGAGCTGGCCATACCTTGTCCTGCCCGCTCATTCACTTCATCTGCATCCTGGAACTTGGTCACTTGGGTGAACAGAGTGGAGCGGTCCAGTGGCCAGCCGTTCCTCCGGCAGGTGGCCTGCACCAGGGCCGTGAGGTAGGATTCTGGGATGTGCAGCCCAGAGAGCCACATCACACTGGGCTCGCTCTCGGTGACCTGGAAAGGGAGGCGGTCAGGTGGGAGCCTGGGGTTGCCATCAAATGCCAGGGTCATGGCTGACAAAAGAGGCAGTTCACCTTAGAGGGAGAAAGATGGTGTTGGGGTAGCTGTTGGCCCATTGGGAAGAATAAGCTGGATGGCCAAACTCCAGGTGGAGCAAAGACTTAAATATAAACAATAAACCACACTGAGACTCTGCGTTCTTACTGCAGGGGTCGAGGGTTCAATCCCTGATCAGGGAACTAGGATCCTATATGCCGTGGCACAGCCAAAAACAAAACAAAAATGAATAAATAAATAAACCACAAAAGTACCAAATGAGATCTCCCGCGAGCATGATTCTGCTTCAGAATCATGGAGTAGGGAATACAAAACTCAGAAGCCATGAAAGAAAAGACTGGTCTATTTGACTACATTAAAATGTAAAACTCTCCTATGGAAAAAAATACACAAAATCAACAAGCTTGAGGCAAGCTGGGGAGGTATCTGCAACTCCAGCAGAGAAAAAGGGTAAATCCCCTTGATGTACAAAAAGGGAAAGGAAAGTGAAGTCGCTCAGTTGTGTCTGACTCTTTGCGACCCCATGGACTGTAGCCTATCAGACTCCTCCATCCATGGGATTTTCCAGGCAAGATACTGGAGTAGGTTGCCATTTCCTTCTCCAGGAGATCTTCCCGACCCAAGGACTGAACCCGGGTCTCCTGCATTGTAGGCAGACGCTTTACTATCTGACCCACCAGGGAAGTCAAAGAGCTCTTAAAAATCAATTTTAAAAGGTGGAAAACTTGGTAAGAATGAAATCCAAATACAAAAAGTCAAGTCACAGAAAAACACGCAAGGTCTGTAAACAAGTCAAAGACATTCGGTCTCACCATAATTAAAGGAATACACATCCAAAATCTTGGATATTATTTTTTACGTATGAAGAAGAAAAAGGTCCAAAATATTGAGAACACACCATGTGGCAGAGAGGCAAGGAAATGATCATTCTTGTACACTTGGTGTCAAGTTCTCTAGGAAACTGACAAGAGCTGTCAGAATTCAAAACGCACACACCCGGATCCAATCCTTCCATTGTACACAAGGAATATACTCATATGAGTCTCCAAAGTCACGTGCAACAGACTGTTGTTTGTACTAGCTAAACCAAAAACAAGCAGACAAAAAAAGACAGGGACTTCCCTGGTGGCCCAGAGGCTAAGACTACACTCCCAACACAAGGGGCCCAGGTTCCATTGCTGGTCAGGGAACTAGAGAGCCCACATGCTGCAACTAAGACCCAGTGCAGCCAAATTTTTAAAGTTGACTTAAAAAAAACTCCAATGGTAACCAACTAAATGTCCATTGGGGAAAGGATACAGCTGGATGTGAGCTGGAATTGCCTAGAGAGATCTCAGTGTAATACTTAGATGGAACAATTGCCAAGACAGACTCTTAGGTGAATAAGTCATGCATAGTATGCTTCAAGTCTTTAAAAGAAAGAAAGAAATGGGAAAAAAAAAATACAGATATGCCTGCAGAGTCACGGACCATTTCCAGAGCACCTAATCAGCTCCGGACAGAGGTACTACCAGGGAAGGGAGAAGTCGGGAGGTGGTTTGAGGGAGTCCCGGCCAAGCCTTGAACCAGCAAGCAGATCGCTGCCCTCACTCACCCATGTCGTGTACTGGTTGAACCTCCGCAGGAAGTAGAGCATCCAGTTTCCAAGGGACTTTAAGGTGTCAGGGGCAAGCTTTCTCCAGATGTTGGGGATTTGCCCGAGAAAGAGAGACCTGGCTACATCATCTAATTCACTGCTCATCCCAACTTCTCCGGCCAAGGCCTGTTGACAGAATCAAGAGCAATCAGGCAAGACTAAGGGAAGACCAGGAACTCCACCTGGGCAGGAATCTGCACTTGAGTACTGCGGCTTACCCTCTGAAGTTCAGCCAGGGACCTGGTCATCCGTATGACAAGCTTGTTGAAGCGTTCCAGCTCCTGCAGGAGGACCACCGAGGTGGGGGAGATGCTCTGCCCAAGGTGCTTCCTGACCAGGTCCAAGTCAAAGATTTGGGGCATCTTGTTTTCTATGTCCTTGGCCACCTGGCCGATGTAATCATCTCTGCTGATGCCAGCGCTGGATTCCCCTGAAACCAGGACACGTTGTTAGAGACAGCAAGTCACCTGAGCATGGGACCAGGGTATCCAGCGCCTTCGATGAAAGGCACCAGCAATGTGGAAACTACCAGAAACCAAAGCAGCACACTTTGGACCAACGCCCTTGGTCCCCCAGGAGCACAGTTGTCTGCAGGGGACTTTACCCGTCTGGGGCTGCAGCTCCAGCAGGTGAGCCCACATGTCTCGAGCCGCCTGAGTGTAATATCCAATCTCAGCATTGGGGTGAAGACCAAACACTTCAGGCGTGTTGGCCAGCGGAAGGGCCTCAATGGCTTCTATAAATGGAGAGAACAGGCAGCGGTTACACCGCCGTGTCAACCCCCCAGCCCCCAATTTCTGAAGACCCACAGCCTTAACCTCCCCAGACACGTTATATTACTTTCCACTTCTTAAAGGGGTACATGCTTTTAAAATAAGAATTCAACACTACTACATCCAAGCCAGCTCTGGGTGCATCTATTTTTTTTTTTGCCATGCCTTGCAGGATCCTAATTCTCCAATCAAGGATCACACCCAGGCCCACAGCAGTGAAAGCCCAGAGTCCTCACCACTGGATGACCAGGGAACTCCTTCTATGCACAGCTTTTATGAAAATGGCCCAGTGAGGGGACTTCCCTGGTGATCCAGTGGTTAAGAATCTGCCTTCCAATGCAGGGGATGCAGGTTCAATCCCTGGTCAGGGAACTCACATCCCCTATGCTATGGAGCAACTAAGCCCATGAGCCTCAACTACTGAGCCCATGCACCCCAACAAAAGATCTTGCATGAAACAATGAAGATCCCACATTCCGTGACTAAGACCTGATGCAGCCAAATAGATGAATAAAATTTCTTAAACAAAAAAAAAAACTATATTAAAAAGAACATTTAGGATCATTAGATATATTCTAACAATAAATATATGAATTATAATAAACTGGGTTATTCAGATGTATTCTTCAAAAGTTTATATAAACTCTAAGCTTTCCTGGTGGCTCAGATGGTAAAGAATCTGCCCGCAGTTCAGGAGACCCAGGTTCAATCCCTGAGTCGGGAAAATCCCCTGGAAAAGGAAATGGCAACCCCCTCCAGTATTCTTGCCTGGAGAATTCCATGGACAGAGGAGCCTGGCAGGCTACAGTCCATGGGGTCGCAAAGAATGGACAGTACTGAGCAACTAACACACACGTATGTATATCTTTGATCTCCTTCCCTTATCAGTATATATCTAGGGGATATATACAAATATGTATGTATTTGAGTATAATAAACTGCTTTGTTTTCAAATATAAAATTAAATTTTAAAAAAATTAAAAAGAAAAGAAAATGGCTCTGTGAGTTTCCCAGGGGCCACTCTGCCCTTCAGTGGAGAATCTGATATATGTACCATCATTCCAGGATAGGAAGTCTGAACTAACTCCATCAGGTCTTAGGCTAGGAAGAGCCTGCTGCGTTCCCTCTAAAAAGCATAAGAAACCACCCCCGACCTGACAAGGAACCCCAACAGCGGAGGGGTCAGAAGAACCATCAAGCCAACCGCAGAAATCAGAACAGCTGAAATGCACGGGCTCCCTTAGGATAAAATATTTAGCATACTTTCTAATGACTGAGAAATCTCACCAACAAAGTTTTCCTTGACATCCCCTGGGGGGATTTTGTAGTCCACTTCCTTGTTCCGGAAGAAGTGGAATGGCTGGAAAGTATCGAAGAGGAAGTCTCCCAGGTACTCGTCCATGTAGATGGTCAGGATACGCCGGTCGAAGCTGTCGATGGCCCGTCCTCCGTACATAACCTGACGGTAAAAAGAGAGAGAGTCGGTGGGAACCCAGACCTCCAGGGTGAACCCTAAGGTCCCAGCAGATAGCCCAGGGTCAAGCCCAGATGCACCCTCAGTGAGACTCCTGCTGTCTGGCCACCATGCAGCTCCAACCATACTCGCCCACAGTGCCTTTGAGCCGCTATATACCAGGGGGCTAGTGTGCAGACTCGCAGAGCCCAGGGTGACAGCAGTTCTTGTGTACAATTGGCCAAACTCCCCAAAACACAGCAAATAAGCAACAAAACAACGCAGGAAGCCAGCAGCCCCTTTTGTATCTGGAATGGTGATGTCTCTGTTTGAGCCACGTGCAGGCTACCGGGGAAGCTTTCCCACAAACGCTGTATAATGTCATGGCCTCCAGAGTAGACCTCCAGGCCAGCTGAACAGGAGCTGGGCTCCAGTGATGTGCCTGAAGCATCCTGGGTGGGGAACATGAGTCCCCAGGACAATAAGTCCAGGGCCCCCAGGTGAAGCCTGCTCACTTAGAATGAGGAATAATGGAGTGATGAATGGAGGTATTCCATAGGGACGCAGGGGCCTTTGACTGATGGGCAGCAGGAGCAAGAGGAGAGTCCCAGGGCTTTCCCGGGTGGCTCAGTGATAAAGGATCTGCCTGCCAAAGCGGGAGACACAGGTTCAATCCCTGGTCTGGGAAGATCCCACATGCTATGGAACAACTGCGTCCCGTGTGCCACAACTATTGAGCTTGTGCTCTAGAGCCCAGGAGCCGTAACTACTGAAAACCGTGTACCTAGAGCCTGTGCTCCACAGCAGGAGAAGCCACCTCAATGAGAAGCCCATGCACTGCACTGAAAAGTACCCCCACTCTCCGCAACTAGAGAAAGCCCGAGCAGCAACAAGACTCAGCACAGCCAAAAATAAATATCTTTTTTTTTTTCAAAGAAGGGAGTCCCAGAGGGCTCAGAGGCCATGGACCAGGGGTGCCAGGCCATAGCCCAGCCCGCCCCAGTGGGGGTGGGGGGAGTGGAGAGGTGCAGAGGGTCCCCAGGATGCTCCTACCTCTCCGATGAGGTACTTGAGGCTACCCCATGGGATCCGAGGGTCATGCTGCTGGAAGGCTTTTGTCAAGTATGTGTTCAGAATTTCCATGCATACCTTAAAAGAGGAGGAACAGGCCTGGGTATCCACAAACCCACAGCCAGCCAGGCTCTGACTGTTTTCTGAAAACGCAGGCAGGAACCACTGAGATAGGAGTGTCCCCGGGTGGAGGCAGCAGCCGCATCTTCACCTGGAAGTCAGACTCGTTGAAGTCATAGTACACATTCCAGCCGATCTTCCCGAACTTTCTCCTCTCCTGCACCACTGCATGGAAGAATGCCAGCACGTAGACCAGGGACTTGAAAGCAGGGTGTGGGCACTGGTCCAGCATTTCAGGAGAGATCTTAAAGTACGTGGCTCTCATGTTGAGTTTCAGCCCGTTGGGTGGCTCAGTGACAACCTGTCAGGAGGGCAGACAGATGGGGACAGGGACCCCAGACCCAGGAGCCGGGCTCTGAAGAATGGCCTTCTCTCCATCCTAACGGGGCATCTTCCCTGTTTCCCTAACAGTGAAAGTCAAGGACCCAGGCGAATTAGTTAAAAAAAAAAAAAAACCTAGATATTGGGGACTTTCCTGGTGCCCAGTGGTTAAGAATCCACCTTCCAATTCAGGGGACAAGGGTTTGATCCCTGGTCTGGGAACTAAGATCCTACATGCCACGCGTCAATTAACCCCATGAGGAAATGGTAACCCACTCCAGTATTCTTGCCTGGAGAATCCCATGGACAGAGGAGCCTGACGGGCTACAGTCCATAGGGTTGCAAAGAGTCAGACATGACTGAAGCGACTGAGCACGCACTCCACAAGAGAAGCCCATGCACGACAGCGAAGACCCAGCCCAGCCACACACACACACACACACACACACACCCCAACCTAGATGTTGTTCCAGCTCTGCCCTAACTCATCAAATGATCCTAGGAAGGCTCTTTAAGCCTCTTTCTGATTCATGGGATCCTCAAATGTAAAACAGAAGGAGGTACATTTTCCCTCTACCTGTCCCAGAGGCAGAGAGAGATGACAAAACCTTTCCCCAGAATGTCCCCGGAGACTAAGTTAAACAGGGCCTGTAAACCCCTTGAAACAAGCACTCAGGTTCTGTGGGCTGTGGGCGGGCCAATCATGAGAGAGAAAATAGGAGGTTTAATAAATGTGAAGTCTGTGAAAACTAACCCACACATGCTTTGGGTACATGCAGAAGGGATAAAGACAGGCCTGGGAATCATCACTGTCACCCAGTGATCATCACCTTATTCTGGACAGTGCTCATCTCTGAAGAGAGAGATGGAATTGGGGAAGAAGGGTGCAAGGGGTCCCAGCTCTATCCTACACACATCACACACACACACACACACACACACACACACACACACACACAGGTAGCAAAACTGGGAGGCGAACTGAGGAACTGAGCCATGGGTGCGTCTGTTTATCCTACAGGCAGACCTTCAAGGACTTCTGCAGGATCCCAATGGGGAAGCCCTTGGTGGGGTCTGTGGTGAGCCACAGGCGGAAGTCAGGGTGGGGCTTGGTGATCCTCTCCAGGGACTTCTCCAGATCCTTCAGCCACTTGACCAAGAGATGGCAATTCTGCAGCATCAGCCACTGCCCACGAGCCACTGCCGTCTCCAGCAGCTGCAGGGCCACCTGCTCTGACAGAGACAGAAGGGAAGTGTTGGCGTCCCAAGGCTGCACCACCCTGTGCTCTCCCAGACCCTCCCCAAGCCCCCATAACCTGCTGGCCACTGCAGCAGAAGACACAAAGGAGCCGGTGGTCCCAGAGCTGCAGAGGGAGCCTCTGAAGATACAACCCTTGAGCATTCCTCCAGGGTCACCTGGGTTCACTGGGCTGCACTCACTGGCCTCCCTTGGCACCCAGAGCTCCAACCTCAGACACAGTGGCACCTGCCCCCTGACAGGGTGGCCTGGCCACTGGCAGCCACCAGTGACAGCATGATCCAAAACAGGGCTGCTGCAAGGGCCAAGGGAGATGATCACCAGATGCGATGATGACCAGATTTGGAGGGACTTCCTGGTGGTCCAGTGGCTAAGACTCCAATCTCCCAATATAGGAGGTCCAGATCTGAGCCCTGGTCAGGGAACTAGATCCCACATACCACAACTAAAGATCCTGCATGCCGCAACTAAGACCCAGCACAGCCTAATTAATTAATTATTTTTTAAAAGAAAGTGCTTTGGAAATAGCAGAACATACTGTTTGCAGCATACGGGTGCAAGCCCGGGCGATCACAGATGGTCAGCTCTAGAACTAACTACTGTTCACATTGTCATCATCGCTGTGACATTTGATTCCTGCTCCTTAGACCGGAAAGGCGTGGTGCTGGTGTGTGGGTGGCACTCCTGGCTTAAAGCCAGGCATTCGTGAATTCATTCCAGGCACCTCAAGCACATTTAGGGCTTGTTGCTTCCAACAACAATCTACCTTTTCTTGACCTTGACCCATGGCAAGGAATTTGAGGCGGTTCCCTCCAAAACCACTGCGCTCGGCTAGTTTCATAAGGTCACTGGCAGGGTCCGAGCCGGGGCTCAGGATGAACACGATGGGCGAGTTGGGGGTGCTCTGCTCAAAGATGGCTTCAAAGCTGATCATCGGGGGCTGCACATACCTAGGGAAAGAAACACGACTGGAAAATGCTCCTGGGAGGATAGCTCTGGGCAGGGACCGGCCAATGTGGCCAGCACTCTGCCTGCCGGCATCCAGAACCTCTGACTACTCCTCTGGTGTCGTTCTTTGCTCAGCCTTCCTTATTAGGTATCCAGTGTTCACACACATCTCACTCACTGGATGATCAGCTCCTGGATCACAGGGACCTCTCTGCATAGCCCGATATATCCAGGCTGGGTTCAGGAGACCTGCTCTGAGCTGGGTGCCTCGTGACAGGCCAGCCTTCCAGGTGGATGTGCCCAGGGCACTGAACCCAGAAGTCCCACACTAGCAGCTTCACAGGCATGTCCTTAATGGCCAATATATCAAGATTTTTAAAAAATTAGTTGCCAGCACATAAAGATTGGGAGATTTGTGTAGAAATCCAAATTTCTAGTTTGCTTTGAAGAGTCAGAGATCTGGGTCCCCACCACCACCTGGCATCAGTCAGCAGAGGTTAAGCGGCTACTGGCCAGGACTTGACCGCTCCAGTTTGCCCCCATCCCTGTGCAGTCTCGTTCACTCATTTCCATCACCTGCCAGCCATGGAGGCATATTTGAGTTTGTCACAGCTTTCCCAGGTGGCACCAGTGGTAAAGAACCCTCCTGACAATGCAGGAGATTTAAGAGACTCGGGTTCAATCCCTGGGTCAGGAAGATCCCTTGGAGGAAGGCATGGCAACCCACTCCAGTATTCTTGCCTGGGAAATCCCATGGACAGAGGAGCCTGGTGGGCTACAGTCCATAGGGTCACAAAGAATCAGACATAACTGAAGTGACTGAGTACACACATACCCTAAGTTACCCATCCATCTTTGCGCTTGATTCCAGAGCTTCCAATATGGTAACCATCAGGCATGTGTGGCTATTGAGGCCTTGAACTGTGGCTAGTTCAAAGTGAGATGTCATGTATTGTGCTGTATGAGTTTAAAGCCTTGATACCAAAAAAAATCAAAATATCTCCACTAACAACATGTTAAGATTTTAATATTTGAGTTAAATACAATTACGGGAGGTTTGTGACATTGTACAGGAGACAGGGATCAAGACCATCCCCATGGGAAAGAAATGCAAAAAGGCAAAATGGCTGTCTGAGGAGGCCTTCCAAATAGCTGTGAAAAGAAGAGAAGTGAAAAGCAAAGGAGAAAAGGAAAGATATTCCCATTTGAACACAGAGTTCCAAAGAATAGCAAGGAGAGATAAGAAAGCCTTCCTCAGTGATCAATGCAAAGAAATAGAGGAAAACAACAGAATGGGAAAGACTAGAGATCTCTTCAAGAAAATTAGAGATACCAAGGGAACATTTCATGCAAAGATGGGCTCGATAAAGGACAGAAATGGCATGGCCCTAACAGAAGCAGAAGATATTAAGAAGAGGTGGCAAGAATACACAGAAAACTGTACAAAAAAGATCTTCACGGCCCAGATAATCACGATGCTGTGATCACTCACCTAGAGCCAGACATCTGGAATGTGAAGTCAAGTGGGCCTTAGAAAGCATCACTATGAACAAAGCTAGTGGAGGTGATGGAATTCCAGTTGAGCTATTTCAAATCCTGAAAGATGATGCTGTGAAAGTGCTGCACTCAATATGCCAGCAAATTTGGAAACCTCAGCTGTAGTCACAGTTTTCATCCCAATCCCAAAGAAAGGCAATGCCAAAGAATGCTCAAACTACCGCACAATTGCACTCATCTCACGCGCTAGTAAAGTAATGCTCAAAATTCTCCAAGCCAGGCTTCAGCAATACGTGAACCGTGAACTTCCAGATGTTCAAGCTGGATTTAGAAAAGGCAGAGGAACCAGAGATCAAATTGCCAACATCTGCTGGATCACCAAAAAAGCAAGAGAGTTCCAGAAAAACATTTATTTCTGCTTTATTGACTATGCCAAAGCCTTTGACAGTGTGGATCACAATAAACTGTGGAAAATTCTGAGAGATAGGAATACCAGACCACCTGACCTGCCTCTTGAGAAATCTGTATGCAGGTCAGGATGCAACAGTTAGAACTGGACATGGAACAACAGAGTGGTTCCAAATAGGAAAAGGAGTACATCAAGGCTGTATATTGTCACCCTGCTTATTTAACTTATATGCAGAGTACATCATGAGAAATGCTGGGCTGGTAGAAGCACAAGCTGGAATCAAGATTGCCAGGAGAAATATCAATAACCTCAGATATGCAGATGACACCACCCTTACGCAGAAAGTGAAGAGGAACTAAAAAGCCTCTTGATGAAAGTGAAAGAGAAGAGTGAAAAAGTTGGCTTAAAGCCCAACATTCAGAAAACTAAGATCATGGCATCCGGTCCCATCACTTCATGGGAAATAGATGGGGAAACAGTGGAAACAGTGTCAGACTTTATTTTTGGGGGGCTCCAAAATCACTGCAGATGGTGATTGCAGCCATGAAATTGAAAGACGCTTACTTCTTGGAAGGAAAGTTATGACCAACCTAGATAGCATACTAAAAAGCAGAGATATTACTTTGCCAACAAAGGTCCATCTAGTCAAGGCTATGGTTTTTTTCCAGTAGTCATGAATGGATGTGAGAGTTGGACTGTGAAGAAAGCTGAGCGCTGAAGAATTGATGCTTTTGAACTGTGGTGTTGGAGAAGACTCTTGAGAGTCCCTTGGACTGCAAGGAGATCCAACCAGTCCATCCTAAAGGAGATCAGTCCTGGGTGTTCTTTGGAAGGACTGATGCTGAAGCTGAAACTCCAATACTTTGGCCACCTGAAGCAAAGAGCTGACTCATTGGAAAAGACCCTGATGCTGGGAGGGATTGGGGGCAGGAGGAGAAGGGGACAACAGAGGATAAGATGGCTGGATGGCTTCACCGACTTGATGGACATGAGTCTGGGTAAACACCGGGAGTTGGTGATGGACAGGGAGGCCTGGCGTGCTGTCATTCATGGGGTTGCAAACAGTCAGACATGACTCTGAGTGACTGATCTGAACTGAAAAGACATATTATTTATATTATATGTTGTTATATATTAATGTATTAGGTTTTATATACTGATAATTGTTATTTAAACTATTTTCACCTGTTTCTTTTTTATAAATTTTTTATGAAGTATAGTTGATTTATAATGTTGTGTTCATTTCAGATGTACAGCGAAGTGATTCAGTTATATATATTCTTTTACAGATTCTTCTCGTACCTAGGTTATTAAAAAATATTGAATATAGTTTCCTGTGCTATATAGTAGGTCCTTGTTGTTTGTTTATTTTATATGTCATAGTGTGTATATGTTAATCTCAGATTCCTAGTTTATCTCTCCCCCTCCCCACCTTTTCCCTTTGGTAACCATAAGTCGGTTTCTATGTCTGTGAGTCTGTTTCTGTTTCGTAAATAAGTCCATTTGTATCATTTAATAATTAAATTCACTTATTTACTATTAATTGTTGTTGCTGAGTAGCTAAGTCATGTCCAACTCTTTGGGATCCCATGGACTGTAGCCCGCCAGGCTCCCCTGTCCATACAATTATTTACTATTAATACTTATTATTTATATATAACATTGCTATATAGTAATGTACTATAGTTATGTGCTTATGATAACCAGTACTAAAATTAATTTCACCTGTTCCTTTGTGAATGCGGCCACCAGAAGACTTCTACTTACAAAAGTGGTTCACATTGTATTTCTCTTGAAAGGCGCTGTTCCTGAGTGGCTACCAAATTGTGCTCTCTGGAGCTGGCCACGCCTGCCATCCATGAGCCCAGGAGGAGGTAACATTAGGTATCCTACCCCACAGAAAGGACCAAGCAGACACAAGCTCACTTACTTCTCTCCCATTGTTATAGTCACGTAGTCAGTCACGGCCCGATACACCCGGTCCACACGGAAACAGCGCAAAATAAGCAACTTCTGGAAAGGGGTGATGTTGACATCGTAACCCAGAGGGAATGGAAACTGCTCCAGGGAATCCAGGTCATACCACTGGGGAAAGCAAAGAATATGCATGGTGGCATCAACTCAGAAATGAGATAGGGCCCCCTTTTTAGGTGAAGGTCTCAAAAGCCTCTGTAAAGGGATGAAATTTACAGGCGATTTTAGGTAGCTCTGTCATTTTTTTTTTATCCTCCAAAACTGTGAACTTTAGAAAGAAAGGAACTGAGCCTTATTATAACACTGTTGAGTCGTTGAGTCCACAGTGCCCATCAATGGACACAGTCAATCCACAGAGGCTCAGAAAGTGTCTTGGATGAATGGATGGCTGGACAGATAGACGGATGGATGGATGCATGGACAGATATTAATAGATAAATGGATGGATGGATGGATGGGTACACAGATGGACAGATGGGTGGATGGATAGATGAAAGGGTGGATGGACAGAGAGATAAACATAGGGACAGAAAGATGGATGGTTCTCCCACAAAACTAGCTGAACCAGATAAAGGAGGATTCCATCAGGGAGGTGGAGGGCCTTGGCTACCCTCTGCATGAGTCACTCAGAGACATATCTTCTCACTTGTAAGGAGTTAGGCTACAGATTAAGCATGGAGATTGCCAACATGCAAGGAAGGGAAGAAGCAGAAAGGGAACATGAGCTCACCTCCTGCCAGACAGTCAGATGTTTCTCCACATCAGCAGGAAGATTCCCAAAGTTGTCTGGAAATACCTCTGACAGAAGCATGATATCTTCCCATCCCTGGTCAGACAACCAAGCACAGGGCTTGGTTCGTTTGCTTTTCTCCAGGGAAATGTTTCCTAATGACAACAGGAGAGATGTAAACAGCTGACATCACACCAGGAAGTGCAAGCAGCTCTATACTGGGACTTCTCTCACTTTGGGGGAAATTCACTTCTCAAAATGGGTTGGAAAGAGAAGGGGGCATTGGCTTCCTCGTCACTGACTGTGACTCCAGCCAGGAAGCTCTGAGTGGCTTCCAGTCTCAGGGTGGCCTTAAGGCAGAGCCTGGTTGCTCTAAATTAACTCAAACCATATCTGAGGCTGGAACTGTCAACTGAGATGTTTACTAAAGCAGTGCTACTGGAAGTCAGGTTTTAAGGATGGAAAATGACTGTTGTTGTTTAGTGAACAAACTCATATGCATGTGCACTGTGGGTCCAGGGAGTTGGAAAGCATGAAACGAGACAAGCTCATTACCTTTCAAGAAGAAATCTAATTCTTCCTGGGGGACTCTCCCCTCTGCTTGTTCTATCTTGATAGTCATATTGAAAGAAAAAAGTAACTTGTGCCTCTCAAACAACCCTGAAGAGAAACAACAAATGGGTCTGGATAAAATAAATATATTTAAACACTAGGTTTCTTATGCATGACTTGCTTAAATTTTAGAGAAATGAGATGAAACACCTCAACTGCACAGCTAGGTGCATTTAGTGCCCATGAATATCTGAGTGCAAAACCGACCTTGGGGACTTCCCTGGTAGTCCAGGGGATGGGAGTCTGCCTTCCAATGCTGGGGATACAGGTTTAATCCTCAGTCAGGAAACCAGGGTCCCGCATGCCATGGGGCAACCTAGCCCACCCATCACAACTAGACAGAAGTCCACGCCCTGCAAATGGAGAAGTCTGCACACCGCAGTGAAGAGCCCTAGCACCACATTTAAGACCCAGCACAGCCAAAAAACAAAAAACACATGAACTCAACTGACAGTCATGCTCAAAAGTGCAGTGGGCAGTGACCCTCACTTGTATGTATCAGAAATGGTCATGTCTCTGGGCAGCACTAACCACACCCTCTTGGGAAGAGGAGGGGGGTCCCCAAGCTGATGAAGGGCAGTATGATGGAGGTTCAGGGCCACCTTCTGAATGGAGTGCTAGTCAATTACCCAAAACTCAAAGCAAAAGCTCTTACAGTAGAAAAGACGCTATTAGCAACTTTCTATAAAGGGTCAGAGAGTGAATTATCTTGGCTCTGCAGGCTAAACAGTCTCTGTCATAACTACTCAACTCTGCCACTGTACTGTGAAAGCCACCATGGACGGATATGTATAGAAATGGGCATGGCTGTATGCCAATAAAACTTTATTTACAAAAGCATACAGTGGGCCAGATATGGCCAGTCTCTATTACAGAGTAGGCTCATTCCATCAACAGACTCTTTATGAATAGGAAGATGCAAAACAATAGAGTTCTTTTTTTTTTAACCAGAAAAAATATGTCCTGGAAAAAAAAGTGTAAGTCAAAATCTGAGATTTGAATTCTACCTTATATGTGTTAGAAGGGTTGGTTACTTAAGTGAGACCTATAGGAACAATAGTCCTCAACAATTTTCCTGCCTAACTGGTATGAGCTGAATTATGTCTCCCGAAAATCTATAAGTTGAAGCCCTAATCCCCCATACCTCAGAATTGGAGACAGGACTTCTAAGAGGTGATTAGGTTATTCAGCCATTTAAAAAAAAAAAGAACAAAATAAACTATTTTCAGTGACATGGATGGACTTAGGGATTGTCGTACTGAATGAAGTAAGTTAAACAGAGATAGACGAATATCATACGATAGCACTTCTATGTGGAATCTAAAAAATGGTACCAATGAACCTATTCACAAATCAGGACAAGCGCCACAGATATAGAAAACAAACTTACGGTTACCAAGGGGGAAAGGAAATGGGGAGGGATAAATTGGGAGATTGGGATGGACATACACATACAGTTATAAAACGGCTTCTCAGGTGGCGCTAATGGCAAAGAACCCACCTGCTGATGCAGGAGACATAAGAGACGTGGGTCCGCTCCCTGGGTCAGGAAGATCCCCTGGAGGGGGGAATGGCAACCAATTCCAGTATTCTTGCCTGGAGAATCCCCATGGAGAGAGAAGCCTGGAGGGCTACAGTCAATGGGGTCGCAAAGAGTTGGACATGACTGAAGAAACTTAACATGCACACAGGCATGTATAAAATAGATAGCTATTGCAGCCATGAAATTAAAAGATGCTTACTCCTTGGAAGGAAAGTTATGACCAACCTAGATAGCATATTCAAAAGCAGAGACATTACTTTGCCAACAAAGGTCCGTCTAGTCAAGGCTATGGTTTTTCCAGTAGTCATGTATGGATGTGAGAGTTGGACTATGAAGAAAGCCGAGCACCAAAGAATTGATGCTTTTGAACTGTGGTGTTGGAGAAGACTCTTGAGAGTCCCTTGGACTGCAAGGAGATCCAACCAGTCCATTCTAAAGGAGATCAGTCCTGGGTGTTCATTGGAAGAACTGATGCTAAAGCTGAAACTCCAATACTTTGGCCACCTCATGCGAAGAGTTGACTCATTGGAAAAGACTCTGATACTGGGAGGGATTGGGAGCAGGAAGAGAAGGGGATGACACAGGATGAGATGGCTGGATGGCATCACCGACTCAATGGACATGGGTTTGGGTGAACTCTGGGAGTTGGTGATGGACAGGGAGGCCTGGCGTGCTGCGATTCATGGGGTCGCAAAGAGTCGGACATGACTGAGTGACTGAACTGAACTGAACTGAAGGACCTCCTGTCTAGCCCAGGGAACTCTACTCAATACTCTGTAATGACCTATGTGCAAACAGAATCATAAAAAGTGGATATATGCAACTGATTCACTTGGCCGTACACCTGAAACTAACACAGCATTGTATAACAACTGTACACCAATAAACATGAATTCAAAAAATAAAATGAGGTGTTTAGGATGGGTCCTCACCCAATCTGACTGGTGTTCTTATAAGAAGAAAACATTTGGACACACAGATACACAAGGCACATTGGTCCTAATCATTGCAAAGAGGTACTTACCTGTACAGCCATAGTTATAGATGTTGAAGGTCAACGTGTCCATAATGTTCTTCAATCGCTTCATAAGAATGGAGTCAGGCAGCGACTTCTTGAGCGACAAGCCGAAGACCTCCAGGAAGGCGATCAGGGAGTACTGGTACATGGAGTTGACCAGCGCCATCTCTGACAGCACGAAGAACAGGATGGCCCCCCTCCGGGCGGCCGGCCGGTAGCCATCCCGCAGCCGGTCAATGTCCAGGGCTGTCTTCTCCGCCAGCTTGAGCTTCTCTGATACCTAAAGAAGAGCTGCGTGTTGCCACTTAAGGCCATAACCAGGAAGACTTACGAACTAGGGGCAAAAAGTAAGAAGCCGGGAGTGAGGGAGAGGGTGGCAGCAAAGAAACCCAGGAGGTGCTCATAGGAAGGGCTCCCACCCTCTTTCGAGGTGTAGATAGGGATTTGTGGCTTGACTCCCATGGCCCTGTGCCCCCTTCTTCTAATAACCGTCCCTGAGTTTGATTTTGAGACACGATTTCCTCCTTTCATTCATATGTAGGGCTCAACCCCATCTCTAGGAAAGCAGCATGTGACTCAGGTCCCACTAATCCACACGTGGCATCCCAAGGCCATGGGAGTGACTTGGGGTGAACATGTGATGTAGAAGATTCTCACACTTCTCTTCGGGGAAAGTAAAGGGACAAACCCAGCCTGTGACCATGAGGGAAGCTTGGCTCCACAGGGAGGCAGAGAAGGAAGCCAACACAGCAGGAAGTCCAGCCCAGACATGGAGAAACACTGTGTCTTAATGATGTTTGGAGTCCTGGATCCATCCCTGCCTGAAGCCATTCTGGACTTTCCTGTTTTCTAAGAGGATAAATTCTCTTTGGACTTAAGACAAGTGGAGCTGGGTTTTCTATCACTCTTGGTAGAAAGAGGTTGACCTGAGGCACAGGGGTCCCTGGGAACACCCCTGGGACTCCAGGGCCAGGATGGAAGTATTTTCCCTCCATTGCAGTTCATACCTCCGTAGCTTTGGACTTGGTCTCCTCCAGGGTCTGCACCAACTCCACATTGTCCAGCATGTTCCCCGTGGAGGTGGCCAGCTCCCGGAGGAGGGAGTCCTCCAAGTCCTTCAGCAAGTTCTTGTTCTCACTCGTCTCCTGGATAAGGTGCTCCCTCTGCTCCTCCAGCTCGCGCCTCTCGTAGGCTACCAGCACGCTCAGCAGCTGGTCTTCCAGGCCTTTCAGTGTGACTGTGGGGGGACAGAGGGAGGCCCTTTACTGCTGTCCCCCCAACAAGCTGGTCTCTGTGTGTTCTCCCCTACACAGTAGTGCCTGGGATGACAGGAGGGTGGGCCCAGCATCTCAGGAACATGAGGACTCACTCTTCTATCAAAACCATTCTTCAGGGAGGTTCAAGAGGGAAGGACATATGTACACCTATGGCTGATTCATGTTGATGTTTGATAGAAACCAACACAATTATCCTTCAATTAAAAAATAAATTAATTAAAAAACATTATAAAGCCCCAGGTGAAAAATATTGGACAGATTGAAACAGAGATGCTGTTACATGGAGAGGTGAACAGCAAGGGAGATGATGCATTAAGATCAAATTCGGGGCTCCTACACTTGGGGGGACCCTTGCTGAAAGCATAACCCAATTCTTTCTGGCCATACCTCATGGCTTGCGGGTACTCAGTTCCCCAATCAGGGATCGAACCCAAGCCCTTGGCAGTGAAAGCACCCAGTCCTAACCACTGGGCTGCCAGGGAATCCCCTAAAGCCTACATAAACTTGATTAACCCATTGAGGAACCTGTGTGACCATCTAGAAAATGTGGAAGATGACGTTTGATTCCTAACAGAATTCAACTGAGAGGAAGAAGAAAACCTAAAACCAAGCCATATATTTAAATACACAAACAGAGAGTAGCTTTCTGCACCAGCAGAGAGGGGTCTCACCTGGCTCCAAGTGTGAATGTCTGAGTCCTGTGGTCCAGACTTATCACGTCTCAAGACACATAACTCATTGCCTTCTACAGGGCCCCAGAACCTTCTAGATATTCCTTCCTCATTAAGAACTTCTAGGTGTGTATGCTCAGTTGCTCAGTGATGTCCAACTCTTTGCAACTCCATGGACTATAGCCCACCAGGCTCCTCTGTCCAGGGGATTTCCCAGGCAAGAATACTGGAGTGGGTTGCCATTTCCTTCTCCAAGGGATCTTCCCAGTCCAGGAATCGAACCCAGGTCTCCCGCATTGCAGGCAGGTTCTTTACCTGCTGAGCCACTGGGGAAGCCCAAGAAATGATGGACTGACTATGAAAGGTGTGACCCAGAGAATGATTCACAATGAAATGAAGTCCCATGAGAGCCTCCAGCTCGAATGTGTCTCCACCTAAATTTGACACTGACCTTCTGTACATTCTTACCAGTATAATTGATCACCATGGCTTTCCCAAACACGGAAGGGCTGTATCTGGGGTTGGCCAGCTTGGTGTTCAGATACAGTCTGAAATTCGAATCATAGTCCACTTCCTTGTCTCCCAGAATGATAAACTGCCGTCCTTGGGAGACCTTGATGTTTTTTTCTAAGACATTGTCAATCACAGGGTCGATGTACTCATCCACATCGTGGAACAGGAAGGGGGTCCCGTACTTTATGGACATTTCCAGCTGCTTGAGGAAGTCGGGGTCATTAAAGGATGCCACCTGCAAGGGCGGGGAGGCAAAGACTAAGAATCAGCTGACTTGCCAAACTCAAGGGGAAAAAAAAATCCTTGGAGGTAGCAGTGGATGTGTGAGCACCTTGAAGGGAGGCAGAGAGAAAAACAGAAGAGGGACAGAAGCAGGGTGTGGAACCGGTATAAACCCAGAAATCCACGAGGGTCAGGCTCCGAGCAGCCTTATTCGAAAGCACAGTTCAGCAGCCAAAGGCGATCGGGAGAGGACTTCCCCAGTGGTCCAGTGATTAAGCATCCACCTTCTGGGCTTCCCTGGTGGCTCAGTGGTAAATAATCCACTTGCCAAGGCAGGAGACACGGGTTCAATCCCTGATCCAGGAATAACCCACATGCCATGGAGCAACTAAGCCCGTGCTCCACAGCTACTGAGCCTGCAGTCTAGATCCCCGGAGCCACAGCTACTGAGCCCACGGTGCCACAGCTCCTGAAGCCCACACACCCTAGAGCTTGTGCAGTGCAACAAGAGAAGCCATTGCGATGAGAAGCCCATGTACCACAGCTAGAGAGTAGCCCCCACTGCCCGCAACTAGAGAAAAGCCCATGCAGCAGTGAAGACCCAGCACAGTCAAAAATAATTTTTAAAAAAGTGATGAGCATAAAGGTTTTATGGTTTACATAAGGCTTTTTAAATTCAGTATTCTCTATAAATGAAAAAATCAGAATAAAAGAAGTGGAAAAAAAAAAGTGATCAGGAGAGAATCTCATCACATCTCTCAGAAAACCTCGAAAAGAGTCCAAACACTGAGCCCACAAAACACAAAAATGTTTGCGTTAATCTTCTCTCTTTTGTTCACTTCCCTCCAAACCTTGCAACTGCTTCCTGATCTCTTTCCTCAAAACATCTGTAAAAACTCTTCCTCTATTCCAGCCCCTGAGGCTTCCTCTTCCCTTCCTCTCTACCCTATTTTATTACATTGGTGTACTTAGCCTCTCACCCCATAAGTTGAACCCTCCCTCTTTATGACATAGGATGGGAGACTTCCCTGGTAATCCAGTGCATAAGGATCCACCTGCCATTGCAGGGGACACGGGTTTGATCCCTGGCCTGGAAAGACGCCCCATGACGCAGGGCAACTAAGTCCATGTACCACAACTACCAAGCCCTTGCTCTAGAGCCTGCAAGCGGCAACAGCAGAAGCCCACAAGCCCTAGAGCCCATGCTCCACAGCAAGAGAAGCCACTCCAATGAGAAGCCTACATACCACAACTACAGAGTAGCCCCTGCTCACTGCATCTAGAGAAAGCCCTCAGGCAGCAACAAAGACTCAGTGCAGCCAAAAATAAATAAATAAAATAAGAGCTATAATATCTGTTTTTAAAAAAAGAGATAGGATGGGAATAGGAGTAGGATTGGGGGCTAGGAGTGGGCTGGCAATTGCAAAACTCTCTGGCAGACTCAGGGAAGAGGGATGTCAAAAAATATTCCTGCATTAATGATACTTATCTCACAATAGCTATATGTGAAGTTTAGGGACAGATGTTCCCCTGACCTTGGGATGCTTCTTCTAAATGCATGTACATACCAGGAAGCAAGACCAGAAAAAATAAGGAAAAGATTTTTTAAAAATCATGAATTTGTTAATTATTTTAGTAATTGAGCCCCAGCGATTTCACCCAAGAAAATTAAAAACACATGCCCACAAAAAACTTGCACATGAATGTTCACAGCAGCACAATTCAGGACAGCCAAAGAGTAGAAAAAACACAAATGTCCATCAGCTGATATGTAGATAAACAGCTTGTGGTCCATCCATGCAATGGACTACTATTAAGCCCTGAGAAGGAGTGAAGTACCGTTACACACTACAGTATGTGTTGATTAAGTGTTTGGAAACACCATGGTTACTGCTTAACACGTATTTGGAGACAAAATGCATCCCTCAAACATTTATCGAGTCCCCTGTTAGATCCTGGGTTCTGCTGAGTCCTGGACTTGAACAAAGTCTTTTAAAAATGTTGGATTTGCTAAGAAGGGAAAATGAACTTTGAAAAACATGTTACTAAGTGAAAGAAGACAGTCACAAAAGGCCACAGGCTGTATGATCCCATTCACTGGAAATGTCCAGAATACACAAATGTATAGAGATGCATAATACATCAGTGGTTGTCAGAGGCTGGCGTGGGTGAGTGGGCGGGAGGGGAAGTGAAGGTTTGGGAGGTGGTGATGGTTAAAGGACACAGTATTTCTGGGGGAAAGTGATAGAAGCTGGCCCTGCTGATTGTTACACAACTCGGTGTGTAATATACTAAAACCCGTGGAACTGTATGCTTCCAATGGGGGGACTGTATGGCAGGCAAATTTTATCTCAATCAAGCCCCTCCCCTGCCCTCCAAAAAGAAAGTGATCAAGCAGCTAAGGCCTCCCAGCCCTGCTCTGCTTTGGCAGGATGCAAAGATGAATAAAGTACTGCTTTTGCCTGGACGTGGAACAACAGACTGGTTTCACATCGGGAAAGGAGTACATCAAGGCTGTCACCCTGCTTATTTAACTTATATGCAGAATACATCATGCGAAATGCTGGGCTGGATGAAGCACAAACTGGAATGAAGATTGCCGGGAGAAATATCAATAACCTCAGATACTCAGATGACATCATCCTTATGGCAGAAAGCAAAGAAGAACTAAAGAGCCTCTTGAAGAAAGTGAAAGAGGAGAGTGAAAAAGTTGGCTTAAAACTCAACATTCAGAAAACTAAGATCATGGCATCCGGTCCCATCACTTCATGGCAAATAGATGGGGAAACAATGGAAACAGTGACAGACTTTATTTTGGGGGGCTCCAAAATCACTGCAGATGATGACTGCAGCCATGAAATTAAAAGATGTTTGCTCCTTGGAAGAAAAGCTATAACCAACTGAGACAGCATATTAAAAAGCAGAGACATCACTTTGCCAACAAAGGTCTGTCTAGTCAAAGCTATGGTTTCTCCAGTAGTCATGTATGGATATGAGAGTTGGACTATAAAGAAAGCTAAGCGCCAAAGAATTGATGCTTTTGAACCGTGGTGTTGGAGAAGACTTGAGAGTCCCTTGGACTGCAAGGAGATCAAACCAGTCAATCCTAAAGGAAATCAGTCCTGAATATTCATTGGAAGGACTGGTGCTGAAGCTTAAACTCCAAAACTTTGGCCCCCTGATAAGAACTGACTCACTGGAAAAGACCCTGCTGCTGGGAAAGATTGAAGGCTGGAGGAGAAGGGGATGACAGAGGATGAGATGGTTGGATGGCATCACTGACTCGATGGACATAAGTTTGAGCAAGCTCCAAGAGCTGGTAATAGACAGGGGAGCCTGGCGTGCTGCAGTCCATGGGTCTCAAAGAGTCGGACATGACTGAGTGACAGAACTGACTGAACTGACTTTGCCTTTAGGTTGCTCAGAGCCTGGGAGGCAACAGACAGGGCAAAAAAAGTGTTAGTAACTCAGTCGTGTCCGACTCTTTGTGATCCCATGGACTGTAGCCCACCAGGCTCCTCTGTCCATGGGATTTCCCAGGTAAGAATACTGGAGTGGGTTGCCATGCCCTCCTCCAGGGGATTTCCCAACCCAGGGATTGAACCTAGGTCTCCTGTATTGCAGGCAGATTCTTTACTGTCTGAGCCACCAGGGCAAAGCATAGGGTCAGATTCAAGGTGGTTCACAAGCCACCCTCCAAGACTCAATGGGGTGGAGGGCCCAGGAAGGGGACAGTCTGCCTGGGGCCTCAGGATGGTGGCATTTCAGCTTGGTCTTCCTGGAGGCTGGGGAATACTGGGGAGAACAGAGCCGGGCCCCAGTGCAGCAGGAGGGCGAGGACATGGAGGGAGGGGGCGGCCGTACCCGCAGGTTGTTCTTCTCCTCTTTTCTCTTTATCCAGTTGAGGGCCTGCTGCTGGGGGTCGATGCAGAGGGGGAAGCGGCTGGCCCGGGTGGTGAGGATGCCGTTCTGAACCGAGAGCTCGTCGGGGGGCAGCCCCTGGGAGCCCCACCTGGAAGGGACAGCGACAGGGGAAATGGGGACTTTTCTGGCTGAGTTGTGAACTGACTGGGAGCATCCAAATCGGGGAAGCTGGGCGCTCAGCTGCTCCCTGCAGTCTCTGTGAAGGTGGGTTAGGCAGGCACGCCGCCAGCTCTGCACGCTGCCCCGAGGCGCCCCTGGTCCTCCCAGCTCGGGGTCGCCCTCACCTGCTGATCTCCACGTCGTCGGTGAGCAGGTTCTCCAGTCGGAAGGGCTGGCTCAGGGGTATCCCCCGCTCCAGGACGTCGTTTTGCCACACCTGGTTGACCATCTCATCCCGGAATTCCCACGTGAAGGCGCCCTCATAGCTCAGGAAGGCTGCGCACAGCAGGCAGTCGCCCAACAACTTCACCCGCCGGTGCATCAGCTCATCCAAATCGTTCAGCCACCTGGCACAGGAGACGGGAGGCAGGGGCTGCCCTGAGTCAGCACCTTCCGGCACAACCCAGGAACCTTCTAGAAGAACCAGCCTGACTTATGGCCGGGAGGGGGCTCGCCAGAAGGAAACGTTTCCTGAGATACTCTTTTCTTGTTGAGAACAGAGACCATTGGCTCACTTTGCCAGTTCCCCACCTAGCGAACCCAATGTTTTCAAATGCTTTGTTCAATCCCAGGTGCTCGGCAGAACCCAGCATCTAACCGGGGCCTCGATAAATGTTTGGGGGATACATTTGGTCTCAAAGATATGCGTTAAGTTGTAATTGAATTGTTTCCAAACGCCTAACTAATAGCTTATAAACATGCCAGCAGAGCATGAGCCCCTATCCTACTGGGTGACAAAATTCTGACCAAGAAAAAAGAAAGCAGGTGTTTCATTTGGCCTCTTCTGGTAAGCGGCCAAAGTTAGTGTTTATTTGGCTGTGCCAGGTCTTCATTGCAGCACATGGGGTCTTCCCGATCTTCATCAGGCCATGGGATCTGGTGGGGCATGGGAAACTCTTCAGTTAGCGGCATGTGGGATCTAGTTCCCTGACCAGGGATGGAACCCAAAAGAAAGAAAGCACCTAGTCGTGTCCAACTCTTGCGATCCCATGGACTGTAGCCTGCCAGGCTCCTCTGTCCCTGGGATTCTCCAGGCAAGAATACTGGAGTGGGTTGCCATTTCTTTCTCTAGAGGAACTTCCCGACCCAGGAATTGAACCCAGGTCTCCCACATTGCCAGCAGATGCTTTACCGACTGAGCTACACAGGAAGCTATGTGGGGTGGAACCCGGGCCCCCTGCATTGGGAGCATGGAGCCTTAGCCACTAAACCACCAGGGAAGCCCTTCTAGATTTTAGACATATTGAAAATGGTTTGTTTCCCACAAGCAAACAATATTTTCCAGCATTTTCCATACATTTTTACAGGTTTCAGTTTAGAAACTGCATCACGTCCAGTGGACCATCTATGGCCCAGTGATCCTCTTGCCCGTAAGCATCAAACATCTCCACCTGCTTAAAAGTGAAGGTCAGGAGTGAACCAGCCACAAGGGGTGCCAGCAACAGAGAAGGTCCTCCTCCAGACAGGTCCAGAAGGGACTTGGGGTTAAAGGTCATCGAGAAACAAACATTCTGTTCAGTGTGGAGATTCTTTAAAAAACTGGAAATAGAACTGCCATATAACCCAGCAATCCCACTACTGGGCATACACACCGAGAAAACCAGAATTGAAAGAGACACGTGAACCCCAACATTCATCGAAGCACTGTTTATAATAGCCAGAACATGGAAGCAACCTGGATGTCCATCGGCAGACGAATGGATAAGAAAGCTGTGGTACATATATGCAATGGAATATTACTCAGCCATTAAAAAGAACACATTTGAATCAGTACTAATGAGGTGGATGAAACTGGAGCCTATTATACAGAGTGAAGTAAGTCAGAAAGAAAAACACCAATACAGTATACTAACGCATATATATGGAATTTAGAAAGATGGTAATGATAACCCTGTATGCGAGACAGCAAAAGAGACACAGATGTATAGAACAGTCTTTTGGACTCTGTGGGAGAAGGCAAGGGTGGGATGATTTGAGAGAATAGCATTAAAACATGTATATTATCATATGTGAAACAGATCACCAGTCCAGGTTTGATGCATGAAGCAGGGTGCTCAGGGCTGGTGCACTGGGATGACCCTGAAGGATGGGATGAGGAGGGAGGTGGGAGGGGGGTTCAGGATGGGAAACATATGTATACCCATGGCTGATTCATGTCAATGTATGGCAAAACCTGCTACAATATTGTAAAGTAATTAGCCTCCAATTAAAATTTAAAAAAAGAAACAAACATTGCCAGGCTCCAGGGTACAGCTTCTCCCTGTCTCCACCGCTGCATTGCCTCTCCTTAACAGTCATGCAGTAACACTGCTGCTAAGTCACTTCAGTCGTGTCTGACTCTGTGCGACCCCATAGACAGCAGCCCACCAGGCTCCGCCGTCCCTGGGATTCTCCAGGCAGGGACACTGGAGTGGGTTGCCATTTCCTTCTCCAATGCATGAAAGTGAAAAGTGAAAGTGAAGTTGCTCAGTCGTGTCTGACTCTTAGCGACCCTGTGGACTGCAGCCCACCAGGCTCCTCCATCCATGGGATTTTCCAGGCAAGAGTACTGGAGTGGGGTGCCAGTGCCTTCTGAGACCTAATTTTTAAAATTTTTAAATTTTTATATTATATATATATATAGAGAGAGAGAGAGAGAGAAAGAGAGAGGAGACTTCCCTGGTGGTGCAGTAAGTTGCAGAAGGTTGCAGAAAGTCAACCTCCTTGACTTTCAAGAAGGTTCAATCCCTGGTCAGGGAACAAGGATCCTACATGCCTCATGGCCAAAATACCAAAACATAAAATAGAAGCAATATTGTAACAAATTCAATCAAGACTTTAAACATCAAAAAAATCTTAATTAAAGAAAAAGAATCTATAAAACAGGCATTATCCATCTTAGACATGATAATAGTAAAATCAGAACTTTTTCACATGGTTTTCAGCACAAAATGCAGTGTGGAATAAAGATTCCATATGGCGAGAAATTCTGTTGCTGATGTTCACTCACAAACCACAAGGTTTTCAGACTTTCCCTGGTGGTCCAGTGGTTAAGACTCCATGCTCGCAATGCAGGGGGCCTTGGGTCGATCCCTGGTGAGGGAATTGGATCCCACATACCACAACTAAGACCCAGTGCAACCAAGAAACAAACAAATAAATATTAATTTTTTAAAATCCCCTCAAAGTGTGGCCTAGAGCCACTTAGCAGGAGGGCCCATTACTCAGGCTGACCTGACATTCTCTGAGCCCAACCCCGAGATGAGCTTGTCGGCCGCAATCAGCCGTCTCTCCATGATCTCGGCTTCCTCTTGCAGCTTCTGCTTCTCCAGTATGGCCGCCTCATATTTGGCCCCCAGAGCTTCCAGTTCCCTCTGGATCGCTGCCAGCTCATTCTGGATCTTCTCCAGCTCACGTTTGGTAAGGAAAAAATTCCGCTCCAGCCTGGCCACCTAAGTGAAGACAATTTCCAAAACAGTAGGCAAAAGGATAGTTGTGAGGTGGGGATAAAACAGTCTCACACCTGGCTTATGTCCACCTGCATTTCTTTTTTTTTTTTTTTGACCGTGCCATGCAGCTTGTGGGTTCTTAGTTCCCCGACCAGGAACTGAACCCAGGCCCACGGCAGTGAAAGCACTGAGTCTTAACCACTGAACTCCACCTGCATTTCTATCATTGTCCCTATCCTCTGGGGCCACCCATAGCAAGGCACGTGGCTTCTCCTCTTAGGAACCTTTTCAATGGTTTAATGCAAAATCCCACATCACATTAGAAAAAAGATGTCCTGTACTGAGTTAGCAGACAACTTAATTTTCATGTGAATTAAGGTCCCAGTAAGAGGACCCTGTGACTCTAAGTCCAAAACTCAAAAAAAATCATTGAAGACTGTGTGTGTGTTTGTGTGTGTGTGTTCAGTAACATCAATCGTATCCAACTCTTTTGTGACCCCAGTGGACTGTAGCCCACCAGGCTCCTCTGTCCGTGGGATTTTCCCATCAAGAATACTTGAGTGGGTTGCCATTTCCTCCTCCAGGGATCTTCCTGACTCAGAGATGGAAGCTTCATCTCTGGCGTCTCCTGCATTGCAGGCAAATTCTTTACCACTGAGCCACCAGTGAAGCCCTGCATTGAAGATACTACCAGTCCTATTACGGCTTCTAAGTTTTCTGAGTGACAAAATCCTGAGTTAAAACGCAATGTCAAAATATGTCTCGGGCATTCCCTGGTGGTTCCGTGGTTAAGAATCCACCTTCCAATGCAGGGGACATGGGTTCGATCCCTGGTAGGGTAACTAAGATCCCACATGCCTTGGGGCAACTAAGCTGGAGTGCTGCCATTACTGAGCCACAATCCGAGAAAAACCTGCATGCCACAACTAAGATCCTACACAGCCAAAAATAAATAAGTACAAACACGTCTCAAAATGATGGAATCAACCTTATCCAATTCTCTTTGTGTTGTGTCTTCTGTATGTTACTTTGACCCAGTGGTTCTCAACAGGGACTTATTTTGCCTCCCCCAAGGGACACATGGCAATGTCTGGAGACATTTCTGGTTGTTGAAACTTGGGGGCATCTAGTGGGTAGAGGCCAGGGATGCTGTTCAACATCCTACAATGCCCAGGACAGCTCCACAAAACAAAAAAAGATTCAATCCAAAATGGCAATAGTGCCAAGGATGAGAAACCCTGCATTAGCCTTCCCTCAAGAATGGTTTTCACCCTCTTTTATTCAAAAATCTTTCACAGTGTTATATGGGAGAGAAGTCTGGGGGAGAATGGGTACATGTATACATATGGCTGAATCCCTTCGCTGTCCACCTGAAACTATCACACATTGTTAATTAGCTACACTCCAATATAAAATTAAAAGTTAAAAAAAATCTTTCAGCCTTTGGCTCTGTCAGTTCACATGACATCTAAATGAGAGCTGTATGTACTTTGGGAAAAATGTTTATGTGGTTTAAAATGAGAACCTTGCCAGAATTTTTCCAGTAAAGCTGTGGACACGTTCATTCTGACTGCAAAATTATCTCTTAGCAGAAGTGAGCAGGGCTTACAGATGGGCAGTACCTTGTCTCTTTTGGGTTTGATTTCTTTAAAAACATCACAGTAACCCATCACAGCTTCAACAAACTTCAGCATCCCCAGGCCTGCCTTGCTCACGGCTTCCATTTCCTCGGTCGTGGTATTGAGGGTCTTCAAGAGGCCTAAAGGTCAAAGATGCAATGATCTCACTGAGCAATGAGCTTTGTCTCAGGAAAATAAAATGAGAAATAAGCTACCTATGGACAAAGCAAGTGTAACTAGTTCCTTACTCCCGGTAATCCTGTGAGAGGGATTGGAGAGCTCTCCCACAGATAACAGGGGGATCCAACCTTAAATGAGTTCTTTGTGAGTGGCTGTTTAAGATGTGAGTAGGGGGCACAGGTTACTGCCACCCAGGGCATCCTGTGACACAGGCACTCTGTGTGACACCCGGAAGGCCCTGGAGACCCAAGGCACCAGCGAGGACTCCCAGCTGGGCACCAAGGTGGCTCAGAGCTGGCAGTTAACTGGGGTTCATTTAACTGTCATCATGGGGGCACCATCACCTCCACCTGCCCTCTTACTCTGGAAGCAAATTCACCTAAATGGAAACCCATCCAAGGATCGGGTAAAGGGAGCCCCTTGGGTTTCTGTAGTTGTTATCCTTCCGGTTTTAATTAGCTTTGTTTTTAAGTGGCTGATGATAAAGTTCTGTACTGATGATAAAGTTCTGAATAAGCCATCATGATAAACAGTGACACACATGTGTATATGCCTGAACGAAGACTAACATCATTCCCACTGGCTAAGCTCTGGGGGTGGATCAGGAGTCAGGCTTAGCAGGAACTGTGTGGCTTCTGTAACTGAAAAGAAGGGAATGGGGTGGGTGGTGCTGGCTCGTCCTCCTCGCCCACCCCTCAGGGACCTGCAGAAGACATCATACAGGCAAGAGGCACAAGCAGAGTAGTCAAAGTTAGACCAGTTCTTTGTTTTTCTCCCCTGAATATCCATTTTGCCTAATTGAGCTGAAATTCACATAACATAAAATGAACCATGTTAAAGTGTATACACGTCAGTGGCATTTAGTAGAGTCACAAGATTCTGCAGGCCTCATCTCCACCTAGTTGCAAGACATTCTCATCATCTCAAAGGGAAACTTCACAGCTATTCAGCAATCACAACCCACTTCCCCTCCCCAGACACTGGCAAGCATTGATCTGCTTTCTGTCCCTATGGATTCGCCTATGGATATTTCATATAAATGGAGTTACAACACGTGACCTTTTGTGCCTGACTTCTTTCACTCGGCATCACGTGTTTGAGGTTCATCTGTGTTGTAGCATATGGCAGCTAAAACATAAATGAAGCTTATTCTTTTTTATGACCAAATAATATTCCACTGTGTGGATATTTTTGTTCTTGTTATCCATTCATCTGCTGATAGACACGAGGGTTGTCTCCACCTTTCGGCTATTGTCAGTAATGCTGTCAGGGACACTGCACATAAGCTTCTGCTTGAATATGTATTTTCTATTCTTTTGGGTATATACATAGGAGTGAAATGGTTGGGACACATGGTAATTCTATGATTAACCCTCTGAGGAACTGCCAAACTGTTTTCCACAAGATTTTATGTTTCTGCCAGCAACGTAAAAGGGTTGCAAGTTCTCCACATCCTCCCCAACACTTGCTGTTTTGTGTGGTTTTGTTTAAATTACACCATCTGAGTGGCTCTGAATGCTACCTCATTGTGGTTTGATGTGCATTTTCCTAGTGACCAGCATTAAGTGTAGTTTCATATGCTTTTTGGCCATCTGTCTATCTCTTTTGGAGAAATGTCTATTCCAGTCCTTTGCCCATTAGACCGATTCTTGGCACCACTATGCCCATCAGATAAGAAGCACAGAAGACAAGGTAGAGTGGACTCCGGAAGACAGCTGTGTTTCCTGCTAGGGAGAACTAGAGCTGTTGCTGAATTACACATTCATGGGGCATCCGCTGTCACTGCCCATCCAGCCACCACCCTCTGCTTCATGCAACTATGCCGCCATCTTCCTCTAGGGACAATCATTCCCGTTCTTCCATCGGCACAGCCACGGCAACACCATTTGGCCACCACGGGAGGGTGTGCCTGTGACAAGCCCCCTCCTCACCCTGCCTCCCTGCCCCAAAGACTGAACCACCAGATTGAGAACCAGCCTGGCTGTCCCCTCCATCCATCTGTGCTCACCTCTGATGTTCTTAACTTGGCTCTGGGTAATGGAATCAAAGTCGATTTCCATCAGAGACCTCAGGAAGTTGGGGTCGGACATCATGCCTTTGGCGGTTTTCCAGTTGAGTTCTTTGTAGCCTTTCATGATGAGGATGCATTCGCAGACCGTCTGCACCTGCTTCGGGGGCTTAGCAAAGGACCTGGGGGAGAAACAGACACGTATGAGGATCGGACGCAGGATCTGGCCAGGATCTGGCCCTAAGGAAGGTTCCAGAAAAAAATGGCTCGATGCAGAACCGTCTCTTGGAGGTAATACTGCATGGAGGCAAAGGGGATCACATCCCAACACCCACTTGGGTTCCTGGGGATGAGCTTTTCCAAGGGCAGGACTCAATCTCCATCAGGTGCCAGTTCAGGGTCCTAGATTCAGACCGGGCACCAGGAACACAGCAGGGCATCATTCAATGCAAACCCAGGCTGCCCCTGAATCAGCAGGGCAGGGTGGAGCCTGAGAATCTGTGTTTTTAATTACACCCTGGGGTGACTCCTCAGACTCTAAGTGGTAGAGTCATTATTGTCATGATCATCATCAACCTATTTTCCATTTACCAGATGAAGAAATGGGGCTCCAGTGCTTGGATGGCCTGCCTGTGTCTACACAGCCCGTGGGGTCCGAGGTCCCCGCAGCCTGGGCTCCTTCAGGCTGTGGAAATTGTTATCTGGCTTTGACAAAGCTAGACCATCACTCGGCTGCTCTGACACTTACAGGTCCAGCAGCCTCGGCCCTCCAGCGAACGGGAAATCTAAAAGGATCGGGAGAATGCAAGGCAGCATCGGCAGCGTGAAGACCCAAGAAGGAACGAGTGGCACACTGCTGGTACCCAGGGGGCCCGCTCGGCTGCCCGCTGCCCGGCCATGTCTCTACACGTCACACGAGGCGTGCAGGCACCAAAGCCGTGGAGACAGAATCAGAAGGAAAATGATGAAGAAAAAGGAAAGGAAAGGATTTGGAAAATGAAGAACTCCCCACCAAGGGCAAGGAGCAGCCTGGGGAGAGGCCAGAAGGCCCCAGAGGAGGGGGGCAGGGAGGGCCGGTGTCGGGGGAGAGAGACACAGAGAAAGAACAATCTGAGCCACACAGCAGCGTGGAGACTCTGAACCCGGCAACCATGCCCCCACCCCTCCCGGCCCCCACCCACTCACCCTCGCAGCACAGACACAAGCCAGGGCAATGCTCCAGCACAAAACCCAACCATTAAAGTAATGGCCCTGAGTCACCAGGGAAAGGCTCAATTATGCGGCGTTAGGCGCTTACGACAGCGGGGGATGCTGTCAACTGTTTTTAAAAGGTTCCCTTCGGGGCTGATGAAGACCAGGCCGGGCCACTGCTCTCTGAATAATCCAAGGAGGAGGGGGTCAGTGAGATGTTTTCAGACACAAGTGGGAAAGCGCCTCGGGGCAGTGTCCTGAGCCATTTGGACTGGTCCCAGGTTCTCAGCTTTCTCATCTGTAAAACGGGAAAGCGGAACCGGAAACTTGGAGCCCCCACAGCCTTTGAGTCTATGAAAGGGAAGCTCTCTGGGGTCAGTTTATGAACCGGTCCCAGGAACCTCGTTTATCCAGAACATGGTGTTGTGGTGCCAGATAACCAAGGAGTTTGCAATAGTAAGGTTACCAAACACTGTTTTATGAGTTAGATAAAATGGTATAAAAATAGGGAAAAAAGTTAAGATCACAAGTCTGAGAAATGAAAGTGTTTCTGATTCATCGGACTCTTTTCTTCTACCACAACAGAAACTTAGGGTGGGCTTCCCTGATGGTCCAGTGGTTAAGAATCCACCTTGCATTGCAAGGGACACCAGTTCGATCCCTGGTCTGGGAAGATCCCCCATGCCTCAGAACAACTGAGCCCTGGAGCCGCAACTACTGAGCCCACGTGCTCTGGAGCCCGCGCTCCGCAACAAGAGAAGCCACTGCAATGAGACGCCCACACACGACAACGAAGAGCAGCCCCTGCTCACCGCAACTAGGGAAAGCCCAAGTGCACCAAGGAAGACCCAGCACAGCCAGTAAATAAATAAATCTTTTTAAAAAAGAAGAAAGAAAGAAACTTAGGGAGAGACAGACGACAGACAGATGGAGGTGAAGTCATGCTGCCTTCCCTGGAGGAGAACACCAATTACAAGCTTTATTTTCCACCTCCCTTCACTCTACCCCAGACACTGTCTTTACTTTTCCCTCAAGCCACACTCCTTTCAGCCCCCTCTAGCCTCCATCCCATGTCCCATTTAAATATCACTTCCTGGGGTTCACCTTCCCTGACTACTCACCCCCCAGACTAGATCGGGTCCCCCATTATCCAGTCATAGCAACCCAAACCCTGCCTCCCTGACCTCTTCCTGGGTAATTTTATTGTTCACGCGATTCCCATGTGCATACTCATGCCTCCCCCAGACTGTGGGTTCCATGTGGTAAAGAGCCCCCAGGCTGGCTCACTGTCTCTCGGCCCCCATGCCAGCACAGGGTGGGCAGGCAGTAGGCACCCGATGGTACTGAATGAAGAAAAGGAAGAAAAGCAGAGTTGCAGACCAGTAACAAAGGGAGCCTTTTGTACTCCAGAGAAACATCCACTACTAATCTTCATTACTCCTAATCTCCCTGCCTTAACATTTAATGATTTCTGCAAAGGGGATTGAGCATTATAGAGAGGAAGTGCTATTTAAAGAATTAAAGGATTAGGGAATCATCAAGACCTAAGTGCTGGCTCATCACCCTTAACATCTAAATGGCCTAAACAAAGCCAGATTGTAGTCATCTGGATCGAAACTTATTAAATCCCAGGAAAAAATCCCAAAGAGATCAAAGATTTAAAGGTAAACAATTAAACTATAAAAGTATAGCATGAAACCACAGGGAGATTACTTTACAGTCTTCCAGTTGCAAGGCCTTTTAAATATGAGGTCATGGCAAAAAGCCACAAAATAAAATATCGCCAAAATCTACCTCATAAAAATAAAAATTTACACACAGCAAACACAAACACACACACAAACCACCTAAACAAAGTCAAATGGCTGGGACGCCCCTGGTGGTCCAGTGGTTAAGACTTCGCCTTCCAATGCAGGAGGTGGGGGTTTGACCCCTAGTCAGGGAGCTTAGAGCCTACATGCCTCTTGGCCAAGAAACCAAAACAGAAAACAGAAGCAATATTGTAACGAACTCAATAAAGACTTTAAAAATGATCCACATCAAACACAATTTTGTTTTTAAAGTCAACTGGCTGATGGAAAACTGGGAAAATTATTCGCAACTCACATCACACATAAAAAGCTAATCTCACTATTAATATAAAAAGCCCCTGGAAAGGGTAAGGGAAGCAAAAAAAAAAAAGCAACAGCAACAAAAACAATTCAACAACAGGCAAAGCACATAAAGCGTTCACAGAAAATGAACTACACAGACTCTTACACACATTTTTCACCTATTAAAAAAAAGGCAACTTCTCTCATCATAAGGGAGATGCACATTAGAACTAGACAAGTATCATTGTTCATCTATAAATAATCAAAAATCCAAGTGCTTAGTAGTGCCCTCTGTTGGTGAGGCCATGAAAAAGCAGGCACTCGCATGTACTGCCAGAGGGAGTACAAATCGGTTCCACAACTGCGGAGCGCATTAAGCAACAGCATGGGATCGCACACAGTCGGACAGGACTGAAGTGACTTAGCAGAAGCAGCAGCATAGACATAAACCCAGAGGAGGGAATGGCAACCCACTCCAGTATTCTTGTCTGGGATAATCCCATGGACACAGGAGCCTGGAGGGCTACAGTTCATGGGGTTGCAAAGAGTCGGATATGACTGAGCAACTGAGCATGCACTCACAGACAAAAACACACACAACTTTGCACCCAGCAATTCCACCTCTGAAAATGTATCCTTCCAGTGGACTTGGGCATAGTGAAGTAAGCATTATTCTTTGCCGCATTGTTTGGAAAGGCAAAATAAACTGGAAATAAGGTAAAAATGCATAAATTGGGGCTGATTAAATAAACGATAGTACAGCCATCCACGGAGAAGGCAATGGCACCCAACTCCAGTACTCTTGCCTGGAAAATCCCATGGATGGAGGAGCCTGGTGGGCTGCAGTCCATGGGGTCGCGAAGAGTCGGACACAACTGAGCAACTTTACTTTCACTTCTCACTTTCATGCATTGGAGAAGGAAATGGCAACCCACTCCAGTGTTCTTGCCTGGAGAATCCCAGGGACGGGGGACCCTGGTGGGCTGCCGTCTATGGGGTCGCACAGAGTCAGACACAACTGAAGCAGCTTAGCAGCAGCAGCAGCAGCAACAGCCATCCAAGGGTATGTGATGGGTTACTGTTAAGTAATGAGGAGGTTCCCATACATCAACACGCAAAATATCTTCAAAGTGTCTTTTTAATGGAAAAAGCCAAGATGCAGAAAATGATGTGTATTACCAATTATATTTTAAAAGGAAAGAAAAGAGAATATGTGGGTATCCCTTGTTCTACAACCCTTAGAGCCCAACATCAGGGACTGAAGAGACACTGGCACATCTGGTTGCCTTGAGCACGGGCAAAACCTCTCTGGATGGGACTTCCCTAGTGGTCCTGTTGGCTAGGGTTCCAAGCTTCCACTGCAAGGGGCATAGGTCCAATCCCTGGTCAGGGAACTAAGATCCTGCATGTCGTGGGATGTGGCCAAGAAAAAAAAACAAACACGTCTCTGGATGGATATATGGGAAATGTATATGAGATATACATAATCATACCATGGTTCTCTGTCCTGTAGGGGGAGGGGAACTAGGCTGATGAGGAGCAGGTCAGAGGGGGCTTTTCATGGCATGTCATTTTGATGTTGGAACCAGGACCTAGCTGATGTATACGTGGCACTGACCCCATGCTCAACCCAGTTCTGAGAGAGCTTTACATAATAGCTCCTTGGACCCTCATACCTACCCTGAACTTCAGGGCTTTCCTGATAGCTCAGTTGGTAAAGAATCCGCCTGCAATGCAGAAGACCCCAATTCGATTCCTAGGTCAGGCAGATCCCCTGGACAAGGGGTAGGCTACACACTTCAGTATTCTTGGGCTTCCCTTGTGGCTCATCTGATAAAGAATCTGCCCACAATGCGGGAGACCTGGGTTCGACCCCTGGTTTGGGAAGATCTCCTGGAGAAGGGAAAGGCTGCTGCTGCTGCTGCTACGTCACTTCAGTCGTGTCCGACTCTGTGCAATGGTAGCCCACCAGGGTCCCCCGTCCCTGGGATTCTCCAGGCAAGAACACTGGAGTGGGTTGCCATTTCCTTCTCCAATGCATGAAAGTGAGAAGTGAAAGTAAAGTCGCTCAGTCGTGTCCAACTCTTTGCGACCCCATGGACTGCAGCCCACCAGGCTCCTCCATCCATGGGATTTTCCAGGCAAGAGTACTGGAGTGGGGTGCCAGTGCCTTCTCCGAGGGAAAGGCTACCCACTCCAGAATTCTGGCCTGGAAGTCGCAGAGTTGGACACGACTGAGTGACTTTCACTTTCAACCACCCTGAGGCTGTGGGGACAGTGATTATCATCTGCATTTTACAAATAAGGAAACTCCAGCACAGAGAGGCTAGGTGACTTGCCAAAGGTCACACAGCTGGGAAGAAGCAAAGCCATGCGTGAACATATCACCTGTTACAATAACTACATTATTCCTTTTAGGCCATAGGCTGCTTTTACTATCTCAGGGGTGATACAGGCACCCCGTCTAACCACATGGGACACATATCAAGCTCTCCATGTGGTCCCATGGAAACCCCTTCTCACCAGCCCCTTGGATTGTTGAGAGGATTCACAACCTTCTCCTCCTCCCAGATAAATCCCCCTCAAAGATCCTTCCCAACTCTGTTCTCAGAATGTTTTTATGCTGCTGACCTGAGTTGTTGTTGTTGTTGATGTTTAGTCGCTAAGTTGTATCCAACTCTTTGTGACCCCATGGACTACAGTCCCCCAGGCTCCTCTGTCCATGGGATTTCCCAGGCAAGAATACTGGAGTGGGTTGCCATTTTCTTCTCCAGGGGATCTCCCTAACTCAGGCATCAAACCTGTCTCCTGCATTGGGAGGCAGATTCTTTACCATCTGAGCCACCAAGCAAAGCAGAGCCCCAAATCCATATAACCAGTGGTTGGATGTTCCCCTTGAAAATGCACATATTCTTAGTCTCTCTCACAACTCAGTCTAAACTTCCAACACATGCTATTGCAGTTTTAAAGCAGCCATACTGGAGCTTCCTAGGTGGCTCAGTGGTTAAAGAATCCATCTGCTGATACAGGTGTTGTGGGTCCAATCCCTGGTCCAGGAAGATCCCACATGTCACTGAGGAACTAAGCCCATGCACCACAACTATTGAGCCTGTGCTCTAGAGACCAGGAGCTTCAACTGCTGAGCCCATGTGTCGCAACTACTGAAGCCTGCTTGCCCTACAGTCCGTGCTCTGCAACAAGAGAAGCCATGACAATAAGAAGCCTGCACACCACAGCTAGAGAGTGGCCCCCACTTGCCACAAATAGAGAAAGCCCATGTGCAGCAACAAAGACCCAGCATAGCCAAAACTAAATAAACAGAATTATAAAACATCCATCCATATACCTTTGTTGCAATCACACTGCAAACCTCTGAAATCAGGATCTCTTGCTAACAGCAAGAGCATCTCCAGATGACCCCATCCCTCTGCCCAGGAGTCACTTGGGCTTCCTGCTCTGGAATGAGCTGAATGTTCTGTTTGAATCCACGTGTTTCACATGGACTGTAGCCTGCCAGGCTCCTCTCTCTGTCCATGGGATTTTCCAGGCAAGAGCCAACAACCAGAGCACAGCCTTGGACAAGGGCCGCCACGTGGCCCTTAGGAAAAGAGGAGCTCAGAGAAGCAGCACCATCCCACCAGGCACATGAAACACAGGTCAGCTTCCAGCCTGGAAACAGGAGTCTCGCTCACCGATCGTGCAGCCAGAAGGACAACGCCTCTTCTGAAAATGAGGACATGATGTGAGCAAGGAGAGGAGAGAGCCGAGGCTCCTAACACAGGGATACATGAGCGGGACCATGCAGCAGAAAGACAGGGAATGGGGTGGGGCAGGCAGGACGCTGTTTCTTCCTGGCTTCACTGGCGCTGCCAAACTTACCACTGAGATCCACTAACAGTACCCTAAGGACAGTGCCCCATGGTGGGAAGGAAGAAAACGCCATACCAGGCCCCCCTTCTGAACAGCAAATGAGCCCTCTGGCTGCAGGGGTTGGAGTCATTTGACACACGGCTTTGCAGAATGGCTGGGGGCCACAATAAAGACTCACTCTCCTGGGAATTCCCTGGCAGTCCAGTGGTTAAGGTTTGGTGCTCTCACTGCCTGGGCCTAGGTTCAATCCCTGGTCGGGAAGCTAAGATCCTACAATCCACACAAGTGCAGCCAAAAAAAAACCACCCTCCCCACCTTAAAAGTCCATCATGTGTCTAGAAATAGATGAGGGCATCTCCCATCTGCTCTCAGCCTTTGGCACACCTGGCCCGCATCCAGGGCCTTGCCTCTTTCAGGACAGACACCCAATCATGTTCTCCTAAAGAGGACTGATTTACAAGGCTCCACCTCTCCCACCAGCCCCTTCTGGAACCCAATCTACTTCTATGAGTGGCCAGGGTTCAAGGCCAGTGGGCTGGGCTACCTACTGACTGGGGCAAGTCAGCTCACCTCTCTGGGCTTGAGGACCCTCATCTGGAAATTAAGAGGATGACAGTCCCCACCATGGAAAGTAGGCAGCACAGAAATGCCAAACCATGATTAAGTCATAGTTGCTGTCAGGGGTGACGCTGGTGGCCAAGCACACTTGGGGATGGCCAGCCGTTACCTGATCTCAGTCACATCTGACTTGTCCAGCTTCTGCAGCTCCAGCTTGGCAGCCTCCAGGATGGGCATGACCTCAGCCAGGGCGGTCTCAGCCTCTGTCTTCTCCACCGCGATAATCTTGTTCTGCTCCTCTATCTCCATGGCTTTTTCCTCTGCCAGCTTCTTCTTTTCCTCCGCTGTTGGGGGAGAGGGAGGGGAATGAAGCCATCGAAGGCGGGGAGGATGGACCACCGCTCCTGAGCCAAGGCGACACAGCCCTCAAAGGTGGGCACTGGGACCTACCCAGTGGTGCAGTGGGTAGGAATCGGCCTGCTAACGCAGGGGACACAGGTTCGGTCCCTGGTCCAGAACTAAGATCCCTGTGCCTCCACAGAGCAACTAAACCTGTGCACCCAACTTCTGAAGCCCTCGTGCCTAGAGCTTGTGCTCCACAAGAGAAGCCACCACAATGAGAAGCTGCACACCGTGACTAAGAGTAGCTCACACCTGCTGCAGCTAGAGAAAGCTCACCTGCAGCAACAAAGATCTAGTGCAACCAAAAATAAATTCAAAAAATAATTTTTAAAAAAAATGGGCACTGGGAGGAGGGGGGTCAAATGAGCTTTGGCCAATATGGCAGCCTTGGGTGTTCCCAGTGGGACCGTGTCCTCATGGTCCCTGGGGTCCCTAACACCAGGACAGCTGCTGAAACCTTGACCCTCCCTGACTAGCCCACCTATACCTCCCGCCCACTCCATCCCATGAGACAACCCCAACCCTGCTTGGCTGCTGTTAGCTGAGGACACCAGGGCTGCCCTCAAAGTTTTTCTGGCTTACTGAGATCTCTCTGCCTCTTCATCAGCTTTTCCTACGTTCATTCAGTCAGTCAGTTCAGCCGCTCAGTTGTGTCTGACTCTTTGCGACCCCATGGACAGATGGACAGCACGCCAGGCCTCCCTGTCCATCACCAACTCCCGTAGTTTACCCAAACTCATGTCCATTGAGTTGGTGATGCCATTCAACCATCTCATCCTCTGTCGTCCCCTTCTCCTCCCACCTTCAATCTTTCCCAGCATCAGGGTCTTTTCCAGTGAGTCAACTCTTCACATCAGGTGGCCAAAGTATCCGAGTTTCAGCTTCAACATCAGTCCTTCCAATGAACACTCAGGACTGATCTCCTTTAGGATGGACTGGTTGGATCTCCTTGCAGTCCAAGGGACCCTCAAGAGTCTTCTCTAACACCACAGTTCAAAAGCATCAATTCTTCGGTGCTCAGCTTTCTTTATAGTCCAACTCTCACATCCATACATGACCACTGGAAAAACCATAGCCTTGACTAGATGGACTTTTGTTGGCAAAGTAATGTCTCTGCTTTTTAATATGCTATCTAGATTGGTCATAACTTCCCTTCCAAAGTAAGCATCTTTTAATTTCATGGCTGCAGTCATCATCTGCAGTGATTTTGGAGCCCAAAGAAATAAAGTCTGACACTGTTTCCACTGTTTCCCCATCTATTTGCCACGAAGTGATGGGACCAGATGCCATGATCTCAATTTTCTGAATGTTGAGTTTTAAGCCAACTTTTTCACTCTTCTCTTTCACTTTCATCAAGAGGCTCTTTAGTTCCTCTTCACTTTCTGCCATAACAGTGGTGTCATCTGCATATCTGAAGTTACTGATTTTTCTCCTGGCAATCTTGATTCCAGCTTGTGTTTCATCCAGCCCAGCATTTCACATGATGTACTCTGCATATAAATTAAATAAGCAGGGTGACAATATACAGCCTTGACATACTCCTTTTCCAATTTGGAACCAGTCTGTTGTTCCATGTCCAGTTCTAACTGTTGCTTCCTGACCTGCATACAGGTTTCTCAAGAGGCAGGTCAGGTGGTCTGGTATTCCCATCTCTTTCAGAATTTTCCATAGTTTATTGTGATCCACACAGTCAAAGGCTCTGGCATAGTCAATAAAGCAGAAATAGATTGTTTTTCTGGAACTCTCTTGCTTTTTCAATGATCCAGCAGATGTTGGCAATTTGATCTCTGGTTCCTCTGCCTTTTCTAAATCCAGCTTGAACATCTGGAAGTTCACGGTTCACGTACTGCTGAAGCCTGGCTTGGAGAATTTTTAGCATTACTTTACTAGTGTGTGAGATGAGTGCAATTGTGCAGTAGTTTGAGCATTCTTTGGCATTGCCTTTCTTTGGGATTGGAACGAAAACTGACCTTTTCCAGTCCTCTGACCACTGCTGAGTTTTCCAAATTTGCTGGCATATTGAGTGCAGCACTTTCACAGCATCATCTTCTAGGATTTGGAATAGCTCAACTGGAATTCCATCACCTCCACTAGCTTTGTTTGTAGTGATGCTTCCTAAGGCCCACTTGACTTCCCATTTTAGGATGTCTGGCTCTAGGTGAGTGATCACACCATCATGATTATCTGGTTCATGAAGATCTTTTTTGTACAGTTCTTCTGTGTATTCTTGCCACCTCTTCTTAATATATCTTCTGCTTCTGTTAGGTGCAATGGCACCCCACTCCAGTACTCTTGCCTGGAAAATCCCATGGACGGAGGAGTCTGGTGGGCTGCAGTCCATGGGGTTCGCTAAGAATCGGACACGACTGAGCACTTCACTTTCACTTTCACTTTCTGTGTATTCTTGCCACCTCTTCTTAATATCTTCTGCTTCTGTTAGGTCCACACCATTTCTGTCCTTTACTGAGCCCATCTTTCCATGAAATGTTTCCCTTGGTATCTCTAATTTTCTTGAAGAAATCTCTAGTGTTTCGCATTCTATTGTTTTCCTCTATATGTTCATTCAGCCCAGCCCAAAAGTCAGCCTCCCCACAGGTCACTCTCAGTTTCATCACTCTGTTTATTTGGTTTATTTTATCTTAGTTTATTTGTGACACTAACCACAATCTGAAATTTCATCTGATTCTTGGCTCATGAATGGGCTCCACTCACTAGAATGTAACCTTCTTTCCAGGGGCTGTGACCCCACATTTAGAACAAAGCTTGGCATGGAGTAGGTGTACCAGCTTGAATAGTGCCCCCACCAAAATCCATGCCACTCAGAACAACAGAATGTCACCTTATTTGGAAAGAGAGTCTTTGTAGATATAATTAGTTAACACAAGGTCATACTGGGTTAGGGTAGATCCTAAATCTAACAACTGTGTCCATATAAGAAGGCCATGTGAAGACACGGAGACGCAGTGGGGGAACGCCATGTGATGGTGGAGGCAGAAGCTGGAGGAATGCGTCCACAAGCCAAAGAACACTCAGGACTTCTGGCCACTGTTACAAGCTGGAAGAGGCCAGGAAGGGTCCTCCCCGGAACCTTTGGAGGGAGCAGGGTCCTGCCAAGACCTTCATTTCAGACTTCTATCCTCCAAAGCAGTGAGAATAAATAAATGTCTCTGTTTTAAAGCACCCAGTTTGAGACTTTCATGGTGGTCCAGTGGTTCAGAGTCTGCCTTCCAATGCAGGGGATGTGCGTTTAATCCCTGGTCAGGGAACTAAGATCCTACACATTGCAGGGCAGCTAGGCCCACGAACCACAACTGGAGAAAGCCTGTGTGCCATAGTGAAGACCCAGTGCAGCCAAAAAATAAGAATAAAAAAAATAAATCTTCAAAAAAAAAAAAATAGTAATGGGTAGGTCAAAACATGCCAGTTCCTACAAGTAGCTTCCCAGGGCTGTTATGCAATGGAGCCCTGTCCTGTTTGGGGGTTTTTTGGTGGGAAGGGGGCAGTCCAGATCCCCAGAACTGACCCCACACTTGCCTATGGCTGTATTTGTGGCAATCTCCTCCAGTAGGGCCTCGCAGGCAGCCGACTTCTCCGCCAGCACGATCTTCTGCTCGGCCAGCTTCTGGTTCAGCTCATCCAGCTGGATGGTGGCCTCCTTCAGCTTGTCCAGGCCTCCCTCCAGACGCTTGCACTGAGCTGAGGAAAGGGAACACAGGTATTCACCCTTGAGGGGGCTCTGTTCTCAACCCACCCAACTACACGCAATGCAGTAAGATTCACCCAACTTGGGCTCACAGGAAAAAAAAAATAAAATAAAATCATCTTCATGAGATGTCAAGCATCTCTCAGCACCTCCATTGCCATTTTGGGGGTGGCATCTCTGAATGGCAACCCACTCCAGTATTCTTGCCTGGAGAATGCCATGGACAGAGGAGCCTGGTGGACCACAGTCCTTGGGGTTGCAAAACAGTCAGACGTGACTAAGCGACTAACACAAATGAATATACTTCTGAAAACAGTGCTTCATTTGACCAACAGCCAGAACCAGAGAATTTTTTTAAAAGTTTTCCAACAGAAATGCTTGCTCTCATTAAATAGTATCTCTAATGGAATGCAAATTTAGAGCTTAGAGTGCATGGCCCAACACAGAAAAATAAAAATAAATGCATGCCAGGGCTCTGCCCACCCACACATATCATTTTGAGGTACAAAATCCAAAATGTGCTTTTCGGCTTTGCCTCAGTCCCAAGTATGCTCGATCTTGCTAAGAAAACATCTGCTTAAGGAAAACATCAGCACTGGGATCCTTACTTGTAAGGAATAACAATCTCTATGAATGGTCCATCCGCCCTCCCAAGTCTTACCTATATTATACTGAGTTTTCTCATCCAGTAATTTTGAATACGTGTTAATAAAATCCAGGTAGTTCTTCGGAGTCACATAGTTGCAGCGCCTCAGTTTCTGTAGGAATTGTTTGCTGAATTCACCCACGGATTCATGGACCAAAACAACATGTTCTACCAGATCTTCTATATTTTCTGCCGGGATCATCTGATTAGTCCCTGAAGAGGAAGGAATGGAAAAGGGTGGTTCATAAAGAAAAGAGACAAGCTCGATCTTGAGTGAGTTCCTCAGAGTTAAACACGGAATTCCCATGTGACCCAACAATTCCACTCCTAAGCACATCCCCAAAAGAGGTGAAAGACAAACACAGGCAGATTTTTGTATGGCAATGTTCATAGCAGCACTATTCACAGCAGCCAGAAGTGTCTACCAACAGATGGGCGGATACACAAAATACGGCCTGTCCATAAACGGAGTATTACTCAGCCTTAAAGAAGGAAATTCTGATACGTGCAGCAACATGGATAAACCTGGAAAACACGCAAAGTAAAAGAAGCCAGCCATAAAAGGGCACATGAGACACCTAGAACTGGCAAATTAGTGGCAGAAAGTAAATTAGAGGCTCCCAGGGGTGGAGGGTGGGGCTGGGGTGGGAGAACAGGGACTGAGTGTTTAATGGGGACAGAGTTTCTGTTTTAAAGATGAAAAAGGTTCTGGAGACAGACAGTGATGACAATTGCACAACATTGTGAGTATTAAAAGGATAACAGTGCACACTTGGAATGGTTTAAAATAGTTAAAATGGCGAATTTTGCATATTTTTTACCACAATAAAATACAGTATAAAAATGCTTTAACAAAAAAGAAAAGAGCACTTATCACTTGTCAGTAGCTTTTCTGGTTTTTCAAACCAGTCAATCCTAAAGGAGATCGGTTCCAAATATTCATTGGAAGGACTGATGCTAAAGCTGAAACTCCAATACTTTGGCCACCTGATGCAAAAAACTAACTCATTGGAAAAGACCCTGATGCTGGGAAAGATTGAAGGCAGGAGGAGAAGGGAACAACAGAGGATGAGATGGTTGGATGGCATCACCGACTCAATGGACATGAGTTTGGGTAAACTCCGGGAGTTGATGATGGATAGGGAGGTTTGGCATGCTGCAGTCCATGAAGTCGCAAAGAGTTGGACATGACTGAGCAACTGAACTGAAATGACTGATACTCTGGCAATTTCTCTAAGAACGTAGAAAGCCAATTTTCTTTCCCTGCGTAGGAAGGTCTGTCTTGCTAAAGGCTAACACAGTGTTGGGAGAGGGGCTTGAGATTCCAGGAAAGAAATTTACCCAGTGCCCCTGCTATATTCCCTGTACCCAACACATATTTGGCATGAGGTAGATCTTCCTATGGGGCCTCCCAGGTGGTGCCAGTGGTAAAGAACCCACCTGCCAATGCAAGAGACATACGAGATGCAGGTTCGATCCCCAGGTTGGAAAGATTCCATGGAGGAGGGCATGGCACCTCACTCCAGTATTCTTTCCAGGAGAATCCCATGGACAGGGGAGCCTAGGGCATCACAAAGAGTCAGACATGACTGAGCATCTGAGCTCAGGCCTTCCTATATGTCTGCTGAAAAATTAATAATCACTTCCACTGCCAAAACCACATCACTTGAATTATCTCACAGATTGCAAAATACTTTCACGTCAAAAATGAAGGAAGGAAGTACGACCAAAAGTAGGCATTCATCCAGATTCTGCATATTTGATCTTGAATTATACCAGGGGTCAACAAACCACAGTCCATGGGCCAATTTTACAGCATGCATGAAAAGTTTTGCCTCACAAATATCTATACTTATTGGGCACAGTCATCCCAATTCCAGGAATATATCCTAAGAGAAAAATTCTAAGTAAACTCCATGCACCATTATTTATGATGCTTGACCACTGAATACTGAAAGCAGCTAAGTACTAACGCACAGACATGGCTAAAAAGCCTATGAAAGCTAAAGTGAAAAGACGGTGAAAGGGTCACTCACTCAGTTGTGTCCAACTCTTTATGAGACCCCATGGACTGTAGCCCACCAGGCTCCTCTGTTCCTGGCAAGAATACTGGAGTAGGTTGCCATACCCTCCTTCAGGGGATCTTCCTGACCCAGGGTCAAACCTGGGTCTCCTGCATTGCAGGCAGATTCTTAACTGTCTGAGCCACAAGGGAAGTCCCATGAAAGCTAAGGCACATCTATATCAGAGCTGGCAACTGCAGCCCCCAGGACAAATCTGACCCACTGCCCATTTTTGTAAATAAAGTTTTACTGGCACACAGCCATGCCCATTGACTTACATATTGTCTATGGCCGCTTTTGTGATGCAATGGCGAAACTGAGCAGTTGCAACAGAGACCATATGACCCACAATGCCGAAAATATTTATCATCTAGTCATTCTCCAGGTATTCTTGCCTGGGGAATCCCAGGGACAGAGGAGCCTTGTGGGCTGCCATCTATGGGGTCGCACAGAGTCGGACACAACCGAGCGACTTCGCAGCAGCAGCATTTACAGAAAAAGTTTGCTGATCTTTGAGTTATATCATTAGAAAAGAGTCATATTCTTTTAGCCCCCTTCTCCAAAAAACTGCAATCTGTCTGTAAAGTGGGACTAGTTATTTATTTATTGGATATGTATTTATAAGGCTAAAGCTATTCACAAGGTCATCCAGTGTCATAAAGCTGCTCAACTTAGGTCCATATAAAAGTTTTTCCCTAAGGATGAATTGACTGGCTTAAGGGCTTCCCTAGTGGTTCAGATGGTAAAGAATCTGCCTGCAATGCAGGAAACGTGGGTTTGATCCCTGGGTCGGGAAGATCCCCTGGAGAAGGGAATGGCAACCCACTCCAGTATTCTTGCCTGGAGACGTGGACAGAGGAGCCTGGCAGGCTGCAATGCACAGGGTCACAAAGAGTCAGACACAGCTGAGTGACTAACACTTTCTTATTCTGAAGATTACAATGAATAACCAAGGCCTTAGGGAGTTGAATCTGTAGAGCAAATTCCACACTGATGGGTAATCAGTTTACCAAAAGATTTTTTAGACATCCTTGGGGTCAGCATACATTTTCTCTAAACAACCATGAGAACCAACTGTATAGCTCAGGGAACTCTACTCAGTGCTCTGTGGTGACCTAAATGGGAAGGAAATCCAAAAAAGAGAAGATATATGTATATGTATAGCTGATTCACTTTGCTCTACAGTAGAAACTAATACACACTGTAAAGCAACTATACTCCAATAAAAAAAAATTTTTTTTAAGAACCAAATAGTAATTTTTTAGGCTGTGTGAGCCATACAGTCTCTGTGCCAATTACTCAACTTTGTGGTTGTAGCATAAAAGCAGCCATAGACATTATGTTTATTACATGTTTCAATAAAACTTCATTTACTAAGACAAGCAAGGGGCTGAATTAGGCCTGCAGACCATGCTTTGCTGACCCCTACTTTTTATGATACCTAATCAATTCTTATTCTGCATTATCTTTGTAAATCCCCTGAAGTCTCTTTGGACTAAAACACAATATGAACCAAAACACACTAACGAACATCATTTGTGACCGTGGAATCTACTGGACCAAAATTCAAAGTCTGGAAAAGGATAACAAATTGTTATACTGTTAATATATAGTATCTTTACCTGGAGAATCCCACAGAGGAGCCTGCTGGGCTATATTCTCTGGGGTCAGAAAGAGTTGGATATGACTTAGCGACTGAGCACATACGCATACTGTTAATGTGGTCCTGGTATTAGCTGCCACTTACCTAAAAATGACTTAGCGACTGCATGCAGAGCTTGAGGAGGCCAGGGCATGAACCAGTCAATACCAGTGTTATTTACCAGACCTTGCAAGGAAAGAGAGAGAAAAGAGATGATCCCTCTGCTACTCTGAGACCCACGGGAACATGGATACAGTCTTTGGGACCCAACAAATTGGTGAATGAGATGGACATGTTCAAAAACAACGATCAAAAACAGGGTTTCTCAGCCTCGGCACTATTGACATTTGACTGGATAATCCTCAGTGATGGGGCTGTCTGTGCGTTGTGGGCTGTTTGGCAACACCTGGTCTCTATCAGCTAGATACCAATTATACATAGCCCACCCCACCCAAATTGTGACAACCAAAAATGTCTCCAGGCATTGACAAGTGTCCCCTGGGGAGCAAAACTGCCCCCCACCCACATTCTAGGGATAGGTTCTGCTACTTCCATGAGGATGCCAGAATTTTCCAAATAGAAAGGAGCAGAGAGCTATATTGTGTACATTATGGGCCTCGAGGCTGGGACTATGAGCTTTTCCTCATGTTAGAAAGACATCAGCCAGGACTTCCCTGAAGGTTCAGTGGTTAAGAATCCACCTGCCAATGCAGGGGACGAGGGTTCAATCCCTGGTGGGGGAACTAAGATCCCATATGCCTTGGAGCTACCAAGCCCTCATGCACCACAACTAAAGAAATCCATTCACTGCCACAAAGACACAGCACAGTCAAAATAAATCAATAATAAAAACTTTTGGAAAATTTAAAGTAAAAAAAGAAGGGCACCAGCCATCCATCTGCAACACAAGAGCTGGTTGGCGATTGTTGAGTGGTGGCTCCAGGCTCATCCTACATGGCAGGACTCAACTTTCAACCTAATGACCATGTCATGGGTCACTTGGCTGGTGGAACCGTGGAACCTCAAGATGCATGTCACTCCCTCACCCAAAGCATGTTCCCTACTGAAGGGGAAGAAAGGATTTGCAGGCTCTGCTCCAGGGCACCTGGGAAATTTCTGCAGCGGGTCCTCAGGGTGTCCCCCACTGGCGACATGCCCAGGACGATGTGCAGGTTGTTGGCACTCTTGTTCACGAAGTACTGCCACACGGACTCCTTGGCCGGGCCTGTCCCTTGCTTCAAAGCCTCTGGCCCAATCTGACTGAGGATAGACTCCTTTTCCTCGTCTGGGAAAAGAGCGGGTACGATGCCTAGAAAACAAAGGCCAGCATTTTGTTCAGTCTCAGGCTATTTCTCGAGGCACTGAAATGGCAGGAGCACAGTCCATGGGGTTGCAAAGAGCCAGACATGACTGAGCAGCTGAACACACGCTGTGTCACCAAAGAGCAGTCGCTGCTGAGTCTGAAGGGCAGGGCTTGGGTCCCGGCTCTGAGACCCAAGGCTCACTCACTGTGTGTGAAAATCCCTTTGGACATCAGGCTCCTCATCCATAAAATGGAAATAACAAATGCCTGCTACTTACCTAGGTGGGTTAATGTGAGCATCAGAGCAGGAGTTCTCAAGGGGACAATTTTGCCCTCCCCAAGAGATATCCCCAAGAGACAAAAGATGATGCTGTGAAAGGGCTACACTCAATATGCCATCAAATTTGGAAAACTCAGCAGAGGCCACAGGACTGGAAAAGGTCAGTTTTAATTCCAATCCCAAAGAAAGGCAATGCCAAAGAATGCTCAAACTACTGCACAATTACACTCATCTCACACACTAGTAAAGTAATGCTCAAAATTCTCCAAGCCAGGCTTCAACAATATGTGAACCGTGAACTGTTCAAGCTGGATTTAGAAAAGGCAAAGGAACCAGGGATCAAATTGCCAACATCCACTGGATCATCAAAAAAGCAAGAGTTTCAGAAAAACATTTGCTTTTGTTTTATTTACTATGCCAAAGCCTTTGACTGTGTGGATCACAATAAACTGGAAAATTCTTCAAGAGATGGGAATACCAGGCCACCTGACCTGCCTCCTGAGAAATCTGTATGCAGGTCAAGAAGCAACAGTTAGAACTGGACATGGAACAACAGACTGGTTCCAAATAGGAAAAGGAGTACATCAAGGCTGCATATTGTCACCCTGCTTATTTAACTTATATGCAGAGTACATCATGCAAAACGCTGGGCTGGATGAAACATAAGCTGGAATCAAGATTGCCAGGAGAAATATCAATAACCTCAGATATGCAGATGACACCACCCTCATGGCAGAAAGTGAAGAAGAACTAAAGAGCCTCTTGATGAAAGTGAAAGAGGAGAGTAAAAAGTTGGCTTAAAACTCAACATTCAGAAAACTAAGATCGTGGCATCCGGTCCCATCACTTCATGGCAAATAGATGGGGAAACAATGGCAACAGTGACAGACTTTATTTTTTGGGCTCCAAAAGCACTGCAGATAGTGACTGCAGCCATGAAATTAAAAGACGCTTACTCCTTGGAAGAAAAGCTATGACCAACCTATATTAAAAGCAGCATATTAAAAAGCAGAGACATTACTTTGCCAACAAGGTCCATCTACTCAAAGCTATGGTTTTTCCAGTAGTCATGTATGGATGTGAGAGTTGGACTATAAAGAAAGCTGAGAGCCTAAGAATTGATGCTTTTGAACTGTGCTGTTGGAGAAGACTCTTGACAGTCACTTAGACTGCAAGGAAATCCAACCAGTCAATCCCAAAGGAAATCAGTCCTGAATATTCATTAGGACTGGTACTGAAGCTGAAACTCCAATATTTTGGCCACCTGAAGCGAAGAGCTGACTCATTGGAAAAAACCCTGATGCTGGGAAAGATTGAAGGAGGAAGGAGAAGGGGAGACAGAGGATGAGATGGCTGGAGGGCATCACTGACTTAATGGACATGAGTTTGGGTAAGCTCTGGGAGTTGGTGACGGACAGGGAAGACTGGTGTGCTGCAGTCCACAGAGTTGCAAAGAGCAATTGAATGACTGAGCTACTGAACTTAACTCAAGAGATATCTGGCAATGTCTGGAGACATTTTGGTTGTCCAATGTGTGTGTGTGTGTGTGTGTGTGTGTGTGTTGGGGATGGTACTAGTGTCATCTAGTGAATGGAGGCCAGGGATGCTAACATCCCATAATACCCAGAACAGCCTCCACAACAAAGAATAGAATTATCCCCGCTCCTAATGTCATTCGTGTCAAGGATGAGATGCAAAGTCTTCATGATGCCGCAAAGCAAAAGGGCTTCAGACCTATTTGACCTGCATCATATGGGGTACAGACCCCTGGGGACCCCACTCAGTCTCCAAGGAAAATATACCCTGAGCCCTGCAATGGGGTTTACAGAGAGAGAAAAGGTCTGACATTCACATCCCAATTACAAGTTTGTGACCCACGCATGGAAAGTCTGCTGCCAACCCAAGGACATGTGTGCTAAATGCCACATAAATAGCCGGGATGGTAAGACGCCCCAGGCATTCAGGAGACAGGAGACTGCCAGAGGAGGGAGACCAGCAAGGCACTAGAGCTAAAACCTGGGGAAAGGTTTCCTTGGTGCCAGACCGGAAAGTGGAGTTCTGTTCTTTGTGTCCCTGGCCCCTGTCCACTCCCCTCTTTGTAGTCAGAGGTCCCTCATTTCCTTTGGTGAATCACTTCGCATTCATTCTGAGTCTGGATGTGGTTTGAGGGTGGCTCTGACGCTACCCCAGGCATGATCAATCAGCATCCTGCATCACCCACCATAGACACTGGACCCTCAGCCTGGGATACACGTGCTGGCTCCTACCCACCTGTGAGAGCTCAAATAATACTTCCTGTGTAGGTAGGAAGTGCGCTTAAAAGGTAACGCTTACCAGACAGCCTCCGCTGAAAGCTGAGCCGCAGAGACCAGCAAACCCCATGTGAGACCAGCATCCCGGTACCTGAGGTGAGCATGTTGTTGACGAGCTCCAGGAAACCCTCCTCGGCCACGTGGGCATCCGTGAACAGGAAGATCATCATCTTGTTCTCAATGCCAAGTTTCAGGTAAAGGTTCTTCAGGTCATCCCGGAAGTTGTTCTCAGAGTAGCCCCGGCTCAGGAGGATCTCAAACACCTGCGGACACGGAGCACAGCATCCCCTTGAGACCACTGGCCCAAGGGAGGGTCTCCAAGTAAGCGCAGAGCGAGAGGGCGGCTCCCAGCTGAGCCACCATCCAAGAGGAACCAGGACCACAGAACCGGATGACTGGGGACATTTTCACAAAATACGGTTGAGTGAGAAAGACAGGACACAGAAAACTGACATTCCTTTTTGTCGAACAAACCACAGTGGATGTTCTGTGCGGGTGCGCACGTGGGCGAGGTGAATGTGTGCAGGGAACAAGGCTCCTGCAGATGGATTGTGAATAAGGCAGAAAAAAGAGGGGTGGGGGCAGTGAAAAGGACAGCCTCCGTCATTAAAAACAAGTAATTGGATGGGACTTCCCTGGCAGTCCAGTGGTTAGGACACCGTGCTTCCACTGCAGGGAGCACGGGTTCGATCCCTGGTCAGGGAACTAAGATCCCGCAAGCCATGTGATGTGGCAGAAAAGAGTCATTTGAATTATAGGGAAGGAGATAAGGCAGAGATGGGCCATGCAACAGAGGAAATGGGTGTGGGTACAGACTCCCCATGGACAGAGGAGCCTGGCGGGCTACAGTCCATGGAGTCGCAAGAGTCGGACACAACCTAGCAACTAAGCACCACCAGAGTCACCGTGAGCTCATTTAAAATGAGACAAATTGTGAGAAGATGTGTAAAGAAAAAAGACTGACGAAGAAGCAATTTTTAAAATATTAAATTCAAAAATCCTCTGACACACAAAATAGATATAAATGGAAATAGGACACACACATAAGCCAAGTCTTTTCTGTTCAAGCATTTCCTCCGGCTCAGATGTGTAGAAGTTTAACTGTGAGCAGTCGTTTTAAAACAGCTCAGATTTATGGTAGCAGAGAAATCCTTCATTTCCTCTCTCCTCTCCACCTCTATTCACACACACACAAAAAGCCTCTTTCACACTCAGTCAGTCATGCACATTCATAGCCACACATGTTCACATGGTGACTCCCACACTCAACACACTTTTATGTTGGGCACACACGTAGTTTGTCACACACTTTCACAGTCATAGTCACTCACACACATTCTCACACACACAGTTACACAAACTTGCATGTCCAAACTTGCACACTGTCTCACACACAGTCACACACACAAACTCAGGGCCATTTGGATGCCCTTCAGCCAAATGTAATCTGGCCCAGCACAGCCATAAATAAATAGACAAGACTCTCAATTCCTTTAAAGAGTAATAAAATAAATAAATAAATAAAGAGTAATCAACCACATACAATGAATAATAGAATGCCACCGCACCCACCACCCATATTTAACATTTGCTAAAAACCCAAAACTCATATATTTTCTTCAAATCTATTTTTAACAAAGCTATGGATAAAATTAGAAGTCCTTTGCTTCTCCCCTGGTCCTCCATCCCCAGGCCCCCCAATTTTTTGGCCCTCCTTCGAGGCAAGTAGGATCTCAGTTTTCTACCAGGGATCAAATCCGTGCCCCTGCAGTAAAGGAGCCAAGTCCTAACCACTGGACCACCAGGGAAGTCCCTTGGCCCTTTTTACTCCCACTTCAAGGAGGCACACTCCACCAGGAATTCACCTTTCTAATGTGAACTCTAGTGTCATGGGTCAAAAATCTTTTAAAAACATATACCCTTGAATCCTCTAACTTCCCAATTTCAAAAAAAAAATGATCATAAAAACAGAGCAAAACAATAGGCAAAAAACAGAGGCATCAAGGATAACGCAAGACCCGAGTTACAAACAGAATCAGATACCAAAGAACTAAGGAGGGTGTGTGGGGAGGGTGAGCAGTGGAGTTGACGCTTCTTCAAAACTGAATCTCACTGCAGGATGCACGTCTCCACGGTGATGGACCAGGCTGGCAAGTTACCTGTGGGCACTGCAGGACTATCTGTAAGAGTCTCAGGATGGTGTAGAGACACGGGGCCCCACTCACACAGTGCTGGGGGGATGTCAAATGGTGCAGCCCCTTGGGCAAACAACCTGGCAGTTTCTCAGATGGATCAACAGAGAATTACCCTACGACCCAGCAACTCCACTCCTAGCATCCACCCAAGACAAATGAAAATATATGTCCCTGCAGAATCCTGTACATGAATGTTTATGCCAGCATAATTCATAGTAGTCAAAAGGTGGAAGTAATCCAAATGACTGTCAATGAATGAATGGATAACTGAAACGTGGTCTACCATACAATGGAACGTGATTCAGCCACATAAGGAATGAAACACTGACACGGGGACGACGTTTGGAAACATTATGCCAAGTGCAAGAAGGCGTCACAAAAGACCACAGACTTTGAGATCCTATTGTATGAAAAGCCCAAAATAGGAAAGTCAAGAGAGAAAGAAAGATTAATGATGTCTCAAGGCTGAGGGGCTGGAAGAATAGGAAGATACGGAGTTTAGGATTTCTTCTTTGGATGAAGAAAATGTTCTGAAATTGAATGTGATGGTTTCACAACCTTCTGAACATAAAAAATTATTGAATTGTATACCTTAAGTGGATGAATTGTACGATCTAGAAATTGTATCTCAATAAAAATATTTTTTGTTGTTTCTGTTTAATTGTTTTTTGAAGATTCTAAGAATGGCCCAGAACTTTGGATGGTGGTTGTATTGAAACAACAGCCAGCACATCAATGACCATGAACACTGGGTCCATGGAGGTTTTGGCTAAGATCCCCTCTGCATGAGCACACATCACACATTATGCATCACAGGACTTGCTCATGTTTGACTCTCGAACTTGATTTGACATATTCTACATTCCAAAAACAATACAATACTTAGATGTTTCAAATATTCAGTTAAAATAATATCGATTCCCCCCCCCCAGAAAAAACCATTTGATACTCTGTAAAAGCATCATGTTATGATCTGTAATACATTGTTTGAATTTTTGCAGGAACTACTAACTGCAGAAATTAGCATAGCAAAGCCATTTTCTAGTGGGGAGTTTGGCTTACCTCGTAGCCAGCTGTGAAGGCAGCCAGCCTGGCCAGAGACTGCTTCCCGGAGCCCCCGACCCCGACCAGCAGGGCATGGCCTCGGTCCATTCGGATGATGCGGTGCGCGCGGGTCAGGTGCTCCAGAGCATCGTCGAAGAGAACCAAGTTCATTTTGGTGTTGCTTTCATTATACTCTTCAAGGATTTCCTGAATTTTAGACCAAAAATAAAATTTTTTTAAGGACTACTGACTTTTAAGAGACAGACTCTCCTGTGCGGGAGAGATGAAAAATGGAGGAGAGACTGTTTTGAATGTCAATAGTGGTTGAAATGAGTAAATCATTTGGGTTCACAAGACTAACTTTCACAAACAAGATTTCAATCTGCAGGACATCCCAGGCATCCAGTGGGTAAGACGCTGAGCTTTCAATGCAGGGGTCATGAGTTCGATCCCTGGTCAGGGAACTAAGAACCCTCATGCTGCACAGCATGGCCAAAATAAATAAACTGATTAAATGAAATAAATTTTAAAAAGATTTCGATCTGCTGGTCTATGATTGGCAAGCAGTAAGCCAAAGATGACCACAACTCTAGCCTTATGAATTAAGATGAAAATGAACATTAGGGAGTCAGATGAGGGGTTCCCAAAGTTGGGTGTGCACCAGAACCCTGGCACCCTCCATGGGTTTGATGAAGGGAAACGCATGAGGATGGGTCCCAGGGGTCTGAATGAATAAATTCATCAGGTCATTCACATGCACCACAGGACGTGGACACCACTAAGTCAGACACAAGCCCACATTCCCAAGTTACAGACAGGCACAGCGTTCTCCCCAGCTCCACCTCCTGGGCACCCAAGTAACGTAATCCTGGGAGAGGTGAGCCCCGTCCGCACCTGGAACAAAGCCTTGGCTGCCTCATAATCCTGAATATCTTCATAAATGCGTGCTTCCTCTTCATGCAGAGCTGTCCGGAAGTCTCCAAACAGGATGGGGTCCCTCATCACCGCCTCCACATCATCATTAAAATGTGCCGTGACCAAGATTCTTATGTGTTCCTGGACCTTACAACACAAGATCACTTCAGGACCCAAACTCACACCATACATGTGCTAAGACTTGTCAGAAAAAGAGCATAGGCTAGGATTATCTGAAGTCATGTGCATTTGATCTTTTTCCCCTTTGCTGCTAAGTACTTAACAATCCACCCTCCTTTATCTATTGACTTCCACTGTTAGTCTCTATTTTTCTGTAAAGCCCCATATAAAAAAATACACTAAAAAAAAATTGGGTTTTTGTTTTGTACTTTTTCATTTCACCCAGAGACAAATTTTGTTGTTGGAGTTTTGCTTTTTGTTTGTTTTGAGTTCTGGGTGCTTTTTGTTTGTTTGTCTTTTGCATTTGCTGGTACATTTTCAATGTACTGACCAGCTCCTTGTCTGTTTCATTGATCAACCGGTCATGGAAGACTCGCAGACACTCGTTCCTCCAGACTCTCACCATCTGGGTCACCGTCTGGAATCTACAGGATGGAAGGGGCAAAATTAGCCACAAAGTTATCTAGAGAAGAGCAGGCTGGATGCTACTATTTTCAGATGACTATACAGGGTGCAGAAAAGGACATATCTATAGTGTCCCCCCCTCAACCCGGTTCCATATTAATTGAAACTTAATGAAATGAAGTGAAGTGAAAGTCGCTCAGTGTCCGACTCTTTGCAACCCCACGGACTATAAAGTCCATGGAATTCTTCAGGCTAGAATACTGGAATGGGTAGGCTTTCCCTTCTCCAGGGGATCTTCCCAACACAGGGACCAAACCCAGGTCTCCCGCATTGCAGGCAGATTCTTTACCAGCTGAGCCACAAGAGAAGCCCAAGAATACTGGAGTGGGTAGCCTATCCCTTCTCCAGGGGATCTTCCCAACCCAGGAATTGAACTGGGGTTTCCTGCATTGCAGGTGGATTCTTTACCAACTGAGCTATCAGGGAAGCCTGAAACTTAATGGACACTAACAATTTAAATGTAAAGACTATAATGTTGTCATTTATAGCTCCTCTTGCTGCAGAGAAAAAAAAAAGAACATTATCTACAAGTGATGTAAATGACATGAGAACTTAATGGGACTCCTCCTCACTGGAATTTATGAATTTAACACCAGCTGCGGAGCCACTGGCAGCTCCTTTTTCTAAGAACCAGCTCCACCTGACCCCAATTCTGGGTCTTTCTCTGGTTTCTGGCAAAGAGGCCTCACTCCACCTATAAATACCCAGACCGGCCCCCTCCTGAACTGCCGTTCTGAACCTTTCAAGAGCACTGAGAGTCACTGTGGGCACGTGGAAAATTCCTGATTCATTTTTCAATATTTTGTGGATTCATAATGTAAATCCATAAAATTGGGACATCCCTGAAAATCTACATAGATGAAATACACATTAATGTAAATACACAAATTCATCTAGTTTTCACGAGTAAATTTCTACACCAAGACTTAAATCCCTCTGTCCTCTGTGGTTAACTTCTCCCAAAGACACATAAAATATAACCAGTTGGCAACTGGAAACAATTCAGTTGTATGAATGAAAGACTCCACTGGGCAAACTCCACCTTTAGAACTGAGAACAAAGGTTGGCATAACATCCCCACCTCTGGGTTGAACACACCTGTCCACTTGGCCTCACACCTGCCTCTCTTGGCTTCCCCAGCCTTCAACTCAGAGGCTCAAGAGGCATCAAGTCTTAACCAAGCATTTGACTCTGTTCTTCGTTTAACATAAACAAAAAGACACTGGGTGATTAATAGACACATGGATTCACATCGCATTTCCTGATAGCTCCTCTGTCTTAAAAGAATAGGAGAAGCTATCATACCAATGAGGCATCTTTTAGTAAGATAAGACGAAACTCACCGTTCCGGGTTAGTGAGGACAAGACCGTTATAAACCCGTGAGAGATCTCGAAGGTTAAAGATGTAATGGAACTTGGACGGAGTGGGCGGCAGATCCTGAACAATGTTTTTGTAAAGAGTCAACGTGCAGGATGTCAGCTTGTCACTCACAGCCACGATGCTCTCATGAAACACCTGCAGAATGAAAAGACCCGCCCCCCCACACCGAGTGTCTCTCAATGGATGGACAGATAAGCAAAATGTGGCCCATCCATTATCATGGAGTATGATTTGGCCAGGAAGAGGAGCAAAACACTGAAACAGGATCAATGTAGATGAACCTTGAAGACATCATGCTGAGCGAAAGAAGCCAAACACAGAAGACCACATAGTGTACGATTCCACTGATAGGAAGTGTCCAGAATAGGACAATCCATAGAGACAGAGTCCAGATTAGTGGTTGCCAGGGGCTGAAGGACAGAATGGAATAACTGTTTTGGGAGTGATAAAAATATTCTGGAACTAGACAGTGGTGATAGTTGTACAACATTATGAAAGTACTAAGTGTCACTGAACTGTGTATTTTTAAATGGTTTTAATAGCTAGTCTTACATTGCATGAATTTTTCTATAATTTTTAAAACATATTTTATTTATTATCTTACTTATTGGCTGTGCTAGGTCTTTGTTGCTGCACCGGGGCTTTTCCTAGTTTTGGCAAGTGGGGGTGACTGAGCTGCGGTGCTCAGGCTTCCCACTGCAGCGGCTCCCCTCACACACACACCCCGCCCCCAGTGCTGAGCACAGGCTCCCGGCACAAGGCCCAGCACTTGGGGCTGACAGGCTTAGCTGCTCCACTGCATATGGGATCCTCCCAGACTAGGGATTGAACCAGTGTCCCCTGCACTGCAGATTCTTAACCACTGGACCAACCACCAGGGAAAACCCATCATCAATTTTTTTGTGAGGAGGTAAGAAAAAAAAAAGGAAGGACCAGAGAAACTAATCATCTGATCTGCTTTTGTTTCCCCAGATTTTCACATTAACTGACAAGTCAACATGATACGAAACCAAAGCCCCAAACCAACCCTCCATCTGAGACTGATGTGACTTGCACAGACCTCACAGTTTTGAAAGTGAATGGCTTGTGGTAGGGCATGAACATGCCAGGTGCTCCCTGATCACATCTGGCCTTCCCACACCTTCATCTTTCTTGCCTGGTCCCTCAGGACTTTGAGTGAACAAGCCTGCTTTAGAAGAGCGATGCCAGGATCAGAGGTCATTATTTAAATGAAGGGGTTCCATTTGTAAAGTGTGAAAATGTTAGTCGCTCAGTCATGTCTGAATTTTTGTGACCCCATGGAAGGTAGCCCACCAGGCTCCTCTGTCCATGGATTGTCCAGGCAAGAACACTGGAATGAGTTGCCACTCCCTTCTCCAGGGGATCTTCCTGACCCAGAGTCTCCTGGATTGCAGGCTGATTCTTTAGGGTCTGAGCCACCAGGGAAGCCCATCTGTAGAGGTCGTGTAAATCATGGTGACATAACAGCAGTTACCACTATCTAGTGAGTATCGGTGTGTGCACTGTGCCACACGTTACATGCACTTTCTCCTTTCATTCTTCCAAAACGTCAGGGAGGCCGGTACAGCATCACCTCCCTATTCTGGATGAGGATGGGCATAGGAGAGAGCTCCAGGGACTTGCCCAAGGAGCAGAATGGGTACTGACTCCAGAGCCCACATCCTGTAGTGGCTGCATTGCTGTCACTCAAGGGGGCCTATGTAACTCCGGGCCACACCATGATTTCCACGGACCCTAGGCACTTCTGCCTTCATGGGCCCCTTCCGCCATAAAAATATAGTACTTATATATACATATACATTTATATATTCTTTTATTACTTACTTATAATTAAATATATTATCTTATATATATTATGATTAACTTGGTATAAAGATGGATATAATCCATGCTGGATTAGATTGATTCCTTTCTTCTGATTTTGAGAGAAATTAAAACCTGTTCATGGGCCTCTAAAAGCACCATGGACTCTAGGCCTTGTGCTTGCTGTGCCAAATGCATACATCGTTACCAAGTTTCTACCAACACCAGGCCCTCCGGTTTAGACTTCTAATTACGTCAAGTTACCCACAGCCTAAACGGGAGAAGAATTTGAAAAAGAATAGGACTTCCCTAGGTCCATCGCATTGCTATATTCAAAATGGATAACCAACAAGGACCTGTTGTATAGCACATGGAACTCTACTCCATGTTATGTGGCAGCCTGGATGGGAGGAGGGTTTGGGGAAGAACGGATACCTGTATCTGTATGGCTGAGTCCCTTCCTGTTCATCTGAAACTGCCACAACATTGTTAATCAGCTATAACCCAATACAAACTAAAAAGTTAAAAGTTTGAAGGTGAAAAAAAAGAATAGGACTTCCCTGGTGGTCCAATGGTAAAGAATCTGCCTGCCAATGAAGGAATATAGGTTCAATCTCTGGTCCAGGAATATCCCACACGCGTCATAGCAGCTGATGAAGCCCATGCACCCTAGGGCCTGTGCTCCTCAACAATAGAAGACCCTACTCACTGCAACTAGAGAAAGCCTGCACGCACCGATGAAAACCCAGCATGGTCAAAAATACATGAGTCAAGAAAAATTTTTTTAAATAAAAGGAAAAAAAAAGAATAGATTCATGTATATGTAAAAAAAAAAAAAAGTTACCGAGGTGTGGCCTTTGAGGATAGAGGAATAAATTAAATGCAAAGACTCCTCAGAAGGAAAGGGAATGTTGAAGACACTGAAGAGCGAAGTAAATCTTGGATCGACTTCGTTGCGGCCTCCTCCGGCTTTCCCCATCGCAGCAATAAAGCCGAGGTCGCGGATGCTTTTGCAGTTCAGCTCCTTGCCCCGGTCGTACAAGAAGCCTTTTTCCAAGAGCAGTTTCAGCAGGGCAATTGGCTGCTGTGTGCCATACTCATCCACCTCAATTGTTTTAAAGAAAAGGAAGAACAGTGATATTGTAAAGCAGAACCCAGCAATACCTTTGCTGACCATCTCAACTAAATCCCCTGGAGAAGGGAAAAGCTACTCACTCCAGTATTCTGGCCTAGAGAATTCTATGGACTGTATAGTCCATGGAGTCACAAAGAGTCGGACACGACTGATCGACTTACACTTTCATTTCAGCTAAATCCCATCTCCTTTCACTCTCTCAGAGTGCTCTGGTTTGAGTTTCACTGGGCTTCTCAAAGTTTGCAGTTCTGTATATTCATTTGTAGTTGTTTTTTTTTTTTTAAATCTGTGTCCCTCTCTAGATTGCAAACTCCCTGAAGGCGGGAACTACATATATTTTGTTCATCACTTCACAGCACCAGTCCCCATAGGAGATGCTCAATAAATATGTCAATTGGATGGATGGATGGATAAACAAGTGTATGGATGGATGGCTGGATGCATAGATCGATAGATGCATAGATAGATGAGTGTATGTATGGGTATAAACATGGGTGAATAAATGCATGGATGGATGTATGGATAGATGCATGGATGGATGGAGAGATGGATGGATGCATGGATAGATGGATGCCTGCATGCATCCATGGATGGACGCATGGATCCTGGCTTTGTAAACAGTCCATCTAGAAGATACATTTTTGGTGGGGGGGAATGGTTCTGCAGACATGATAATAAATTTCAATCCCAGTACTAAGAAAACTTTGCACCTCTTAGGCTCTAGCCCCAGAAACAAACTCATGGTGCCTGTGAACATTCCCTTGCTCTAGGGAATTTTGGTAAAATCTAGATTTTGGTAAATCTAGAGGAATTCTTAGGAAGTGCCTGCCCTTACACTTTCCATGTATGTCACTCAGTCATGTCTGACTCTTTTATGACCCCATGGGCTGTAGCCTGTAAGGCTCCTCTTTCCACGGGATTCCCCAGGCAAGAATACTGGAGTGGGTTGCCACTTCCTACTCCAGGGGATCTTCCTGACCCAGGGATTGAACCCACGTCTCCTGCATCTACTGCACTGTCAGGCAGACTCTTTACCACTGCACCACCTGGCTCCCCAGGTATACAGGAGTTAGAACAGTATTATTATCTAAAGTACAGCTCATCTAGAACCACTTACTCAAACATACACTGAACTATATACACTGAATATAGTTCAGAAGCTGCCTGCTACCTGCTTTAATCCTTGGAGAAACTAAGGAACGCATCTAAGGAAAGAGTCCCTCCAATCACATGGTCCCCTAAGCTGATTCTCCATAACCTGGCCCTACAGACATTGTGAAGACTAAAAGACAGATGCTTTCACGTTCACTCAAACCCATTACATAGCCCCGCCACTGCCCCCCCACCCCACCCGCTCGGCCTCACCAACCTTCGGCATGTTCATGTCATCCATGAACACCAGGAGGCGTTTTCCCATGGGTGGGCCATAAGTGTCTTTGGTTCGTTTTTCCACGTTGGCTTCTAAATTTCTTTGGATATCCATGGACGTGGTGCGGGAGGAGAAACTGACCATTAACACAATCTGAAACAGAAATAGATAATTCCAAAACACGGTCTTTTTTCATGGTACCTACATGAAATATTTGATTGTAAGCTACCATCTATTTTACAGATTCACTGGTATCTGAACTAATTTTTTTGCAACCCAATATGAGCCTGAAGTTCATTGTATATTTTAACGCTAAAGCAAGAATTCCTCTTTCCTTATGAAAGGTTGTAAGAGGCAATAACTAGTTGCCAGGTGAACAGTGTGGACTGGGGAGCAATGTGGATTGGTCAGGGTGGGGGAGGTACTGGCCCTACACAGTTCTAACCAGGTGACCTCAGAACCATTGCTTAAGCTTTCAGAGCCTCCTTTTTCTCATCTGAAATATTATTTCAATGACATTTATTTGGACTCCTTAACAGAGTGATTTTTATCATGTGAGATGAAATATATCAAAGTATTTTCAAAATGACAAAGCAATATTCAAGTATAAGTTACCATCATGCCTGCTACATCTAAATAAATAAGTCAAAGAGAGCACAAACATGCAAACTGGTATATACTGAATGCATAAAGAACAAAGTCCTACTACACAGCACAGGGAACTATATTCAATATCCTGCGATTAAATCACAGTGGAAAAGAGTATGAAAAAGAAAGTGCACATATATATATATATATATATATATATATATGTGTGTGTGTGTGTGTGTTTGTCTGTTAATTGTTCAGTCATTCAGTCATGTCCAGCTCTTTGCGACTCGTGGACTGTAGCCCACCAGGCTCCTCTGCCCATGGAATTCTCCAGGCAAGAATACTGAAGTGGGTTGCCATTCCCTTCTCCAGGGGATCTTTCTGACCCAGGGATCGAACCCGAGTCTCCTGTATTGCTGGCAGGTTCTTTACCATCTAAGCCACCAGAGAAGCCTATATAAAGAAACTATACGTGTATATATGTGTGTGTATATAAACACATATGAACTATATATGTGTATATAAAATTGAGTCATTTTGCTGTATAGCAGTAATTAACACAACATTGTAAATTAACTATATTTCAATAAAAAAAATTTTTTTAAAAGAACACAAACAACCACTGATTAGTCCTTGGAAGGAACTGCTGAGAGAAGGGTGAGGGAGGGCCTCTGGTCCCTCTATGGGGTGGACATTTTCATGCACGTGTACTTGGGGTTTCTCCCTCACCCCTTCTTGGAGCAATTAATGACAGATCATTGATCAGTGGCTCCCATACTTAATTATGCATCAGAACCACCTGGAGGGATCTTCCCCTCAGCCCAATGGGTTCCCATCCTGAGAGTTTCTGATTCAGTAGGTCCCAGTTTAAGCAAGTTTTCAGGTGATGCTTATGCTGCAGGTCCAGGGACCACACTTTAAGAACCCCTGTGGGACCTCCCTGAGGGTCCAGTGGGTAAGAATCCACTTGCCAACACAGGGGACATGAGTTCGATCCCTGGTCAGGGAACTAAGGTCCTACATGCCTCAGAGCAATTAAGCCCATGTGCCTAGAGCCTATGCTCTGCAACAAGAGAAGCCACCACAATGAGAAGCCTGTGTATCACAACTAGAGAGTAGCCCCTGCTTGCCGCAACTAGAGAAAGCACACATGCAGCAACAAAGACCCAGTGCAACCAAAAATATAAATAAATAAAAAAGAACCACTGCCTCAGATAACATCCTTCTCCTGGGTGCCCACAAATGCAGGGCAGCTGACCTGAACATCACAGAATAAACATGCATGTCTGTATTGTGAGCGTGTTTGGATGTGTCTTTCTTTTTTTGTCTCACCTTGAGGCTTGCCAGATTTTAGTTCCCTGACCAAGAATTGAACCTCCACGGTGAAAGCGTGGAGTCCTAACCACTGAACTGCGCCTTGTTGGACCTATGAGCACCAGCTGCTGAGTCTCGGTGGAGAGGAGCACAGAGGCTGGCGGGGGTGGGGCTACTGAAGTCAAGTGTTCTTTGCCCAACTCCATAAACTTGTAGGTCCCTCTGGCTGTAAACACTCCTCAAGTGCCCTCCACAATGGCATTCTTAAAGCTAAATAGCCATGCTTGCACACGCCAGTATATGAGTGAACTTGACCATCCATTTGGGGGCAGCAAGGCCCAATCCTGCCCTCAACCATTATGTGCCCATCACAAACCCAGGCTGACCACTCCCTACCCGGGAGGGCCACAGGATTCCCCGGAGCCCCTCTGCCACATGTAGCACAGGTGTAAGGAAGAGTCAGAGAGGAAAGCAGTGGGAAGCTTTTCTCTGCTTGCAGGTTCCAGAAGGCCAGAATCAGAATCAAGAACCTCAAAGATGGACAACGTTAACAAGGAACTGAATAAGTGAGTGGCCTGGGGACAAGTATGTGACAGCTGGACATCCCGAAAATCACAGGCAGCTTCTTGGAGGAGATAAGAGTCTTTACTTGGTAATAAAACATTAAGTAGGGAATGGGGCTTCCCAGGTGGCGCGAGTGGTAAAGTACCCGCCTGCCAATAGTAAGAGACGCAGGTTCGATCTCTGGGTCGGGAAGATCTTCTGGAGGAGGAAATGGCAACCCACTCCACTATTCTTGCCTGGAGAATCTCATGGACAGAGGAGCCTGGTGGGCTACAGTCCATAGGGTCGCAAAGAGTCAGACATGACTTAGTACTAGCACTCCCTGATTGCCCACTGGCTAAGACTCTGAGATCCCAATGCAGGGGGCCCAAGTTGGATCCCTGGTCATGGAACTAGATCTGACATGCCACAACTAAAGATCCCACATGCTGCAAATTTTAAAAAGTTAAATAAAAATTGTTTAAAACCAGGAGAATTGCAATGGTGAGCAGGTGGGCCATGTAGGACCACTCAGAGTGCACAGAAAGGAGAAACGCAGGGACCCTCCTTCCTAACATCTCGGTGCACCTGGCATGTTCTGCACAATCACGTTCTATGCATGATTCATTCTCATGTCAGGGTCCCCTCTTAATGAGGGCGGACCTTAATAGCTTTGTTCACTGTCGTTTGCACCGGAGTACCCAAACCCTCCCACGTCTGGCACATGACTGGAGGAAGGAAATGAAAAACCACAAAATGGTGATGAGGAATGTAACTGCCAGCCTTCAAGATGACCCCCAATCATCCTCACCTCCAGGTACCCACACCCTGTGTAGCCCCCTCCTATGTTGCATCAGAGGGGGCCACAGTAGTGCCTCTGTGATCCACAAAATGCAGCAAAAGTGATGGTGTGTTGTTTCCTGAATCATACAAAGCATTGTCGTGTCTGCTTTTCTACCTTGGACATTCACTCTGAGGGAAGTCAGATGCCAGGTCAAGAGAACAACAGCAGGTGCAGTGGTTAAGAATCTGCCTGCCAAGGATATAAAATCAACACACAGAAATCCTTTGCATTCCTATACACTAATAATGAGAAAATAGAAAGAGAAATTAAGGAAACAATTCCATTCACCACTGCAATGAAAAGAATAAAATACTTAGGAATATATCTACCTAAAGAAACTAAAGACCTATATATATAAAACTATAAAACACTGATCAAAGAGGACACTAATAGATGGAGAAATATACCATGTTCATGGATCAGAAGAATCAACATAGTGAAAATGAGTATACTACCCAAAGCAATCTACAGATTCAATGCAATCCCTATCAAGCTAACAATGGTATTTTTCACAGAGCTAGAACAAATAATTTCACAATTTGTATGGAAATACAAAAAAACCTCGAATAGCCAAAGCAATCTTGAGAAAGAAGAATGGAACTGGAGGAATCAACCTGCCTGACTTCAGGCTCTACTACAAAGCCACAGTCATCAAGACAGTATGGTACTGGCACAAAGAAATATAGATCAACGGAACAAAATAGAAAGCCCAGAGATAAACCCATGCACCTATGGACACCTTATCTTTGACAAAAGAGGCAAGAATATACAATGGAGAAAAGACAATCTCTTTAACAAGTGGTGCTAGGAAAACTGGTCAACCATTTGTAAAAGAATGAAACTAGAACACTTTCTAATACCATACACAAAAATAAACTCAAAATGGATTAAAGATCTAAACATAAGACCAGAAACTATAAAACTCTTAGAGGAGAACATAGGCAAAACACTCTCAGACATACATCACAGCAGGATCCTCTATGACCCACCTCCCAGAATAGTGGAAATAAAAGCAAAAATAAACAAATGGGATCTAATTAAAATTAAAAGCTTCTGCACAACAAAAGAAACTATAAGCAAGGTTAAAAGACAGCCTTCAGAATGGGAGAAAATAATAGGACATGAAGCAACTGACAAACAACTAATCTCAAAAATATACAAGCAACTCCTGCAGCTCAATTCCAGAAAAATAAATGACCCAATCAAAAAATGGGCCAAAGAACTAAATAGACATTTCTCCAAAGAAGACATACAGATGGCTAACAAACACATGAAAAGATGCTCAACATCACTCAGTATCAGAGAAATGCAAATCAAAACCACAATGAGGTACCATTTCACTCCAGTCAGAATGGCTGCGATCCAAAAGTCTACAAGCAATAAATGCTGGAGAGGATGTAGAGAAAAGGGAACCCTCTTACACTGTTGGTGGGAATGTAAACTAGTACAGCCACTATGGAGAACAGTATGGAGATTCCTTAAAAAACTGGAAATAGAACTGCCACATGACCCAGCAATCCCACTGCTGGGCATACACACTGAGGGAACCAGAATTGAAAGAGACACATGTACCCCAATGTTCATCGCAGCACTGTTTATAATAGCCAAGACATGGAAGCAACCTAGATGTCCATCAGCACATGAATGGATAAGAAAGCCATATTACATATACACAATGGAGTATTATTCAGCCATTAAAAAGAATACATTTGAATCAGTTCTAATGAGGTGGATGAAACTGGAGCCGATTATACAGGGTGAAGTAAGCCAGAAAGAAAAACACCAATACAGTATACTAACGCATATATATGCGTTAGTATATATATATATATATATATATATACACACTATATATATATACACTATATATATATATACACTATATATATATATATACACTATATATATATATATATATGGAATTTAGAAAGATGGTAACGACAACCCTGTATGCGAGACAGCAAAAGAGACACAGATGTATAGAACAGTCTTTTGGACTCTGTGGGAGAGGGAGGGGGGGATGATTTGGGAGAATGGCATTAAAACATGTATAATATCATATAAGAAATGAATCGCCAGTCCAGGTTCAATGCAGGATACAGGAAGCTTGGGGATGGTGCACTGGGATGACCCAGAGGGATGGTATGGGGAGGGAGGCGGGAGGGGGGTTCAGGATGGGGAACACATGTACACCCGTGGAGGATGCATGTTGATGTATGGCAAAATGAATACAATATTGTAAAGTAAAAAAAAAAAATTTAATTAAAAAATAGAAAAAAATATTAATTAAAAAAATAGAAAAAAAAAATCTGCCTGCCAATGCAAAGGACACAGGTTCGATCCCTGGTTGGGGAACTAAGATCCCACATGTTGTGGAGCAACTAAGCCCATGCAGCGCAACTACCGAGCCCGCACATCCTAAAACCTGTGTTCCACAACAAGAGGAGCCACTGCAATGAGGGAGCCCATGTACCTGAACTAGAAAGCAGCCCCTGCTTGCCACAAGTAGAGAAAGCTTGCGTGCAGCAACAAAGAACCAGTGCAGCCATAAAATAGATAAATGAAAAAATAATCTTCAGGAAAAAATAAAGGACTACACCAGGGTGCTTGGAGAGGCTCACATGGTGAGGAATTGATACAGAACATCTCAAAAGAGGATTCCCCCAGCCACAGTCAAGCCTTCAGATGACCTCAGCCCTGGTCAACCTTGCCATCTCATGAAAGAGCCTGGGCTAGAACAACCAGCTAAGCCACCCCCAGGTTCCAGATCTGCAGAAACTGTGAGATAGTATTTGTTGTATGAACTGCTTTGTGTTGGGGTAATTTGTTATTTGTCCATAGATACAAATAATGACTTACATTAGTCTCTTCATTCAGGTTTTTCAGGAAGTTGTGGGTAGTGGCTGTCTTGGATGTACCAGATTCACCAACCAAGAGAACAGGTTGCCTAATCTTCACCATTTGCTCCAGTGTCCAGGTAGTACGGGTTGTATCCACTGTATGAACTAAACAACGTATGAAGAATTAGAGCATCACAGAAGCACCAATAACGTGCACACTGGGCAGCCTGGAGTTTCCCAGGATCCCACAAATCCCATAAGAAGCATCAGCAAAAACCCAAGGGGTGATCTTGAAAACATATAAATGGAGACGCTCACTACCCCTAATGATTGCTTCTAATAGCTTTATGGAGGTATAATTCACAGACCATAAAATTCATTCCAATATTAAGTGTATATTTTGAGGAGTTTGATACATTTTTACAGCTGTGTCCTCATCACATACGAGTGTAGAAAACCCAAATGGTTTCAATATCCAATTCTGACTTATACTCAGGATATTGAAAACTCCCAGGTTCTCTGCTGCATAAGTCACTTTTCAAGACTTGTTTCCTGACCAACAACTTCCTCTGAGGGCTTCCCAGGTGGCTCAGTTGTAACGAGTCCGCCTGCCAAGCAGGAGACGCGGCTTCGATCCCTGGGTCAGGAAGGTCCTCTGGAGGAGGCAGTGGTGGCCGACTCGAGTATTCAGGCTTGGGAAATCCCGTGGACAGAGGAGCATGGGGGCTGCAGTCCGTGGGGTCGCAAAGAGTAGGACACGACTTAGCGACAGACTTTCACTTTTTTCAGCTTCCTCTGAAGAGAGTATCAAACCTTCAAGTCAAATCTGGCTACTCCTACACTACCAGTTTTAAATGCTGATTGGTTCCTGAGAAAACACGTATGCTTCATTCTACAAGAACTCTATACCAACCAAAATCAGATATTCGTTTCATGGAATATCTTGAGCCTCCATGGTATCCAAATAGCCAGAGGTGTGCATGTTAAATACAGCTCAATACACAATATCCATAGTACACTACTTCTCAAGGCAGCATCTCTTACAAAATTCTGCCTTAGTCATTCCTCTTTCCCTCCTTCCTGCGTCCCTCCCCATGCTCAGACAGCTCCACGGGGCAGAAGGGAGCCTGTGCAAGGTGCGCAGAAGCAGAGGAGCATCCTACCCACCTCAAGCCCTGCCACCCTCCCTGGCAGGGAGGATCCACCTGCCAGGCAAAGGAGCTGAGGGGTATAGACATCTTCAGATGTCCAGAGGCACATAAAAGGAAGCCAAAGTGCCACCCTCTTGGCAAAACCCATAGCTCACGTTCAGTTTCTCCCAACCAGCACTCTGGGTGGGACTTAGAGTTCCACTGGGACCACGGGATTTTCCACCCTTCCACACAGAATGAGAACCACATATGCTTAAACTGAAGCTTCAGTTCTCACGTACCCAGGATGTCAACAAATTTCCTCTCGCGGGAATGAACATACTCTGGAACTAATTGATTCCACGGTATCCATTTCTTCTGTGTGGAATCAAAGTGAAAGTCATACAAGGTTGGAAGCTGACCTGTAATAAAAAGTGGTCACTTTTGTTTTGATTGTGGACATGAAAATGTAGAATCAGCTCTGGCTCATGCTTGAAACGAACTAATGCTATTTGTTCCCTGGATAGCAACTTAATTGGAGAAACTGACAGCTACAGACAGATGGATGGAGATAGATAAAGATGGATGGATGAATAAATATAAATAGACATAGACACACAGATACAAATGGATGGAAGAATGGATGGATAGGTGAAAAGTGAAAGTGTTAGTCACTCAGTCATGTCTGATTCTTTGCAACCCTATGGACTGTAGCCCACCAGGCTCCTCTGTCCACGGAATTCTCCAGGCAAAAATACTGGAGTCGGTAGCCATACTGTTCTCCAGGGGACCTTCCTGACCCAGGGATCGAACCCACGTCTCCTGCATTGCAGATGGATTCTTTACAGTCTGAGCCACCAGAGAAGCCCAAACTGTTAGTCATTCCAACTCTTTGTGACCCCATGGACCTGCCAGACTCCTCTGTCAATGGGATAGGTAAATAGAGAGAGATAAATATGGATGCATGGAAAAAAGAAGAAAGAAAGGAAAGATAGATTTAAATATAACCAAACTAGGGAACCCAGAAGAAGGCTCAGAAAGGAAAGGGCCTGGAAGTCAGAGCTGGGAGCAGGGTGAAAAGGGCTCAGTGAGGACACAAAGAGTGAAAAGAAGGTCTAGGACCAAATCCTGATATGAGGGAGGGGCCAAGGTAGGGGACTCAACCAAGGAAACTGTGCAGGCATGGCCAGAATGGAGCAGGATGGAAGAAGAATTTTTAAGAAGGCAGAAAGTAGCACCATGCTTGATACTGGGGAAAGGTCAGGGAGGAAAAAATCAGAAGAGGCTGTCAGATCCGGCAACAAGAACGCAGTGCAGGTGCTGGCTGGGAGCAGTGTGGGTGGAGATGTGCAGAAAGGAGGTGGGAGGCGGACGGTTGAGAAGTGGTGGGATGAAGGAGAAAGTAGCTTGAGGACAATCTTTCAGGACATGTGGCTTTAAAAGGGAAGAGGCAGGGACTTCCCTGGTGGTCCAGTGGCTAAGAATCTGAGCTCCCAATGCAGGGGGTCTGGGTTCGATCCCTGGTTGGGGAACTAGATCCTACACACTGTAACTAAAGATCCTGCGTGCTACAATTAAGACCCAGTGCAGCCAAATAATTTAAAAAGGAAGAGGCAGAGAGACATCTCTAGAAGGGGCTAGGATTAGGAAGGCTTTACTAGAACATGTCAAAGAGCCAGTGGGACAGGGTTGGTAGAGATGGACAGATGGAAAATATAAAAGACAGAGGAGAAAACCAGTGAAGACAGGAGCCTGAGGAGGTGGGAGGTGGAAGATCTCAAAGCTCAGGGCAGGTTCAGCTTGGCCAAGAGGAGGGTCTCCCCACCCCTGAGAAAGGAGGCAGGAGAAGATGGGGGCTGGAAAAATTCCTATCTGACAGTGTGGGGTTTTCCTGTTCAAGGAAGGAGGAAGGTCATGTGCAGAGATGGGGGCGAGGGCCCAGTGGAAATTTGGAGAAAAGGGAAATGAATTATCCCATGGGGATAGGAGAGGGAGTTCAAGTTCAAGACTGAATTTATGGAGGTGCCAGGAGTTTGATCCCTGGGTTGGGAAGAACCCTTGGAGAAGGGAATGGCAACCCACTCCAGGATTCTTGCCTGGAGAACCCCATGGACAGAGGAGCCTGGCTACAGTCTATAGGGTCACAAAGAGTCAGACACAACTGAGTGACTAACACTTTCACTTTCAGTCTTCATAGTGATTTTCTCAGTACCATTCAAACCCTGGGGAGGCAGAGAAGGTGGGTTTGGGTTACCTCAGATAGATTCGACAGAAAGGCAAAATTAGGCAAGAAGGCCATGAAATTTAGGCAAGAGAGACTGAAGCAACAGGGCAGCAGAAAAGGATTTAGAAGGTTCAGAAGGTGGTAGGAAGACAGGGAGGGGCAGCGGATAGTCCCCATGAGGCCAGCTGAGAACACATGTGGCAGGAGTCACAAGCTGACGATGGGTGGGGAGTGGAAGGTGTAACTATGATGTAGACAGAGCAGCATTGAGTGCTATGGGCTAGGATGAGGTCAAGGGACCCAGAGGCTGGACTTGAATGCAGAAGGCATTTGGAAGTGGGCTGTCTACAGGTTGTCTTCAAGTTCTCAAGCTGAGGGCAAACTAAGAGAGAAAGACCAGACTGGGATCAGCATCGTCTCTGTGAGGGGTGAGGGTTGCAGGAGCATGTAGCCAGCACGGTGGGCATAACTGGGAAGCTCCCCCCAGAAAGGGGACTCAGGGTTCTGAAAAAGTACAAGAAAACTAGCCTCCAAAAGACCCCAGACTTTACATATATATATATATATATATTTATGTATTTACTTGGCTTCTCCAGGTCTTAGTAGCAGCATGCAGAATCTTCAGTTGCTGCATGCGAACTCTGAGTTGTGGTACATGGGATCTAGTTCCCTGACCAGGGATTGAACCCAGGTCCCCTGCATTGGGAGCATGGTATCTTAGGCATTGGGCCACCAGGGAAGTCCCAAGACCACAGACTTTTTTTTTTTAATTTTATTTTATTTTTAAACTTTACATAACTGTATTAGTTTTGACAAATATCAAAATGAATCCGCCACAGGTATACATTTTTTAAATTAATTAATTTATTTTAACTGGAGGCTAATTACTTTACAACATTGTGGTGCTTTTTGCCATACACTGACATGAATCATCCACAGATGTACATGTGTCCCCCATCCCCAACCCACCTCCCACCTCCCTCCCCATCCCATCCCTCTGGGTTGTCCCAGTGCACTGGCTTTGAGTGCCCTGCTTCATGCATTGAACTTGGACTGGTCATCTATTTCACATATGGTAATATACATGTTTCAATGCTATTTTCTCAAATCATCCCACCCTCACCTTCTCCCACAGAACCCCAAAAGTCTGTTCTTTATATCTGGGTCTCTTTTGCTGTCTTGCGTATAGGGTTGTCATTACTATCTTTCTAAATTCCATATGTATGCATTAATATACTGTATTGGTGTTTTTCTTTCTGACTTACTTCACTCTGTATAATAGGCCCCAGTTTCATCCACCTCATTAGGACTGATTCAAATGCATTCTTTTTAATAGCTGAGTAATATTCCACTGTGTATATGTACCACAACTTTCTTTTCCATTCATCTGCCGATGGACATCTAGGTTGCTTCCGTGTCCTAGCTATTGTAAACAGCGCTACAATGAACACTGGGGTACATGTGTCTCTTTCAATTCTGGTTTCTTCGGTGTGTATGCCCAGCAAGGACTGCAGACTTTTAAAACATCTTTTATTTGCTCAATGACTCTCTAGAAGAAAGACCTATGATCATTTTACTTTGAGCTTTAAAAACTGCAGACAAGGTAATGATTACAGAATAAAACCTGGGTCTCCCTGCCAATCATATTCAAGTGTCATTAAGAGACAGACGAAGAAGGATCCTAGTGTTATCTATAGTTCTTGTAGAATGCAGCCTTTTCACCATATATGGTTCTTTGAGGATGCACATTTTTTCATGCAAACACTTAAACTTTAATATAATGATTTCCTACAAACGACCTATAGATCCACATGTGATTATCTGCTGTGCAAAGTCTCGGGAATATAGCAGATGAATTAGCTGTGGAATTTTAGAGAAAAAAAAAACAGAGAATATAAAAGGAGAAGAAATTAAGACAAGCACAATGTGAAAATTTTACAGAGCTTAAACAGAGTGAATGAAGCAAGCACCTAAGCTAGGTGGGGAAAGGTTAGATTCATCAAAAAAGGCCACCCAAAGGAACTGGGCTTTAGGACTTCCCCACTGGTCCAGTGGCTAAGGCTCTGCACCCACATGCAAGGGGCCCAGGTTCAATCCCTGGTCAGGGAACTGGATCCAACATGCCACAACTAAGTTTCAAGATTTCAGCTCAAGATCCCACGTGCTGCAACTAAGATCCAGACCTCTGCTATTGAAGTTTATGCATTTGAACTTCTCCTGAGGGCTCCACTAGGTGCCCTGCACATTCTTCTACAGAAGCAAACAATCTAGGAAACCCTTACAGGCATAGATATGGAAAAGCAAGGTCATGTCCTCTAAAAACCTAACCAAAAGCATTCTGAGCAAAAAAAAAACAGGTTACGTTTAGTTCCTACCTGGCAGTTCCCCAGGACTGGCCCATATCCCTTCTGTATCAGCAGTAGGCAAAGAAGCAATGCGCTTAATACATTCATCAAATTTAGCCCTTCCATCCTCGAGGAGGCAGGAGCCCAGAGAACAGTACAGAGCCTCTAAGAAGTAGCACTCCAGAAGATCGGGCTCCTCGATTTCTCCCTCTAGTAGCGAATCCAGCATCTTGGCTAACTGGGTTACCTGGTTCACAGGAAAATACCTAGGTCAGCCCATATATTCCACACAACCCCACGAGAGTCAGTTCTGGTCACAAACCCTGGGACCCCAGATCTCAGAACGATGGGAATTATATGGCCCACCATATTGGTTTGGGCAGATGGAGCCCAGTATCTTGTCTTGCTCATGGTCACAAAAAGAAATATTGAGTCTCCCTTGTCGATAACCGGCAAGGTTAGATCTTACCCATCTGATGTCTTTGCTTCCCTTTTGAAAGCTCTTTAGGGAAGAATTTCTTTTTGCTAACAAAGATAGTTTCTTACCATATTTAGGTCTGTCTGCGGAACTATCGTCTTCAGCTTCTCTCCTTGTCTTCCATCCACTATTCCTTCCACTATCACATCAATGAGGTACGGTACGTATTTCTCAAACAAGCTCTCTAAATAACCTTGCTCCATCTAAAAAAGAGCAGAATTTCAAAGCATTCTCAAGGGTTCCTCTATTTATTTTAATTTTCAGTCTGCTTCTTCTATCACAGATTATATTATTATTATTATTATTATTATTTTGACTGTTCCATGCTTCTTGCAGGATCTTAGTTCACTGACCAAGGATCCTACCTGGGCCCTCAGCAGGGAAAGTGCTGGGTCCTAACCACTGGACTGCTGGGGAACTCCCAAGGGTTCCTTTATTCAAACAGAAGTTCATGGGAAGCTGTGCTTGTAAAAAGAGGGGATGAGAAACATTTTCTCATGAATGAGAAATTGAGCAGGTGAGTAAACTCTGATAACTCATCTATATATTTGTATAAAAATTTGGTCTTTATAATACGCTTCTGTTTCATTGCAAAACCTTTAATTTCACTGCCATAGCATCTATCCCACCACCTGGGAGGGAGGTGCTATAAAAGGTCCCACCTGACAGGCAAAGAGCTGATTAAGAATTTAAGTGACGTGGCCACAGCCATTGAACAAAGAGTATGAAGCAATGGAATGCCTCTCCCTATAGAGGCAATGATGATCACAAGGGCTTGTATGGGCATCATCACCCATATGACATGCATGAATGCTAAGTCTCTTCAGTCGTGTCTGACTCTTTGCGACCTAATGGACTGTAGCCCACTAGGCTCCTTTGTCCATGGGATTCTCCAGGCAAGAATACTGGAGTGGGTTGCCATGGCCTCCTCCAGGGGATCTCCCTGACCCAGGGATCTTTTGTGTCTCTGGCCTTGGCAGGTGGGTTCTTTACCACTAGCGCCACCTAGGAAGCCCCTCCCATATGACAGTGTGCCTCAAATGGTCCTAACACGTTCCCCTTGCTCCTCTCTTCTCTGAGGTAATTGTGTCCTAGCTTCCAATTTTCCATCAGCCTAGTGGTCCTTCTAGAGCTGCATCCTGTATGGTCACGATGTCCTGGGTGTGATCAAGCCACAGCCTTCACATGACTGTCATGTTTGCCTCTGAATCTTTCAATGAAGTCTACCATTAAGACAATACATGGCACTTCCCTGGTGGTCCAGTGGTTAAGAATCTGCCTGCCAGTGCAGGGGATGCAGGTTCAATCCCTGGTTGGGGAACTAAGATCCCACATGCCCCAGGGAAACTAAGCCTGTGCACTACAACTACTGAGTCTGTGCTCTAGAGCCCAAGAGTTGCAACCGTGAAAACCGTGTGCCCTAGAGCCCACGCTCCACCCAAGAGAAGCCACCACAACGAGAAGCCCTTGCACTGCAACTAGACAGTAGCCCTCACTCACTGCAACTAGAGAAAGCCCATGAGCAGCAATGAAGACCCACTGGAGAAAAAAAAAAAGACAGGTACACATTTCTGAGCAGCTTTATGAATATCACAGTGTTTGAGATCAACTGAAACCACTGAGTCTCAATTCTGTGACAAACTGGGTCCTTCACACATTGTGTTCATCCAACTGAGCAAGACAGGAGGAGCCGGACACCTCCTAGAGACAAGTCTCTCGACCACTGGACTTGGCTGGATGAGGGGTTGCCAACTACAATCCATAAGCCAAATCTGGCCTGCCACCTGTTTTGTAAATAAAGTTTTATTGGTACATAGCAATGTCCATTCATGTACTATGGTTGCTTTCATACCATAATGGTGGGGTTGAGTCGTTGCAAAAGAAACCATATGGCCCCCAAAGCCTAAAATATTTACCCTCTTTCACAGAAAAAAATTTGTCACCCCCTGGTCTAGACTATCAAAATCACTTATCTAGCCCACCTGCTATGAATTTTCTGGAAATCTAATAAGGGTGTCTTCCATGCTGTCACCCAACTTACTGATAACATTTAGTGCTCAAGATCACAGGCAGGTCAAGGTCAAGGCCATGGCCTTCAAACATCCCTCTGAGTTATGTTTATACAATTAGCCACCAATACTGATTGTCAGTTCATTTTGGAAATAATTTTCACCTTGTTCGGTATTTGATTAACCCATTTTTTCCAGTATGGTTGATATTTCAAGTTTTTAGGATCCACATAAACCATTCCACATCGAGACACAGTCGCAGGGGAGGCATACTGTAAATCCCCAACCTGGAGAAATGAACAAACTCAGTGTTATCTATAGCAGTCCCACTCCTAGGAATGTATCTGGACAAAACTACAATTCAGAAAGATAAATGCACCCCAGTGTTCACTGCAACACTATTTACAATGGCCAAGTCATGGAAACAATGCCAATTTCCATCAACAGGTGAATGGGTAAAGAAGATGTGGTACATACATACAATGGAATACGACTCAGCCATAAAAAGAATGAAATAATGCCATCTGCAGCGACATGGATGGCCCTAAAGATTATCATACTAAATGAAATAGGTCAGAAAGAGAAAGACAAATACCATATGATATCAGTTATACGTGGAGTCTAAAATATGACACAAGTGAATTTATTTATGAAACAGAAACAGACTGAGAATAGACTTGTGGGTGCCAAGGAGGAGCGGGTAGGGAGAGGGAAGGACTGAGAGCTGGGGTCAGCAGATGCAGACTATTATATACAGAATGGATAAGCAGCAAGGTCCTACTGTGTAGTGTGGGGAACTATATTCAGACCATAATGCAAGATAATATGAAAAAGAATGCATATAAATGCATAACTGAATCACTCTGCTATACAGCAGAAATCAGTACAACATTGCAAATCAACTATACTTCAATAAAATAAATTTTAAAAAATAAGCACTTTAAATTGTAATTCATTAAAAATAAAATAAAATTTAAAAAAAGAAAAAAAATTGTAATTCAAAGAAAGGCTTCTATTTGAAATTATTCTTCATCACTACTTGCCTCGAAGAGCAGGGCACAGTGCGCTTGAAGCCGAATGCGCTCGCCATTGGCCAGCGTCAACAGCTTGTTGTCATCCATCACAGAATTCATGTTCTCCACCCACAGAGCATCCACATCACCATCGAATAAAATATACCTGTGGCAACCGGAAAAAAGTGAGCCATGGCACCTGGAAGGCTTCCCATTAATGCAAATTGGTGTAACCTCCCCATTCATGTTGAACATCTTTTCCCAGGGTTTTCTAACCAGAACGTGAGACAGAGCACCCTACTTGGTTCAGAGATTTGACCTAATAAAATAACCATCATGTCCCAAGCTCACATCCCTGGCCTTGAGGCAAGCTCTTCCCTCCTCTTCCCTGGACCTCAGCTTCCTCCATAGTAAGCTGGGGACCAATACAGTCAAGGAGAAGAAATTACATAAGACAGAAACAGTGCTGAAGTGGTACCTAGAGCTTCACGAGCAGAGCCTCCTGAGTCTACTTGCCTCCAAGCATGAAACTACAGTACTACACATCAGTTGTTTACTTGTAAGTTTTGGCTAATTCATTACAAATCCACCCAGGCTCTTCCCTCCTTACACAGATACTCACTTTCGCTCCTTCTTATCCGTGGGCTTGTTGATCTCCCGGAAGATGTTGGACAGCACCCCATCTGTCCAGTCTCGGGTGGTGGGATCCAGGATGCCATACAGCTCTATGACACTCATAGCCTTGGGGTTCAGTATATACAGCTTTGTCACCAGCCCAAGCCTACACAGAATGAAAAGCCTCAGCCAGGACTCAGGCAGACTCAACACATTAGAACAATCCAGGCCACTCATGTAGGGGGCTAGATTTTGGATCCAATCCAAAATTTAACATGCAAACCATCCAAATCCTGCTCTGGGCTTCCCATTCTCTGTTAATGGTTTTTACTAAACTCAAGGGAAGGCTTTCCTGTTGGCTCAGATGGTAAAGAATCTGCCTGTGAATGCAGGAGACCCGAGTTCAATCCCTGGATGGGGAAGATCCCCTGGAGAAGGGAATGGCAGCCCACTCCAGTATTCTTGCCTGGAGAATTCTATGGACAGGGGAACCTGGTGGACCACGGTCCATGGGGTCGAAAAGAGTCAGACATGACTGAGCGACTAACAAAGGCAAGGGAACCACCTTTCACCAGACATGTGGCTCCAATATAAGCGAGGTCTGAACTGATAACACGGCTTTGATTTTGGGGAGCAACAGATGCTCACCTTCATGTGTATTTCATCTCTGTGTATTTACATATTCATGCATATGGCATGTTTATGTAAATATTTCACAACTACTGTATAAGAGGTAACAGTCATCAGGGTAACATAAAACCTTTGAACTCATGATGTTCAATCCCTTGTGTTAATAGAATGACATCCACTCTGCATTGTTATTTTTTAGATATTTATTTATTTATTTGGCTGCACCAGGTCTTAGTTGCAGCACATGGGTTCTTTTAGTTGAGGCATGGAGGATCTAGTTCCCTGCCCAGGGATCGAACCTGGGCCCCCTCCATTGGCAGCTTGGAGTCTTAGCCTTTGAAACACCAGGGAAGACCCTGAGTTACTTTTTTTATAAATCACTTAGACTTATATGTAGGGGTATGTAGGGGTATTTCCCACTACAATGCCTGTAAACTCCCATGGTGCTGGGGGATTAATTCATCCACAGAAAACTAAAGTTCACATGAACCATAGTTCATAATTAACAAAGTAAATAAAAATAAAAGTGGCATACTGATACTCACATCTATATATAATAGTTTCATAACTGATCTAACAATGAATTAAAGAATAAATACAGGATGGCTATGGAGTAAAATCCTTACAATCAGTAAGCCATGGTCCAATGGTTTTCTCATGAAAAATACAAGAAGGAATATGAAGAAATGACACACTCATTTTATAAATTTTATAAACTACAAAAGATGTTATAGACTATCTAGAACTGGTAAAGTCACAACAATTATAAGGCTTGATTTAGATTTTTGCTGGAATATCAGCATGTATTGAAATCTTTCTGCAATGTAGTGATTGTATGTATGCTAAGTCGCTTCAATTGTGTCGGACTCTTTGCAACCCTATGGACTACAGCCCACCAGGCTCCTCTGTCCATGGGATTCTCCAGGCAAGAATACTGGAGTGAGTTGCTACGTCCTTCTCCAGGGGATCTTCCTGACCCAGGGAACAAACCCGAGTCTCTTATGTCTCCTGCATTGACAGATGGGTTCTGTACCACTAGCGCTACCTGGGAAGTGACTGCTTAGGAGAAAAGTGAGAATCAGAAAACTCATTTTCAGTATAAGAGTATTGGTTGATTCACCACAGGTCTTTGTGACATTCTATACTAGGCGTGCGAGGTCACTTTTTCCTTCAAGAGATACAGCCCTTGCAAGGCTGGCGATGACAAGGCATTTAGGGAGGTGACTTTCTTTTTGGCCACTCTGATACCATAATAGTGTTGCATAATGGTGTGGGTCCTGGCTGGCTTTAAAGGAATCTGAACGTCAAGAAAATACAACCTAAGCTAATTTTCAAAACATCCTTATAAGATAGCTGGTGAAATAATCATTTCATAAATAAACCTATTTACAGCCTGATGGACAAAAGGCTCACTGTTTTGCCTTCTAAAATATATCAACTAAATCAGCAATGAAACAAGTTAAGATGCTCTGGTTTGGGGACTTCACTGGTAGTCCAGTGGTTAGGACTCCACGTTTCCACTGCAGGGGGCATGGGTTCCATCTTTAGTCAGGGAACTAAGATCCCACAAGCCCTGAGGCATGCCCCCCCCAAAAAAGATGCTCTGGGCTTAAAGGGGGCTATTTGGGACCAATGTAATCTCCCAGGAAATCAGAGAACGAAGTGGGACCAAGTAATACGCCACCGATCTCACCTGAAACCACCCTGGCAACCAAGCCCTCCCCATGGACACCATTACTCACTTGGTCTGGGCCTGACACAGAGCGTTAATGACCACGGACTTGCCCCCTCCCGTGGGCCCCACCACCATCGTCGTGTGGCGAGTCAACATGGTCTCGAACATCTGAACCACCTTATCCACCTGGGGGACAAACATTGGCAGCTGGGTTAAAACATACCTTCTTGTTAAAAACAGGTTTATTGAGCTACAATTTGCATACCGTACAGTTCACCCATTTAAAGCGTTTCAGCCATTTAGTGGCTTTAATATATTTGAAAGTTTGTGAAACCATTATGACATTCAATTTTAGAACATTTTCATCAGTCTCCCAATAAAACCTGTGTGCTCATTAGTCATGTCTACCAAGCCCATTGCCCCCAGCTCCAAGCGCCCACTTTCTGTCTCTATGGATTTTCCCATTCTCAGTATAAATGGAATATAGAAATGGAATCGTGCAGTATGTAGTCTTGGGTGTCTGGCTTCTTTCACTTAGTATCATGCTATACACTATCATCAGCGTAGCCTGTGTCAGTGCTTCATTCTTTTTATGGCCAAATAATATTCCATTATATGGATGGATGACGCTATGTTTATCTCATCTGTTGTATGATTTCCACTTGTTGGCTATTATGAATAACACTGTTATGAACATTTGTGGACAAGTTTTCATGTGGATAAATATGCTCTCATTTCTCTTGGGTTTATACCTAGGAATAAAATTGCTGTATCATATGGTAACTCTGGGCTTCTCAGGTGGCACCAGCGGTAAAGAACTTTCCTGCCAATTTAGGAGATGTAAGAAGACCTGGTTTGATCCCTGGGTTGGGAAGACCCCCCGGAGGAGGGCATGACAACCCACTCCAGTATTCTTGCCTGGAGAATCCCATGGACAGAGGAGCCTGGCGCACTACAGTCCATGGGGCTGCAAAGAGTCAGACATGACTGAAGCGACTTAGCATGCATGCACGCAAGGTAACGCTAAGTTTCGCTTTTTGAGGAACCATCAGACTTTTCTGAAGTGGCTACACCATTTTACATTTCCAACCAAAAAACACATCTCTTCAAACAACTCCCTGTAGAGGAAACCACCAAGGCCAGAAAAGTTGCAGAGGGCTCTCTCATCTGTGGTTGGTATCCACTGCCCCTGCCTGAGACTGCTGGACAGCTTGATGCCCCAAGGTGGCCCATCCAGAGGCAGTCATTCCGACCCTGCAGCTTGGGGAGTTGACACCCTCAGCAGAAACCTCACAGGTTTCAGGTGATCAAAATTCCATTTGTAATATCTAATTTAATTTTTTTGTAAGTATGACTCTGGGGTAAAAAGGTAAGGAAGGAAGAAAACCTTAGATGATCGAAACCCCCCCCCCAAAAAATACTTATCTGATCACATTATGCCAGTTGGAAGGTGATATATACATACAATGGAATATTGCTCGGCCTTAAAAAGGAAGGGAATTCTGACACATGCTACAATGTGGATGAACCTTGAGAACATGATGCTGAGTGAAATCAGCCAAATGCAAAAGGACAAATACTGTATGATTCCAGGCATATAAGATTCCCAGAGGAGTCAAAGAGAGTGGAGGTTACCAGGGGCTGAGGGAGGGAAATAGGAGTTATTATTTAATGGGAACAGAGTTTCTCTTTTGCAAAACGCAAAAGTTCTGGAGATCTGTTTTACAACAACATGAATATACCTAACATCACTAAAAATGGATAAGATGTAAGATCAGATGGTAAATCTTATGTTGTATGTACTTTATCACAATAAAAAATGGGGGTGGGGTGGGGAGTGGTTAAGACAGGAAATCTTATGTGCATTTTACAATTTTTTTAAATGAAAAATAAATGGAAAGGACCCAGAGAAAGTCAGTGAACTCTCCTCTTCAGCACCACTTTACCTGGACAGGTAAGATGATGTAGCCATTTTCCTGAAGCACCTGTTCCACGGCATCATTGAAATCAGGGTAGCGAACCCGAGGGCAATCCAGTCCAGGGAACAGATCAGAGATCAAACCAAGGAAGAGAGGCACGTCTTCAAACACAAACTTGGGCAGGTTCATGTCTCGAAGGGCCCTCATCAATACCACATCCTGCATGGAATGAAACACATGTCTTCAGAGATGTTTCCAGAAGACCCCAGGGCTAGTCCAGAAATGGTCTTATGAAATAGACAATGAAATCTTATATGGAATATAAAACATAGAGCACTGCAAGTACAGTTTCTGGAGAAACACATGAGTCTGTTGCCCACAGAGCAGCATCCACTGAGCTCTGTTTTGGAGGAAGCCCCATGTGAAAGAAACATGACTGTTCCTCTGGCTTTTACTGCAAAGAGGAAAAAAACTCATGTTCATGCTTTCTTGAGAATTTTGTTCATCCCCACCCCTCCATCTCACCACCCTGCAACTATAGATCGATTATTATCACTGAAGTGTTACAAACATTGGTGCTGTGAAGACACTGAACTTGACAATAAGTCAAACTAGAAGAGAACAATATAATGAAGGAGAGACCAAATGAAGGCCAGACAGGTAAATGAAGTGACAACTAAGCGTGAAGCTTTTTCTTGGGCTTCCCTGGTAGCTCAGTGGTAAAGAATCCAGCTGCCAATGCAGGAGCCATGGGTTCAATTCCTGGTCCAGGATCCCCCTGGACATGGAGCAATTAGACCTATGTGCCACAACTATTGGCCTGTGCTCTAGAGCCTGGGAGCCGCAACTACTGAAGCCTGCATGCCCTAGGGCGCATGCTCCACAAGGAAAGAAGCCACCCCAATGAGAACCCCAACACCGCAACTAGAGAGTAGCCCCCACTTGCTGCACCTAGAGAAAAAGCCCATACAGCAGTGAAGCCCAGCACGGCCAAAACTAAAGTTTAAAAAAAAGAAAAGAAAGACTTAAACAAATAAAACTATATAAAAAAAGGAAAGCTTTTTCTTGATTGACCTGTGCTCCCTGGCACTTCCATCCCAGCATTCGTTCAATACCCGTGAACCAAATAAAAACCCAGAGAGCTTAGTGCACGTGGCCCCTACCTCCCGAAGCTCAGAAGAACCTCTCTTCAGCTCACCAGCCATCACCAATACCGATTTCAGGGCTCTGAGTCCAAAATCATAATGATGTTGCTTGGAGAGCTGCTCCCGGGCCAGCTTATACAGGACGGTCATCTTTTTGGCCAGAGTCTTTTGTGATAAAAGATATTGAAAAAATACATGAAGGAAATGCCCTGAAAACACTGGAACATTATGACACAAAGAAAAGTGACATAAAGATGTTCAGATGAAGCTGCTCTACAAACAGATACAGGCAAGATGCTTTTGCCTGAAACAAATACCAGGATGGGACCTTCATTTTCCACAGTGACAAGCCTAGGAGCTAAGTGAAAAGTACACCAGCCTTAGCAAAGTTGGATGGCAGTCCTTGAATGCCAAGGAAAATCTTAACCACCTTGAAGAACAGAATTCATCCAATGTTCTAAATCATGGCGATTATACTCAGAAACTGGCTTCCTTCGAACTAAACATGTTATTAAAGTTTTCCTGTAACCATTTTTGAGGATGAGTCATTCACCTGGTCTACATCAAGGATTCAAAACCTGCTTGTCCCTAGGGACGGCATGGGGAGCTTGTGCATGAAAACCGAGAACCAGAGCTCTCTCCTCTCTGGCTCAAAACCTAGACAAGAGGATTGTCAATAAGAGCTTTCACCAAAACATTGCAGGGAAGCAACCTAACAATCCTTTATTTTAAAAATATTTGCTATTTTGCACCTTTTCCAGAACCTTCTGTGGAAATGTATGTGTACAATCTTTTTATATACATTTTAAGACATGATAAAGGCATTATCCCTAAATATTTTTGCTTTTGTTAAGAAAAGGTGTTTGTTTGGTTTTTTTTTTTTGCTTATAAGCTTACTTTATTTTTTGAACTTTTAATTTTTATATTGGAGTATAGCCAACTAACGATGTTGTGATAGTTTCAGGTGGAAGGCAAAGGGACTCAGATATACATACGCATGTCTCCATTCTCCCCCAAACTCCCCTCCCATCCGAGGCTGCCACATCACATTGAGCAGAGTTCCCCGTGCTGTACAGTAGGTTATCCATTTTAAATATAGCAATATACTTTTAAAGCCACATAGGGCATGAGGCTTAGTGAAAAAAGCCCACCTCAAAGGGTTACACGCTGTATAATTTCATGCATAGAACATTCTAGAAGTGATACAATTGTAGTGATAGAGAATGACTGGCAGTTGTGAGTTAGAGTGGGGGGCAGGGTGCCACCAGTAAGGGTGACATAGGAGCTTCTCTGTGATAATGAGACAGCTCTGTGTCTGGATTGTGGCTCCTGTTGTTCTATACATGGAATTAAATGTCACAGAGCTAGACACACACACCAGAGAGAGAGAGAGAAGGTGAAACCTGGTGAAACCCAAATAAAGCCCATACGTGAGTTAATAGCATTGTGTCCATGTAATTTCCCCAGATTTGAGGGTATCACTGTGAGAAGCTGGATGAGGGGTCCCTGGAACTCTCTGGACTCCTGCCCCCACCTCCTGTGAGTCAAATGGTTCCAAAATGAAAGTTGTCATTTTAAAAAGGGAGAGAGAGGACTTCCCCAGTGGTCCAGTGGCTAAGACTCCACACTCCCAATGCAGGGGGCCCAGGTTGGATTCCTAGCCAAGGAACTGGAATCCCATATGCCACAACTAAAACCCAGTACAGCCTAATAGATAAAATGAATATAAAAAATTAATTGGTCCCAAAGCATCTATCATTCATTGTTTAACAAATAAATAAAACGGGAGGGAGAGAGACCAAGCAAAACTATTTGAAGAGTCACACAGAACGAAAATGGCCCAGGCCCCAGTCTGAGCGCAGACTCAGATGGGGTTCAGGGCCACGGGGCACTGGGGAGCCTCACCTTGGCCCAGAGGAAGCCCTCGGAGAACAACATGATCTCGCAGATCTGCTGCAGGTCTGGCACGATCACCACCACCGGCCGGAAGAGAGCCTTCACCGACTCGGGCAGCTCCGTGCGGCCCGCATAGCCAGGGTTCGTGGTGATGAAGATGCCCATTCTGGAGTCCAGGGAGATCTCTTGCCCTTCAAACTAGGGGACAAGAGCAAAGGAAGGAAGGGTTATGCTGCCGGCCAGCCTGCCAGGGGAAAGGTGGTCTGGGGAGCCATGTGGCTACTCATTTTCATGGATAGCCCATCACTTCGCACAACGTGGGATTTTCATTCATGTTAATTGTCACTTCTCTTCCCATTCCCACCTTTATCCCCATCTGGCTGCCTGGGTATCCCCCAGACCTTTGCCACCAGAATCCCATCTCAGCATCCTTTGAGAAACCAGCCTTGGAACTTCCCTGGTGGTCCAGTGGCTAAGCTCCCAATGGAGAGAGCCTGGGGTTCGATCCGTGGTCAGGGAACTAGATCCAGGAAGCTACAACTAAGAGTTCATATGCCACAACTAAAGATCCTGCGTGCCACAACTAAGACCTGGCATGGCCAAATAAATAAATAAATGTGTGTCTGTATATATATATATATATATATATATATATATATTTTTTTTTTTTTTTTTTTTTTTTTTTTTTAAAGAAACCAGCCTTTGTCCTCCTGGTGCTCCATGGACTGACAAAGTACAGAAATTTCCATATTTTGAGTCTCTTTAGCCTACAGTGAATTTCAACTTTCTCAACTTTCCTCTCTACTAGATTTTTACTGTTTTGTTTCTTTTAATGGCCCATCAGACAGGCAGAAAACAGAATTCTTATTTTTATGAGGCCCAGGCTGCCTCTGACAGGAGGGCAGCCCAGCAGGTAGCTGATGCTCCCCAAAGGATGGAGGCCGCTGTCTTATCTCCCTAATCTGCACTGAGACCACCGTCATCCATGCCTCAATGTCTCATGTGAGTCCTAGAGCATCTCCTGGAGATGGGAGACAGGCCTGCTCTTAAAAACACATCTTCTAGAAACCCAAATGCACTGCAGGTTCAATCTGTCTCCCATGGCAGTAGTAAGCTCAGTCCTAAAATGTTTCAGAACTAATGAATAGAAATCCATCTAGAACCTTCACTGGAATCCTCAAATGTTTAACAGGACCCACTTTACATAATCCTCTGACCACCAGCAACACTAAGGTCCAGGGAAAAAGCAGGTGGGGTGGCCGCAGAGGGGCAAATAACAGAGTCCTCACAGCCCAGGCTGAATTTGGTTCCTGGATCACCCAATGAGGCTCTGTGGGGCCTTGAAGGATGTATAGGAGTTTTCAGGTGAAGGAGAAAAAACGGACAATTTCAGGCAGATAGGGATGCATTTGGCGTCCCAGGGTCTGATATGTCTGTAGAGTAAGTATCATAAAGTGACGAGGGTGGAGGGGCATGCAGGAGCAAGGACAGTGGCCAGAGGAACGGTAGAGCACGTTGGGATCACAGAGGGCCTCAGGGTAGGGAAACGGTTCAGCCACTCTGGTCCCTGTTGTCAGGGAACGCACCCCGGGCCACCTAAATTACATAAGATCACGTTTCTCCAAACTCTGATCCATTTTCATCTGATGTAACTTAAAGCAGATGTCCCAAACTTGAGTCTACAAATGTATTGTTGGACAGGGAGAGATTAGTATAATCTCAAAAAAAAATTAGAATTGCCTTTTCACTTTAATAACAACCTTAAAAATCTTGGTCATGGGACTTCTCTGGGGGTCCAGTGATTAAGACTCTGTGCTTCCAATGCAGAAGGTGTGGGTTCAATTCCTGGTCGGGGAACTAAGATCCCACGTGCTTCATGCTGTGGCCAAAAAATAAATAAATGCCCACAGATTTGGTTCTTATTGATCCAAAATGACATTAAAAAAAACTTGGTCATTATAATGCCCTAACTTTACCGGGTCTGAAGGCAAAATTTCTTGTTTATTGCAATAATTTCTACTGAAGACATTCTGATTCAACGGAATCTTGATTTCTCTCAAGTCACTTTTTCTCAAATTTGGGAAGTCATTAAAAACATCTTTTGACCTTGAAAGGGAACCTCATACTTCATTTACTTGAGAATATGGCCCTACCTGTCACTATTAGTCATGTCTGTAATTTACTTTTTTAATTTATTTTTTGGCCGCCCCATGAAGCATGCAAGATCCTAGTTCCCCAACCAGAGACTGGACCAGTGCCCTGTGTATTGGGAGCTCTGAGTTTTAACCATTGGACCATCAGGGAGTCCCATGTCTGAAGTTCTTAGATTATTACAGTACTTAATTATCAAAGATGCTGATCAATTGGGGAAACCCAATTATCTCCACATGGAAGCAGAAGTCGGGCAAATCTACATCTAGGGGGAGCCTGGTCTGGATAGATGACTGTCCACCATCGCACGTTCCCATCCTGGGGAGGATCTGGGCCAGCTTCACACTTATTCTCACCTGGAACGTGGTTAACTGATGGATCAGAGCATTTCTTATCGTCTGAATCTGGGACGAGATGACTGACAACACAGAGGCATCGATGCGATTAAACTCGTCGAAGCAGCCCCAAGCCCCGCACTGAGCGAGGCCCGAGAAGATCTTCCCGACGGCCTAGGAGGAAAGGAATGTCAGGACAAGGGCAATTTTCATCTTTAAAATCACAAGTGATCCACGTATGGATACAATTTTCTAAATTAAAAGCAAACGATGATTATCAGATTGGCAGAGATGCGTTCAGCCAGCCGGTCTACTAATGGATCTTCCTGGCAAGATTGCCAAGGTCTCTTGTGAAAGGCCTTTCCGGCTCCCAATTACAGGATTTCACAAATTAAGGATTTTTTTTAATTTTTAAAAAATTTTATTCAAGTAGGGTTGATTTATAATGTTGTTAGTTTTTGCTGTATGGCAAAGTGAATCAGTTGTATACATACACACACGCACACACACACGCATATATCTCCATTGTTTTTTAGATTCTTTCTCCTAAAGGCCATTACAGAGTACTGAGTAGAGCTCCCTATGCTATACATCAGGCCCTTATTAGTGATCTATTTTATATATAGTAGTACGTATGTATCAATTCTGATCTCCAATTTATCCCTCCCCTTCCATAATCCCTGGTAACCATAACTTTGTTTTCTATATTTGTGACTCTAGTATTTCTGTTTTGTAAAGAAGTTCAAAGATTTCAAAAATTAAGAATTTTAATGTAAAAAACTCAGATTTCTGGCTTCTCTTGAGATGTTGAAAAATCCAGCAACACTGGGTCCTCTCTTCTTGGCAACAATTGACCTAAGCTGAACACCAGCGCCTCCTTCAGGCGGAGCTTTGCCTTCCAGTTGGCCACAGTCGCCATCACTCTCTGTTGTTGTCTGCTGTTTACTGATTTACATTATCCACCTGACTCCAGTGGGCATTTAGTCTGAGACGCTTGCTCTACATGCTGCTAACAAAGAAATACATCTAAGTTCCCAGACCGAGATGGTGAAAGGTTTCCCACCTCCAGCTGTCACTATGTCATTTCTTGGAAGCATATAAGATAAAATGCTTTCACCCATGTTCTCCTTTGAGCTCTTGGCCTAGGAAGACGGCACCAGATGTGATGTCAGGGTATCGACGGCTGTACCATCCCGAAAGCATCCCATCTCATCTGACCTTGGAAGTTAAGCAGGGTTGGGCCTGGTTAGTATTTGGATGGAAGAAGTGACACCAGATCCTTACTTTGTAATCCATGCCTTCGCCGCAGTTGGTTACGACACAGAGCAAGCCCAAGGCTTTGGCCAGGTCCTTGGTGGTCTCGGTTTTGCCGGTACCTGCTGGGCCAGCAGGAGCCCCACCCAGATACATGGACAGTGCCTGTCAGAAGTCAAATGCAAAACACGTGTTGTCTGCCATGGAAGGAAAGAGGTGTCAATGACCAGTTCGTGACAATCTATGTGGAATATATAAATGGTAATGCACCTTTTCTGACAGTGACCACTGACCTCCACTGACCTCCACTGACCACTCCACCCCCACCCCCTGTTACACAGGGACCAGTAAACCAACGACTCCACAACATGCTGGACTCTGTACCCGCCCTGAGGACAATGCCTAGCAGTTCCCAGAGCTGAGGCTCATGGGAACATGGACATATGTGCAGGGAAGGATTCATTTTGCCCAAAGAAAGTTTTGGCCCTTTGTCTTTAGATCCTAGGAGCTGACCTCTAAGGCCCCAGAATTTTCTGCCTCAGAAGAGAGTCCTTGTTTATCTGGGGACCTCGGGCCATGCCGGACAGTCTAACAATGTGATTTATGGTGGAAGCCCTGGATCAACTTCGAGAGGGTCTGGAGACTAAGGTCAGTCATTTAGAGGGGTCAGTCTTGCATGCATGACAAACCCCTAGTTAAAACCCAAGGCTCGGTGGGCTTCTCTGGGCAGCAGAACTTCACACATAGTTGCTGGAGAAAATGATGCTGTCTGGACCATTGAGTTGAACAAGAAACTGAAGCTTAGACCTGGTCTCTCCTAGACCCTGTCCCATTGCTGGACCTACGTCTCCCTTCTCCCACTGCTGATTTTTATCTGTATCCATTTGCTATAAAAACCATATTGTTGGTGTTGTTGCTGCTGTCTAGTCGAGTCCTGTCCAAATATTTGCCACCCCCATAGCCCACCAGGCTCCTCTATCCATGGGATTTTCCAGGCAAGAATACTGCAGGGGGTTGCCATTTCCTTCTCCAGGAGATCTTCTTGACCCAGGGGTTGAACCCACATCACAGGCAGATTTTTTTTTACCACTGAGCCACGTGGGAAGCCCTATAAAAACCATAACCATGACCACAATGGCTTTACTGAATTCTGTAATTCCTCTTAGCAAACTATTGAAACTGAGGGTGGTTTGGGGGGCCACCAGAACTTGAAACACCCCAATCCCAAAAGGTAGCAAGTATGTCATAGTCCAAATGGAACTTCTTTTACAGATTTTTAAAGAACGACCTTTACTATTGAACCCTTTACTATTAGCATTCATTTCCCGGGGCTGCCAGAGCGAAGTACCCCAAATTGTCTGGCTTAAAACAACAGAAATGTGTTCTCTTACAGTTCTGGAGGCTAAAAGTGAAATTAAGGTGTGAGCGGGGCCACACTGCCCCGAAGACTTTAAGAGAGGCTCATTCCTGGCTTCTTCCAGCTTCTGGTGGCTCCAGGCATTCCCTGGCATGTGGCTGCCTCTCTCCAGTCTCTTTCTCTGTCTTCACATCTCTTCTGTGCCTCTGTGTTCTCTTCTCTTCGTACACAGACACCAGGCATTGGTACTAGGGCTCTAATCCAGGATGTTCTCACCCCAATCCTTAACTAATTCAATCTGCCAAGGCCCTATTTCTAAACAGGGTCACAGCTGAGGTTCTGAGTGGACATGAATTTGGGGTGGGGAGGACAATGTTCAACCCAGTGCATGCGTGCTCAATCATGACTGACTCTTTGCGACCCCCCACGGACTGTAGCCCACCAGGCTCCTCTGTCCATGGGATTTCCCAGGCAAGAATACTGGAGCGGGTTGCCATTTCCCGCTCCAGAGGATTTTCCTAACCAAGAGATCCAACCCGCCTTTCCTACCCTGGCAAGCAGGTTCTTTACCACCGAGCCACTTGGGAAGCCTGTTCAACCCAGTACACCATCACAATTACTATCACACCTAGAGAAAAAACACATGACCCCAGGTGAATGATCCCCACCAGAGCCAGGCCGCCAGTCACCTGGGTGAGCGTCAGGTAGATCCGGTCCGTCAGGGGCGTGATAACCAGCCGCCCGTTCAAACCCATGTACTCGTAGCCGTAGCCGAAGGTGCCCGTGCACTGGCGGATGTTCAGCTCATCTGGTTCCCGGTCCCAATAAAAACGCAGCTGACTTTCCCATTCAAACTCCCGGGCCTCGAGAATGCTGGAAGGTGAGCAAGGGGGGATAAGTGAAGAGGGACAGAGCTGAGACGGAAGAGAAGGTAGACGGTGGGGGCAGGATGGAGAGATGCTGAGAGAGGCCAGAGGATGACACAGGACAGGTTTCGAGACACCAGTGCCCTGGGAGGTCCCCACCTGCCCCTGATGAAAGAGTCGACTATGTCGCGGGCATGCACGTCTATGATGAGCACGGTGTTGTATTTCTTTCTGTCGTTCCTGCTTAAGTTCAAGGTGATCCGGGTGACCAGCTCGTCGATCTGCTGGTGCATCTTCTGGCCGTAGTTCTTCATGGCCTGCTTCTCCCCCTGCTTCACTTTGCGGAAGACGTCTTCCACCTCCCAGGTCCACCACACCTGGCTGGCGGCCAGCACCACCATCCCTTGGTACATGAGCATCCAGTCGACCCTAAAGGAAAAGCATGCCTCTATGAGATTTTCCCAGGATTGGAACTAAAAATGGTCTTGTCAAGAATCTATTTCTTCCGGGACTTTCCTTGCAGTCCAGTGGTTAGGACTCCACACTTTCACGGAAGGGGGCATGGGTTCAATCCCTGGTCAGGGAACTAGGATCCCACAAGCATGACCGAAAACAAAACAAAACAAAAAAGAATATTTGTTTCATACAGATGGCCAACAGGCACATGAAAAGACGCTCAACATCAGTAATTACTAGGGAATTGCAAATTAAAACTACAATGAGGCATCACCTCACACCAGTCAGAAAGGCCAGCATTAAAAAGTTTACAAATAATAAATGCTGGAAAGAGTGTGGAGAAAAGGGAACGCTCCTACACTGTTGGTGGGAATGTAAGTAGGTGCAGCCACTATAGAGAATAGTATGTCGGCTCCTCAGAAAACTAAAAACAGAATTACCCTATGACCCAACAATTCCACTCCTGGGCATATATCCAGAGAAAACTATAATTCAAAAAGATACATGCACCCTGATGATCATTGCAGCACAATTTACAATAGCCAAGACATGGAAACAATCTAATACAATGAAATATTACTCAGCCATAAAAAAGAATGAAATATTGCCATTTGCAGCAACATGGATAGACCTAGAGATTATCACACTGAGTGAAGTAAGACAGAAATAGAGTCACAGACACAGAAAACAAACTTATGCTTACCAAAGGGGGAAGGGACTTAGGTAGAGGAGAAAAAATCAGGAGTGTAGGATTAACAGATACAAACTACTACACATAAATAAGTCACAAAGATTAACTGGACAGCACAGGGGATTATAGTCAATATCATGCAATAACCTATAAAGAAAAATAATCAGAAATATACATATTTATGTATATTTACATATTAATATAACTGAATACTTTGCTGTACACCTGAAACTAATACAATATTGTAAATCAACTACTCTTTAATTTTTTTAAAAATTTTTCTTTGATCTGGAATAGGGAAGATGAAGTAAGAGAAGCCAGTAAACAAAGGAGATAAACCTCTTCTGGTTAGATAATAAAATACCAGGCCAATGGAGACATGTGCACGAACAGTTACAGGGGCATGACTGTGCAAAAGAAGCCAGATCACTTGAAAGATGTGTTTTTACAGATGTTTAAAAGTTATTTAGTATGATAGGCATATTATAAGAATTTTTAAATTTTTTAAAATTCCAACAAAAAAGTTGATTATCTCTGACCACACCTCCCATGCTTCCTTGCTATAATTTCCTGAGTGTCACTGGGCATGCTTTTTGATTCTCATACAAACCTGTATAAAGACACATAAATGGGGAGAAGGGGGTGTGAGGGCTGTTTCTCCAAAACTGGCATCCGACAACAGAAGCTACATGGCACCTTGCTTCTCTCGTTTACTAGTCCAGTGGGCTTGCGTCTCAGTTAGACACGCAGAGTGTTTACGCTATGGGAATTGACATACGCTCCAAATCAAAGCTTTTCTTCTCAGAGAGCTAGTTTACCAATACACCACTGAATGTATCTATATACACCCAATTACATAAAGAGATAAACCCATTTTTTATATGGCACAGAACCAAGAAAAAGCAGGAACCTAATCAGACAAATACTATGCTCTGTCCTAATAATTCATTAAGTAGACATTTTCAGTTTGCAAAATCAAAAAGGCAGCATGCGAAACCAAGAGGACAGTGTTCCCATAATAATAAAGACTTTGTATCGGCATAAAGGCCCTGCCAAATGTACTGCAACTCTCCTGGGAAGCTATCCAAAGATGCTCTGTGTGCTTTGGGTTCAACCACAGAGTAAGCCAGCCCTCTTAGTGACTAGGGCTAGGCATGGTTTAGCTCGGTGCTTGGAAGCTCTGAGGCCAAAAAATCAAAGAATGATTGAAATTCATCAACTATTCTAGAAACAACTTTGCCATTAACCTACACATAGAGTCCATCCTAATGAACGCCTGGTTTCTGGTGAGTCACTGCTGCTGCTAAGTCGCTTCGGTCGTGTCCGACTCTGAGCGACCCCATAGACGGCAGCCCACCAGGCTCCTCTGTCCCTGGGATTCTCCAGGCAAGAATACTGGAGCGGGTTGCCATTTCTTTCTCCAATGCATTCACTAGGTTCTCACATTTGAGCTCAGAATCGCCTGGGATCTTGTGAAAACCCAGTTCCTGGGGCCCTACCCTGAGAGTTTTTGATGCAGCAGGTTTGGGGTGGGGCCCAGGAAATTGCGATTTTGACCAGGCTCCTAGAGGCCCTGATGCTCCCAGTCCATGGACCACAATTTGAGAAGTGCTGTACACAGTAATCCTTAAAGAACACAGGTATCCATCAGCTAATTTAGCTATGGCAGGGAAAGAAAACCTGACATTTGAAATGTCAGTCAATCTACTCCACACCCTGAAAATTGATCCCTTATTGCCATTAATATAATAAAGTAACACACAATCACATTTACAATCCTACCTGGTTTTGTCTTCACAGTATCTAAAAATAGCCTCTTTGGTAATTAGCCTGTTAGTTCTTCGCATTTCGTTCAAAACTGCTGTCATCCAGTCCTCCACACGCCCCTCAGCCCGGATGATCTTCCGGAACTCCATGACTTCTCCTTCAGCTGATATCATGGCAGATACCAGTTTTTCTCCACTGTCCCCGTCATGAAACCTCAGCAGTGCTATGTTGTCATACATCTGCAATACAGTGGGAGAGTCCACCCTGTAATACCTTCACTGGGTTCTGGAATCAAAGAACAGCCTGCAGTGCCTCATCACTCATCAGGGCTGCCAGGATGCCAGCAACAGCACCAGAGACCACACACCAAATAGGTATCTCTCTACCCAGTGACAAACGTTCATTGGGTACTTCCTTTTATCTGCATGAAAAGGTCTGAGGTGGGTTGAACAAAAACAAAAAAAGAGAAGATAGGTTCTCTCCCCACACTTGAGATTCTAGGGTGTACATTGGGATGGAGAGGTATCCGGACACATGGACCAGCTGAACACAGGATGAGCGGGACAGCATGGTGATTAAACACTCTAGGGCTGAGGAATTAGAGACCTCCCAGGAACGAGGAATGAAGACTCCCACCCCCACTGTCCAATCAGGTGTCTTTGACCAAGTTGCTTCTCCTCTCTCAGCCTGAAATAAACATAATTACGGCACCTACAAAATGCAGTCAAAGGATCAAATTAAATAACGTGTGTGAAATGTCAGCTCCTCATATACTTGGCATTTGCTGGCTATCCTCATTGTTACTAATTAGATTAATATTCAGGGAAATGTGTCTTTTAGGGCCCATTAGATAAGACAAGGCACTCTGCAAATCAGACAGGAGTACAGAAAGGCAACAAGCTTTAAAAAATAAAATCAGAGGTTTATAAAAGGAGCTACCAATGGCCAAAGTACTTCTAACAACACATTTTTCTGCAACAGTAAAATCTGTGTTTATGAAAGCAGAAACAGAATAGAAGCCTTCTCCCTTTGAGAAAGGAAACCATGCAAACTATAACTCATACTTTGAGAAGGAGATCAGCATTAATTAAAGAAAACACAGTGTATTAATCTTGCTTCCCAGGTGGCACTAGTGGTAAAGAATGCACCTGCCAGTGCAAGAGACGTTAAGAGACTCTGGTTCGATCCCTGGGTGGGGAAAATCCCCCATAGGAGAGCCAGGCAACTTCAAGTATTCCTTCCTGGAGAATCCCCAGGGACAGAGGAGCCTGGTGGCTACAGTCCATGGGGTTGCAGAGTCAGACACGACGGAAACAACTTAGCACACACGCACATATGCAGTGTATTAAGCAACTGATCCTCAGCACTTTGTTTATTTGAAATAAAGTAATTGCTCTATAATGCTCCCCATCATGGATGATTTTGCCCCCAGGGACACTCAGCACCGTCTGGAGACGTTTTCAGTTTTCACAGCTGGAGAGGGATGCTTCTGGCATCTACTGGGTAGAGGCCAGAAATGCTTCTAAACAACCTACAATGCACAAGGCCGCCCCCACCCCTGACATAAACACACACACACACACACACGCACACACACACACACACACACACACACACAGAGTAAAAACTGTCTGGCCCAAAAAAGAATCTAAAATAGAGTGGATGGACTTCCCTGGTGGCACAGTGGATAAGGATCCAGAAAGATTCCACATGCCACGGAACAACTAAGCCCGTGCACAACTACTGAGCCCAGGCTCTAGAGCTCTCAAGCTGCAACTACCGAGCCTGCGAGCCACAACTACCGAAGCTCGTGTGCCTAGAGCCTGTGCCCCACAACAAGAGGAGACACTGCAATGAGAAGCCTGCACAACATAACAAAGAGTAGCCCCGGCTTGCTGCAGCTAGAGAAAGACTGCAAGCAGCAACAAAGACCCTGCGTAACCCAAAATTAATTAATCAATTAAAGAGTCATTAACTGTATATCATAACTGACTGTCTGCTGTACACTTGAAATGAACACAACATTGTGAGTCAGATAGGTGCCAGTAAAAAAATAAATATCGCAACCAAGATGCCAACAGTGTCAAGGCTGAGAAACCTCTAGGCTGATACTAAACATAGAGCTTTGATGAGCTGACCAAAGTTTATTCCTGGCGCTGCTCTGATTCTCTGTCAGAAAACAAAGAGACGGTTTTGTCTGTTGTGTTTCCTGCCCTTCAGTATCACTCACGGATACACATGCATTTATGTAAAAGTATGAAAACACAGGCTGGAAGGAATTACATCAAAGCCATGATAATGGCTGCCTTTTGAAAGTGGAAGAAGAATTGTGAACGGGGATGAAACAAAGACTATGCCAACTTTATCTCCGTAATTTTATCTTACAAAAAAAGAGACAAAACAAATATGACTAACTGCTAACAAGGGTGTCAATTCTGGGGGGTAGATAAGGTTCTTTAGCCAACATCATCGGGCAGGCACTGTTCAAAGTACTTTACAAACATTAACTCATTTGATCTTTATAAATGTGTAGAATTGGAGTTAACTGAATTTACAGGTAAGAAAACTGATGACCAGAGAGGTTAAGTCACTTGCCAAAGGCCACACAGCAAATCCATGTACAGCCAGGATTTAAACCCAGACAATCTAGCTGGATGTGCTGAACCACTATCCTGCATGGTCTCTCTGGTTATTATATTCGTCCTTGTATATTTCTGCATTGTTTCAGTTTCTCAAAAAATGTTGTTTGGGGGAGTGTGGAAAAAGAACAACAAATAGCAGCTCAGTGCTGGTGTGACTTCAGAGTACAGTGGATTTCATCAGATTTATGTTTCAAATAAAAACCCCAGCAGTGTTCCACAATCTTGGACTTCCGAGTTGAACCCAGCTGTGTAGCAGACTCAGATGAGCTGCAATTACAGAGCTTATGGGGACACTCCCACGGGAGCCCCTGGGGACCGACCTTGATCATGTGCTCCTGGACGCAGAGCGGGTCACTGTTCCCCAGGATACTGAGCAGCTCGTCATCGGAAATGAAGAAGAACCTGGGGAAGGCGTTCCTCTTAGAATCTAAGTAGTCGTTCAGGCTCTTCTGGCACTTCTCCAGGCCCTCGCTGATGTTCTGCAGGTCGTTGAGGCGGTTCGGGGCCTCACAGCATCTCTTGATCACAGGGTCTTTCAAAGTCTCGCCCATGATCTGGATAAAGTCAAGAGGACAACTGTCAATACGGATGGACCTAGAGAGTGTCATACTGAGTGAAGTAAGTCAGACAGAGAAGGGGAAATATCATATGGCATCCCTTATATGTGGAATCTAAAAAGAAATGATACAGATGTATTATGCGTGCATGCAAAGTCGCCTCAGTTGTGTCCGAACTCTTTGCGACCTCATGGACTGTAGCCTACCAGGCTCCTCTTTCCTTGTGGATTCTCCAGGCAAGAATACCAGAGTGGGTTGCCATTTCCTTCTCCAAGGGAATCTTCCCGATCCAGGGGTCTCTTATGTCTCCTGCATTGACAGGTGGGTTCTTTACCACCTGGGAAGCCCCAAACATGAGTTGGCTGCTCATACTAGAGAATACAACAGCATCCCTGAGCAGCAAACACCGGGGCTTTGAGGTCAGGTGGGCTGGGTGACAATCCTTACCCCACTAACCGCTAGCAGCAGTGCCCACTGGTACCGCCCTTTCTGGAAAGGACTTTAAGATGACCACAGTCCTTCATGGGTAATTTACTTATAATTTACTTATAAGATGTTAATCCTAAAAATGGAAAAAAAAAATCTTCAGACAAATTATTTTTGAATGCAAAGAGTTTCACTTCAAACAAGATGTCCAGTTACTAGCAATAAATCAACTAAACTAATGTCAGTCCACTCACTGAGACATTATATAAAGTCATTGAAATGTTTTCAGATGGTTTCATAATATGAACTATGTTTCTCACAATATGAAGAGAAAATTATAAGATGAAATTATACAAAATACCGGGCTTCTCAGGTGGCTCAATGGTAAAGATTCCACCTACCAGAGCAGAAGCCAGAGGAGGTGGGTTCAATCCCTGGTTTGGGAAGATCCCCTGGAGGAGGAAATGGCAACCCATTCCAGGTATTCTTGCCAGGATAATCCCAGGGACAGAGGAGCCTGGCAGGCTACAGTCCATGGGGTCACAGAGTCGGATACAACTAAGACACCAAGTATGCACACACACATACAAAATATCATTACAACTGTGTTCTTAAACCCATATACATAGGAAAATATTACATATTAAAGATGATGAAACTATGGAAGACACATCTTTTCCTTCTCTTCTACATTTCCCCAAGGTTTTTAAATAACTACTACTTTTATGATAAAAAGTAAAAATAAAAAAAGTTGTAGTGCCTTATGCTGGTGGCTTAAGATCAAACAGGAATTCTTACTGAAGAGATTAAATTCACATACAATGACAGAAAAAATTCAGAAGCTACAAATAGACCAAATACTACATGTAAATACATAAGTGAAAGGATCTCCAATTACTGTCCATCTTTCAAGACTAAAATAGAAGCCAGTCACTTGCCCTTTTAAATACTCTGTCGATGTTATCAAACTTCTTTGCTTCATCTGGAAGTTGTGATCTGATATCTCCACCAATAAAGATGCTTTCCAGATACATCCATTTTCTCTGAACCAACATCCAAATCTGTAAAGGCAAAACATTATCATCAACACAGGTTCCCAGGTGCCTCGAGGTATGTATGGCAAAACCCCACCCTAACACGGGACAGATTTAAATCAATTCAGGTCAAAAGAATTTCCATGCAAGAGGGCAGAATAAGTGCATATGGTGGTTTAGTTGCCAAGTTGTGTGTGTGCAGCAACAAAGACCCAGCACAACCATAAATAAATAAATTATTTTTTCAAAAGAAAGCAAATGAAGGAAGCCCATGCCTGACCACACTCCTAGCCAGTGAACCAGGCCTGGCTTCATCCCACCCCAAGCTTTAGGGTGTAGCTATATTAATACAAGGTGCCTTCCTGTGGTCTCAGGACAAAAACAAGGCTGTCTCACAAAACTGGTGAAATGAGCCTAGGTGGCTCACAGAGGTCTGGACACAAAGCAGGAAAGCCCCAAACCAACTAAGGTAAGACCTGGTTGGGCGCTTCCCAACACGATGGACTAGGTTGGGAAAACTGCAAAAACACACATCAAAGTGAAATGAGCACAGGCCAAAAAAAAAAAAAAATGTATGCAAGACGGACTTAAAAAAAAAATCAAAATCACACGGAGGACAAACCCATACCCTGTGAAAGTGAGTCTCCCCTAAAAAGAGGAAAATTCTAGTTTGAAAAAATAAAAAATAGAAGGAAATCAGAAAAGGGTTTTAAATATATTTAAATTCTTCAATGTGATACAGGAGATGAAAGCATTCTTGCAACAAGAACAGGACAGTATTAAATAAGAACAAGGGTACATGAAAAAGCGCCAATGAGGAGTCCTGTTAGTTAAAAATGCATTCATTGAAATAAAAACTCAGATTCACTCCTCTAATTATGCATACCTCCCCTCAAAATAAATCAAAGAGGATCATTAGTTTCTGAGCACAGAATTGTCTTATACAAAGTTTCTTTCTATGAATCAGCTCCTTTCCATCTTTTGTGTCTCTTTTCTCACCTCAATGACTTCCCCTATGAGAGAAAGCGTTTTTTCCCATTTGTGAACTGTCTGCAGGAAAGGTCCCACAAATCTGCTTCCTGAGATGCTTTGCAGGTTGAAAGTGTTGTCATCCAGGCACTGGATGATATCATCAACAGACCCCAAGATGTAGCCTCGCTCCTGGGTGCCTTTGTAATACTTGATCACATTAAATTTCATATTTTCCCATGTGTCCAGGATTTCCTTCACAGCCTAGTCGGGAATATGACAAGAATGGTTCAGGCACACGGGCTGAAAAAAACAACCCAACCCAACAGGAGCTTCCTGAGTTAGCCATGGATCAGCTCCTGAACCCAGAGTTCTGGGTCAGTGTTCCAGAGAAGCTGGCCATTCTAGCTGTCAGTTGCCCAGTGCTTGCTCTGTGCCAGGTAAGCACATGCTATACACCATCTCCTCTAGTCCTCAAAGCACTCCTGCGAGGGTGGGATTATTGTTCTCCACACTTTCGCAGAGGTGGGAACTGGGAACGGCTTGCCACGTTCACTCAGCTGAGTGCCAGAGCCAGGGTCTAAATTCTGTAATTGGCCTCCAATCTGCATGCTCATGAGATCCTGCCTCTGTGTTTACTGTTTAGCAAGAAGATCAAATTACAAAAAATTTGTCTTTTCATGGCATGTTCAAAAACCACCTGTCAATAATTATGGGTATGTGTATATATACACAGATGTGTGTATGTGTGCATATGTATCTGTGTATGTCACACATGTATGTGTATGCACATGTGTACATGCATGTGTGTGTGCACGTATGAGTGATATATTCATATTTATGTACACCTATATGTGTCATGTGTGAGAGCATGTATGTATATGGGCATAGTACTCATGTATATGTTGGTGTGTGTATGTGTGTTTTCATATCTCTGTAGTGTGTATGTGTGGGTATATGTTTATATGTGTACATGCGTGTATATGTGTGTATATGCATTTTTTTTGGCCATGCTATGCAGCATGCGGGATCTTAGTTCCCCAACCAGGGATGGAACACGTGCCCCTGCAGTGGAAGCTCAGAGCCCTAACCACTGGACCACAGGGAATTCCCTGCATAGGCATTCCAAAGCATTAAAGAGTGTACACTCAAATGTTAATAATTTATCTTCAGGTGGTGGAATTTATGAGTGATTTGTTTGTTTTCTCAGTTTTCTACCTTGAACACATTATTTCTTTAGTAAATAAGTTGAAAGTGAAACTATAAGAACAATTAAAATATTTAACTGAGGCAGAAATTCTATTTCTAGAACAAATAATACTTTCTTATTCAAACATAACAGGTACCAGAACAAACAGGTTTTCTCTTTGAATAAAAAAAAAAATTCTTTTTTTTTTCTAGCCTGCTTTATAACTAAAAATAGTCCTACCTTCTCAATGGCTATCTCCTTAATGGCCGATGTCACAATCTCATTGAGAACATCTGTGTGTTTGTGAAGTTCCATAGCAAACATGTTTTCCAAGGTGAATGTTTCAGTCATTTCAAAAATCACGCCCGTTTTCTCCATAAGCTCTTTCCAATGCCTGAAGGTACATCCACATCAAAAATCTTTATGTCTACTGAGTTTAGTGATGGGTTTAATTATTCCCTCTTCAACCAAGGGCTTCACAGGTGGCTCAGATGGTAAAGAATCTGCCTGCAAGGCAGGAGTCCCGGGTTTGATCCCAGGGTCAGCAAGATTCCTGGGAGAAGGACAAGGCAACCCACTCCAGCATTCTTGCCTGGAGAATTCCACGGACAGAGGAGCCTGGTGGACTACAGTCCGTGTGAAAGTCGCTCAGTCATGTTCAATTCTTTGCAACCCCATGGACTATACAGTCCAGAATTCTTCAGGCCAGAATACTGAAGTGGGTAGCCTTTCCCTTCTCCAGGAGATCTTTCCAACCCAGGGATTGAACCCAGGTCCCCTGCATTGTAAGCAGATTATTTACTAGCTGATCCACCAGGGAAGCCCTTGGGGGGTCACAAAAAATCAGACAGACTGAGCAACTAACACTTTCACTTTTCTTTCTTCAACCACAGGATAAATCCCATAATAATCACTTCTTGTAATGGAATTTGGAAACATGAAGACATTATTGGAATTATATGTATGTCCACAGTTTTCCAAAATCCCATTAGCTGCCAGAATCAAACCCAGGAAACATCTAGAACAGTGGTCCCCAACTTTTTGGCACCAGGGACCAATTTTGTGGAAGACGATTTTTCCATGGACTGAGGCGTAGGGAGTGGGTTATGGTTCAGAGATGATTCTCACGAAGAGCATGAGACCTAGATCCCTCACATGTGTAGTTCACAGGAGGGTTCACACTCCTATGAGAATCTACAGCCACTGCTGAACTGACAGGAGGTGGAGCTCAGGCGGTCATAAGAGTGATGGGGAGCGACTGTGAATACAGATGAAGCTTTGCTCGCTCGCCCGCTGCTCACCTACTGCTGTGCAGCATGATTTCTATCTGGACTGGGACCAGTCCTTGGCCCAGGGCTTGGGATACCCCTAATCTAGAAGATACTTTCTTAGATGCCTCATCTTAACTACCACCTAAGAAAACACACTTTTCATTCATTGATAACTGTTTCTGCATGGTCTCTAGACGGGTGATCCCGGCCTCTCTGGGTCACTCAGCCTATTTGATACCCTGTTGTAATTTACGAGCATGCTTGTGTTTGATAAATATTCAGTAATTACTAACTCTCTTCAGGTAGCGGGCTGGCAGCTGGGGGTTCAGAGTGGCTCAAAGGTAAGGCCCCTGCCCTCGGGAACACTGCTACCAACTTGGGGAGACAGGCAGTGATCAATACAACAAATCTACAAATTAAATAACCACCAAATGTTTCAAGCATTGTGAAAAAGACACAGCACGATAAAGAAAAGCGGCTACTTCAAATAGAAGGAACAAGACAGACACAGCACCAAGCTGCGCTGCTCGTAACCCAACCTGGCCTCCTCTGAAGGTTCACACTTGCCCACGTTTAAGGTCTGATGTATATGGAATGAACGTAATAAGGCAGCTAAACGTGGCACTGGACGGGCAGAACGCCAGGTACCCAGCACATAAGCAGTAAGCATAGAATCACTAGGTTTTGTTGTATAAAGAGACAGTCAGGAAGGAGAATCCAGTTTTTCTCTCTCTAGTCCCAGGTCTAGCGTGGGAGTTGATGTAGAAGAATCCCTGTGGTTGATAATTTAATGGGAACTTTACACGGAAGCAATATTATATAGAGAAATATTACTTGTATATTTCCAGCCCTGCGTTGCTGCTGGAATCTTGTTCTTTGTCATCAGATCTGAGCAAAGACATATCTCAAAGTAAAAGCTCCTCCACCAACCTGTCTCTTAGAGCCTCGTGCTTCAAGTCAAGAAGTAAGGGAATTGAGTCTTTGAATGCCTTCATTTTCAATTCCAAGTGGTAGGCCACCGATAAATTTCGGACCTGACGGGGCAGCTTTCTGAGGGACCTGAGAAAACTTTCAATTCCTTCCTGGAGAAACTGAACATTCAGGTTGATCCAGAGTGTCTGAGACCATTCTTCCTTCGCAACCTGGAAATGAACAAGAAATAGTTCCATCAACAAGACGGGTCTGGAAACTCAAATGTGGTTAGAAGGGAGAGTACATTCTTAACCCTTGGCATGCTCGCTTCTCTCCAAATATTAACATCCATTTCCCCACAACAGGAGGCTTGCCTGGTGGCTCAGTGGTAGAGAATCCACCTGTCAATGCAGGAGACGCAGGTTCAATCCATGGGTGGGGAAGATCCCCTGGAGAAGGAAATGGCAACCCTCTCCAGTATTCTTGCCTGGGAAATCCCATGGACAGGGGAACCTGATGGGCTATAGACCCCACGGGATCACAAAGAATCAGACACGACTAAGCAACTAAACAACACTGATCCCACAACAACCTCAAATTCACAAAGGAAAGATTAATTCTAAGGCTCTCAAACACAAACAAAAGCATTCCAACTTTTTTAATCCTTCATAAAAGCCTTAAAAATAAGTCTTACACAAAATTTTAAAAGGCTTACACAAAAATAAGGCTATATCTGAGAATGTGTGGGATCCAAAAATATGCCTTTCTTTCTTTCAGGGAAAACAGAAAAGCAGGATGTCAGAAATCAGTGTTTTTAACTCAGGGAATCACGGGGGTCTTAACATAACGCACTTCATTCAAGCACTGTCCTTTTCTGACAAAAGAAGCTAAGGTTACAAAATACCAGCAACTTAGATACTCCTGCTTAGTTATCATAAAGAAAAGACTTTGTGCTGTAGCTCCCTGAGATTGAATATAAAAAGTACTATCTTACATACAATTTATACCATCTTGGGTGGTTGGCATTTGCAACCTGTGACATCCAGGCTCGACAGAGTTGCTTGAATCATGAAACATGCTTGACAGGAAATGATGGTAATTCATGTAATATGTGTCCGGTGATTTCTTTTTTTAATTTTTATGGGTGTATAGTTACTTTATGATGTGTATGCCGTGTTATATTTGTGTGTTAGTTGTGTCGTTTAGTTGTGTTAGTTTCACTGTACAGTAAAGTGAATCAGCTATATATATACATCAATGCACCCCACTCCAGTACTCTTGCCTGGAAAATCCCATGGATGGAGGAGCCCGATAGGCTGTAGTCCATGGGGTCACGAAGAGTCGGACACAACTGAGCGACTTCACTTTCACTTTTCACTTTCATGCATTGGAGAAGGAAATGGAAACGGCAACCCACTCCAGTGTTCTTGCCTGAAGAACCCCAGGGACGGGGGAGCCTGGTGGGCTGCCGTCTATGGGGTCACACAGAGTCAGACACGACTGAAGTGACTTAGCAGCAGCATCCCCTCTCTTATGGATTTCTTTCCCATTTAGGTCACCACAGAGCACTGAGTAGAGTTCCCTGTGCTGCACCGAACATTCTCATTAGTTTTCTGATTTATACATAGTATCACCAGTGTATATATGTCAATCCCAGTCTCCCAATTCACCCCACCCTCCTCCTTTCCCTCTTGAGTCCACGTATTCCTTCTCTGGAGACACTAGAGAAAGCCTGTGCACAGCAATGAAGACTCAGGGCAGCCAAAAAATAAATAAACTAGAAAAATGTTTTAATTATTTTGACCTCACATCCCCTTCACCCACCAGTCCTCATTTCTCTGCTTCTCTTTGTAACAAGACTCACTGGAAACATCGTCTATACTTGGCGTTTCTAATGCCTTTCTCCCCATTCTCTCTGTTTTTCTGAAGCTTTATGGAGAGTTTGCTGGTATACGATAAAGCTGCACGTATTTCAAGTGTACAACTGACATGGGTGCACATCTGTGACACCATCAGCTCCATCTAGATAATGAACGTATCCATCACCATCCCTCTCAGTGGTCTCCTCCTGCCGCTCTATAATCACCCCCTCCCACCCCTCTCCTTCCACCCCACCCCTAGGTAACCACCGACCTGCTTTCTACCAGGAATATGTACAGTGGAAAGCAGGACATTCATAGTGTTAAGCAGCCATCACACATCCATCAGGTTCCAGAATTCTCTCCACACCCCAGATGGAAACCTCATACCCATTAGCAGTCACCCCCCATCACCTCCTCCCAAGATCTAAAGTGCGAGTTTCTCTGAAATCTGCCCCAGGCTGTTTATGACTATGACCTCCAAGTCCACTGAGCCACATTCCCTCCATGGAGACCAAACCTGTGGGTGGATGCTTACCTTCAGTCCTTCATAGAGCTCGTAAATCACCTTCAGTCCGCTCATTTCCTTCTGCACTTTGAGCAGCTCTGGGTACATCGTGATTGGAAGATCAAAAAGCTTCTCAGCATTAGCCAGCTCCTGACGGTTCTTTTCATGTTTCATCAGCTCTTTATCGAAAGTGGCTAAAAGTTCTACTCCTAATAAATAAGTAAATAAATAAATTTATACTCAGTAGTAAAGAATTCACCTGCTAATGCAGGAGACTCGAGTTCAGTCCCTGAGTTGGGAGGATCCCCTGGAGTAGAAAATGACAACTTACTCCTGTATTCTTTCCTGGAGACTCCCATGGACAGAGGAGCCTGGTAGGCTACAGTCCATGGGGTAGCAAGAGAGTCAGACACGACTTAGTGACCAAGAACAACATAGTCGATTTACAATGTTATGTGACCTTCAGTGCATAGCAGAATGATTCAGTTACACATGTATCTATTCTTTTTCAGATTCTTTTCCCATATAGGTTACCACAGAGTATTGAGTAGAGTTCTCTGTGCTATACAGTAGGTCCTTATTGATTATCTATTGTATGTATAGTAGTGAATACAACCCCAAACTCCTAATTCCTCCCTCCCCTGACCGCCTTTCCCTTTTGGTAACCATAAGTTTGTTTTCGAAGTCTGTGACTCTGTTTTGTAAATAAGTTCATTTTGAATACATACTTTTTTTTGATAGATAAGAAGTGATTTGTTTGCATAAGATGCTTGTATAAAATTCACAAGCAGGCAGGCAAGTGTTGGAATACATACAATCTTAAGGTATACAAAATTGAATTAGAAATCATGAAAAATATGCAAAATTATCACATCGGCCATAAAAGCCAATTGGGAAGACAAATGTAGAATGACCAGACTTTATCTCTCCATCATTCTAACTAAAACCAGTTACTGCAAGCACCTCCAGTGAGAAACTTCTGTCTCCTAAGCATTCTTGCTCTAAGTGGTCTCAACTTGGGTTGCAGATTAGGATCCCCATTGGAGCTTTTAAAAACTTTGATGTCCAGGGGCTTCCCTGGCGGTCCAGTGGTTGAAAATCCACCTGCCAATGGAGGGGACACAGGTTCGATCCCTGGCCCAGGAAGATCCCACAGGCTCCAGAGCAGCTAAGCCCGTGGGCCACAACGACTGAGCCCACGTGCTGCAATCACTGAAGCTGGTGCACCTGGAGACCAAGCTCCTCAACAAGAGGCGCCCCCACAACGAGAAGCCTGAGCTCCTCAACAAGAGGAACCCCCACAACAAGAAGCCTGAGCACCACAACCAAGAGACGCCCCCACAACGAGAAGCCCGAGCTCCTCAACAAGAGGAACCCTCACTCACCAGAACTAGAGAAAACTCACCTGCAGATAAAAATTAGAAAATAATAATATATAAATTAAAAAATGTTTTTAAACCTTGATGTCCAAACCACCCTTGAGATCGGTGGAATCAGATTATGTGAACCTGGTCCCCAGGGAGCAGCGATCTTTAGAGATCCCCAGAGGAACCCAGTGTACAGGCAAGCTTGCAAACCACCACTCCATCCAATCTCCCCACAAAATTCTTAAGCAGAATGTCTTCAAATGCCCCAGTCAGACCAATGTGGATATCCTTACCTCTGTCAAGATCTTCACCTACAGAACCAGGGCCTTCACGATAAAACCGTTTTGCAAAATCCTCCATCTGCTGTCTGTAGTTTAGTATTTCACTTCGAGTAAGCTGAGGAAAGCGGGGTTGCATTAATTGAGCCCACTGGGTATTTTTCAACATCTATATTCAGAAGGTGAAGCATTTAAAGGTACCTCTGTGAACATTCTCTTTATGCCTCCCAGAGCATGCTCCACAGTCAGCGAATCATTGAAAAGGTTTGACCACATGCTCTCAATGTTGTCAACCAGTTCTTTCTCTGCATCAGAAGGCTTAAAAAAAAAAAAGGACAGATAATAAATGACAAGCAGGCTTGGAACTGAAATTTCTGGTCAAGGCTACTGTCCTGGGATTTCTTCATCTGGGTAACAGTAGAATAGGCCATCTGAACAGATGTTGTGAATTATACAAAGATATTTATAATCCAAATAAAAATCAGAAGAATGTAATTTTTAAAAGAGATAGATAACATAGGTAGGTAGAGAGAGAGATAACCTAGAGAGATAAGTCATTCATAAAGTAAAACTGAGCTTCAAATCAACTTCATCTGATTTGAATAAGGTTATCTTGACCCATTAACACACCCAGCTGTGCTGTCGAAAGCAAAAATAAATCTCCTCTGATGAAACATAGCATCATGAGAGGCCTCTGATTCTCTTTACAACTTTTCATAAATGATGTCCAGAACTCAATCAGAAATAACAGAATGAAAAGGATACAAATGACGTGGAGGAAATCAAGAGGCACACAGACAATATAAGCAGATAGTAATGGAGCTCTAAGATACAGAACCTTAAATGATTCTACTTAATAAAGATAACAAGAGACAGAATTGAACATTTTGACTTTAATTATAAAAGTATAAATTTTGCACACTCTATACAATTTTCTTTTTCCTTTGGAGGGTGCGAGGGAACCAAATTCTAATTCTGAAAACATGTAAATACAGATCAAGAATCAAGGATTTAACCTGCCCTTTTTATATAAACTGTATCTCAGGATAAACGGATAGTTTTTAAGGAAAAGTTCCTCTTCTTGTGTTTATTATTTTTTACTGAAGTATAATTGGCCTACAATATTGTGTTTCAGGTGCACACATAGGCATTCATTATTCTATACATTACGAAGTGATCACCACTACTGTGCATTTTCTTTTTTTTTAAGTCATTTGTTTATTTTTGGTTGCATTGGGTCTTAGTTGAGGCATGGGGGATCTTCCTTGCTGTGTCCAGCCTCAGTAGTTACGGGGCATGGGCTTAGTGGCCCCAGGGCATGTGGGATCTTAGTACCCTGACCAGGGATGGAATCTGTGTCCCCTGCATTGAAAGGCAGATTCTTAACCACTGGACCACCAGGGAAGTCCCCACTGTGCATTTTCTGATGAGAGAATCTCTAGCTTGCAGGCAAGGCTAAGGGGCATTTGGGCGATAAAAGCACTCAAGTGATGAAAATGTTGAAATACAGATTTTATGCAAATGCTGGCTTATAACAGCTATTTGTTTCTCTCTTCTACTTTGTTTTTCCAGTGGACTCCTTTTTGTGTATCATGTGATGCGTGGCATGCAAAATTTCACATATAATTTCAAGGAGATTGAAACCCTCAACCCTCAAACTCATCCATGGGCTTTCTGAAGGTCTTTGAAACCCATGTTTAACAAACTTAAAGACAACTGAACTGTCATCTTCTACCAGTTTCTCTTATTGTCTTATCTCTCTCCTCCACTTTTTTCATTTTTGCAATAGCTCTTGATTTATTAAAGAAAATTAACATCAAGAAAAAAGAAAGGGGCTTCAGGGCTTCCTTGGTGACTCAGTGGTAAAGAATCCACCTGCCAATGCCAGAGACAACAGTTCGATCCCTGGTCTGGGAAGATCACACGTGCCACGGGGCAACTAAGCCCGTGCACCACAGCTAGTGAGCCTGGGAGCCGCGGCTGCTGAGCCCACATGCCACAACTATTGAAGCCGCAAGCCCTAGAGCCTGTGCTCTGCAACGAGAGAAGCCACCACAATGAGAAGCTCAAGCACCGCAGCTAGAGAGTAGCCCCTGCTTGCCACCACTAGGAAAAGCCCTTGCAGCAATGAAGACCTAGCATAGCCAAAAAATAAATAAATAAAGAGAACAGCGAATAAAGAAAAAGGGAAAGAAGTAAAGAAAAGAGTTCACTTACAAAGAGCCCATACATCGCCATGGTGCGGTACCTCTCCTGCACGTCCCGGTATCTGAGTTCCATGACTAAAGATTTACTTCGGATTTCTGCGATGGTTGCAAGCACAAACTTGAGATCCTCGAGGGTACTGGGGCTCTTCTTCAGGTTTTTGTTCAGGGACTATAAAAGAAAGTTCAAAGGGACACTAAATAAGCATAGGGGGAAAATACAGTGCCGAATGAAGCCCTGACTTCCTTGAAATGAAAGCAGTTTTAGAGAAACCCTGGGGCTCTGTCCCACAATGGACAATGCACTGGACTTTCAGAGAAGACCTGAGATCCACTACCTCTATCTCCTCATGCAGGTTATTGAGTTCCTCTCTGGCTGAGTCATTGAGGAGTCTTCCGAGCGAAACCACCCAGGACTTGGCGTTTTCCTGCACAGTGTTAGCCAGGGGTCCGAGCTGAAGGCGGATGCAATGCTCATCCTTGATCAAGAGGTGGTGCATCACTTCAGAGGCGATCCTGGCGTAGAATTGCAACTTCTCATCGTACGCAACACAGGGAGGCTTCTTAGCAGCAAATTTCTCCATCACAATGGCTTTGTCCAGTTTCCAGAGAGGTCGGTAGCGCTTCCATTTCTGCAGGTACTTCATAAGACTGACCAGAATCCTGTGGACGTTTTGGGGGATCATAACAGCCTGCTCAATTATCTGAGGGTTCTGAGAGATATCATTGTAAAAGCTGATGGTAACAAGTTCTTCCTCCTCTCCCTTCTGTGGGGGGCATTCTATGCAGCTGCCGTTCATCCAGCGAACAAAATGCTGACAAAATAAGAATCAGGGTGGGGCAGGGGAGAAGACAATCCTTTAGTATCTATTTTGCTCCCTTTGTACATGTCATAGGCTTCTCTGGTAGCTCAGCTGCTAAAGAATCTGACTGCAATTCAGGAGATTCCAGTTCGATTCCTAGCTAGGGAAGATCCCCTGGAGAAGGGATAGGCTACCCATTCCAGTATTCATGGGCTTTCCTGGTGGCTCAGACAGTAAAGAATCTTCCCACAATGTGGGAGACCTGCGTTTGATCCCTGGGTTGGGAAGATCCCCTGGAGGAAGGCATGGCAACCCACTCCAGTATTCTTGCCTGGAGAATCTCCATGGACAAAGGAGCCTGGCAGGCCACAATCCATGGGGTTGAAAAGAGTTAGACACGACTGAACAACTAAACACAGCACATAAAACAGTACATATCATATTCAGCAATAAGTCTTGCTAGTAAGGAACCATGGACCGTATGAACAGGTAAAATGATATGACACCAGAAGATGAGCCTCCCAGGTGAGAAAGTGTCCAAAGAAGCAACAGTTAGAACTGGACATGGAACAACAGACTGGTTCCAAATTGGGAAAGGAGTACATCAAGGCTATGTATTTTCACTCTGCTTATTTAACTTATATGCAGAGTACATCATGCAAAATGTTGGGCTGGATGAAGCATAAGCTGGAATCAAGATTGCCCAGAGAAACAGCATTAACCCCAGATACGCAGATGACACCACCCATATGGCAGAAAGCAAAGAAGAACTAAAGAGCCTCTTGATGAAAGTGAAAGAGGTGAAAAACCTGGCTTAAAATTCAACATTCAGAAAACTAAGATCATGGCATCCAGTTCCAACACTTCATGGCAAATAGATGGGGAAACAATGGATACAGTGAGAGATTTTATTTTGGGGGGCTCCAAAATCACTGCAGATGGTGACTGCAGCCATGAAGCAAGAAAAGACGCTTGTTCGTTGGAAGAAAAGCTATGACCAACTTAGACAGCATATTAAAAAGCAGAGACATCACTTTGCCAACAAAGGTCCGTCTAGTCAAAGCTATGGTTTTTCCAGTAGTCATGTATGGATGTGAGAATTGGACCATAAAGAAAGTTGAACACTGAAGAATTGATTCTTTTGAACTGTGGTGTTGAAGAAGACTCTTGAGAGTCCCTTGGACTTCAAGGAGATCCAACCTGTCAATCCTAAAGGAAATCAGTCCTGAATATTCATTGGAAGGACAGATGCTAAAGCTGAAGCTCCAATACTCTGGGCACCTGATGTGAAGAACTGACTCATTGGAAAAGACCCTGATGCTGGGAAAGATTGAAGGCAGAAAGAGAAGGGAACAATAGAGGATGAGATGGTTGGATGGCATCACTCACTTGATGGACATGAGTTTAAGCAAGCTCTGGGAGTTGGTGATGGACAGGGAAGCCTGGCATGCTGCAGTCCACGGGGTCGCAAAGAGTCAAACACGACTAAGTAAATGAACTGAACTAACTGAACTTTACAACTGTGCTCATTTCATGTGCTAGTAAGGTTATGCTCAAAATCCTTCAAGCTAGGTTTCAGTAGTAAGTGAACCAAGAAGTTCCAGATGTACAGGTGGGTTTAGAAAAGGCAGAGGAACCAGAGACCAAATTGCCAACATTTGTTGGACCATAGAGAAAGCAAGGGAATTTCAGAAAAACACCTACTTCTGTTTGACCACTAAAGCCTTTGACTATGCAGATCACAACAAACTGTGGAAAATTCTTAAAGAGATGAGAGTACCAGATCACCTTACTGGTCTTCTAAGAAACCAGTATGTGGGTCAAGAAGCAACAATTAAAACCGTATTGGTTCAAAATTGGGAAAGGAGTATGTCACGGCTATATACCATCCCCCTTCTTATTTAACTTATATGCAGAGTATATCATGTGAAATGCTGGACTGGGTGAATCACAAGCTGGAATGAAGAATGCTGGGAGAAATATCAACAACCTCAGATATGCAGATGATACCTCTCTAATGGTAGAAAGTAAAGAGGAACAAAAGAGCCTCTTGATGAAGGTGAAAGAGGAGAGTGACAAAGCTGGCTTGAAACTCAACATTCAAAAAACTAACATCATGGCATCTGGTCCCATCACTTCATGGCAAATAGATGGGGAAAAAGTAGAAGCAGTGACAAACTTTCTTTTCTTGGGCTCCAAAATCACTGCAGCCTTGAAATTAAAAGATGCAAATCTAGACAGAGTATTAAAAAGCAAAGACATCACTTTGCCAAAAAAGGTCCAGTTCGTAAAAACTATGGTTTTTCCAGTAGCCATGTACAGATGTAAGAGTTGGACCATAAAGAAGGCTGAGCATCAAAGAACTGATGCTTTTGAACTGTGGTGCTGGAGAAGACTCTTGAGAGTCCCTCAGACTGCAAGGAGATCAAACCAGTCAGTCCTAAAGGAAATCAACCCCGAGTACTCTCTGGATGCTGAAGCTAAAGCTCCAATACTTTGGCCACCTGATGGGAACAGCCAACTCATTGGAAAAGCCTCTGATGCTGGGAAATATTGAGGGCAGGAGGAGAAGGGGGTGAGAGAGGATAAGATGGCTGGATGGCATCATCAACTCAATGGACATGAGTCTGAGCAAACTCCAGAAGATAGTGAAGGACAGGAAAGTCTGGCGTGCAGCAGTCCACGGGTCACAAAGAGTTGGACACGACTGTGTGACTGAACAACAATTCTGTGAGCTGTCTTATAGATAATGAAACCCCCACCAGGTGGAAGAAGTTAACAACATGATGACCAGACTGTAGCCGTGACATGAGCTGCCACAATTCTGAGAATCGGCCTCAAGGAAACGGGAACAAACTGACCGTGGAACTGAAGATTAACTGTACTTAAAACAATCACGGTGACACTAGCCAGACGACCGAAGACAATTTCAAAATGACTGTCAGAGCTGACTGTGCTGTTTCTGCATGGAGCCCCCTTCCTCAGTCCATAAAAGCTCTTTGCCCACTGGTTGTCAGTGGGGAGGGGGGTTAGGCCTTTGGACAGGTCTCCACCCTCCGCCACTCACCCCTCATCCCCATTACCAGCATCCAAAATAAAACAAACGTTGCTTTTCACCAACCTGGCCTCTTTAGCTCTTGAGAATCGAGCAGTCAGACCTGCATTCAGCAACTCTGGGTCACACCTGTCCACAGCTGGTGGGCCTAACTCTCCGCAGCCAGGGACCACCTGGGAAATAACACACACTCCCGCCCTTACCTTGGTCATCTCCACACAGTTTCGGACACAGTGAACACACATTTTGTCAATCTCATTTGCATTGGGATGCAGAATGATCTCTGGCGCTGTCAAGATGGTTTCCGTTTGGAACAAAGGGACGTTTCCAAGGACTAAAGAATTAAAAGACTGCAGATTCCTAGGAGGGGTCAATAAAACAGACTCAGAACTTAGCAGAGTGAAATAGATCTGACAGCACAGAGTCCTAACCACCGGACTGCCAAGGAATTCCCCACATACACTGTCTTTACAACATGTAATACGAAGATTAACTCACTTCAGGATGAGCTTTGTCAGGACCTCGTAGATTCTGTTTTCCCAGTATTCATAGTAGGAGGCCAGCTTGGGGGCCTTGCCCGTGTTGGTGTGGATGACCAGCCCCTCAACTTTGGTCAGCAGGGGCCCAATGGCAAGATACCACCTGACCATGTGGTCCACGTCCTTGGCCCTTTCTCGTTCAATGTGCTCAAAGAACTCCTTGACGCCTGCAGTGGAAGACATCTGTTAAAGCTCTTCATGGACACGGGAAAGGACATTACTCAAAAAGCAACCCAAACATGAGCTGTGTATCTCACAAATACAAAAGCAGCCTCTAATCTTGACCAAAAGCAGAAAACAAGTCAACACCATCCAAAGCAAGACACATCCAAAGCAAAAAATACATGACCACATGGGGTTGAATGCTGATTGTGCATGCTATGTCTTTGGGCAATCTTGCTTGCCTCGAAATGCTTGTTAACTAGTCCTGAATTCCTTGTTGACTAAGTCCAAGAACGTTTAAAATACCATTTGAACAAATTACTGTGAGTCCATAAAAACACAGTTCACCTTCCTGTTACAGAGTTATTGACAAAAGAACCATTAATCTTCATAGACTCAGGAATCTGTAAAACTAAGCAATACATAAAACGTGACAAAGAGTAAGAATTACCCATTATGTTTTCAAGTAATTGCCTGAGATCGTGAGGCATGGTTTTATTCCATTTGTGGAATAAAATGTGTGTGTGTGTGTGTGTGCACAATCATGACCAAGAGACTTTTCCTCCCATAATCAAAAGAAAAAAGAAGCCAGATCTACCTGGGAGTTCGTCCTCACTTTTAGGTGCTGGATATTTAAAGAGATTTATGGACTCTATCAAAGTAAGTCTGGAAGAAATGTCATCTGCATTCTTATGAATCTGGTGGACAAGGGACTCAAATTTCCCAATGGCCTGTTTGCACCGGGTTATGTAGTCAGCAATACCTTTGGAGAGAAAGAACAAAAGAAAGATACTTGGCTTTCAACACTTCCTTCCACATCCCTCCCACCAACAACTGTAATGTTAATACCACATCCCTTCACAGGAAGGACCCTGCTCCTTCCATCCCCTTGGGTCTTCCAAGTGACAAAGATCCACTTGGTCCCTGGGGACTGGAACAAAGAGCGGGTGCTCAGAATCAACCAAATGATACATTTCTTCTGTTCACATTTTAGCATAATTGTATCTGAAGCACCATGAGGATAAAGAAGTCCAACCCTCTTGTCCTCTCATTGCCATGGCAACCTGAACCCTCCACCCCATGCCACTGTGCCTGCAGTCTCCTCTGGCCTGTTGCTTAGAAAAGTAAACAGCAAGAACACGCATAGTAAACCTGAATTAAGAATATATGATTAATCGGGCAACAGCCTAAGCCTGTGATGTTTATTACATCATCGAATCCTTACAACAACCTATGAATAGGGTACAAACATTATGCCCATTTCACAGATGAGGAAGCAGAGCCCCTGAGAGGTTGAGTCACGTGGGTAGAAACTAGGTATTTAACCCAGGGGTTTTGCTCTGGAGTCCACGGTCCAAACACACATTCTCTGTACAAAGGAAAAGCGAGAAAGAGGAAAGAAGGAAATGACAAAGAAAAAGAAGATTTGGAGCAAGAGAAGAGAAGTAGGAGGAAGGGCAAAAAAGGAAAAACCAGGAAAAAAAGGAAAAACAAAAATGCCTTGTTTATTTTTTAAAAAGTAAAGGAAGAAGAATGTACTTTTCCTTATTCTTCCTGCTAAATACAGTTAAGACCATGAATATTATCCATAAAACAAGCGTAAGACTCTGAAAGGGGGAGAGACAGCTAACTGAAATAGACTATCCCCTGAGCCATAAAACAAACCTCAGCGGATTTAAAAGACCTGAAATTATACTCAGTATGTTGTCCAACCACAATGGACTCAAATTATAAATCAGCGACAGGAAGATAACAGGGAAATCTCCAAACACTTAGAAACTAAATCAGATCAGATCAGTCGCTCAGTCGTGTCCGACTCTTTGCAACCCCATGAATCGCAGCACGTCAGGCCTCCCTGTCCATCACCAACTCCCGGAGTTCACTCAGACTCATGTCCATAGAATCAGTGATGCCATCCAGCCATCTCATCCTCTCTCGTCCCCTTCTCCTCCTGCCTCCAATCCCTCCCAGCATCAGAGTCTTTTCCAATGAGTCAACTCTTTGCATGAGGTGGCCAAAGTACTGGAGTTTCAGCTTTAGCATCATTCCTTCCAAAGAAATCCCAGGGCTGGTCTCCTTCATAATGGACTGGTTGGATCTCCTTGCAGTCCAAGGGACTCTCAAGAGTCTTCTCCAACACCACAGTTCAAAAGCATCAGTTCTTCAGTGCTCAGCCTTCTTCACAGTCCAACTCTCACATCCATACATGACCACAGGAAAAACCATAGCCTTGACTAGACGAACCTTTGTTGGCAAAGTAATGTCTCTGCTTTTGAATATGCTATCTAGGTTGGTCATAACTCTCCTTCCAAGGAGTAAGCGTCTTTTAATTTCATGGCTGCATTCACCATCTGCAGTGATTTTGGAGCCCAGAAAAATAAAGTCTGACACTGTTTCCACTGTTTCCCCATCTATTTCCCATGAAGTGATGGGACCGGATGCCATGATCTTCATTTTCTGAATGTTGAGCTTTAAGCCAACTTTTTCACTCTCCACTTTCACTTTCATCAAGAGGCTTTTGAGTTCCTCTTCACTTTCTGCCATAAGGGTGGTGTCATCTGCATATCTGAGGTTATTGATATTTCTCCCAGCAATCTTGATTCCAGTTTGTGTTTCTTCCAGTCCAGCATTTCTCATGATGTACTCTGCATATAAGTTAAATAAGCAGGGTGACAATATACAGCCTTGACGTACTCCTTTTCCTATTTGGAACCAGTCTGTTGTTCCATGTCCAGTTCTAACTGTTGCTTCCTGACCTGCATACAAATTTCTCAAGAGGCAGATCAGGTGGTCTGGTATCCCCATGTCTTTCAGAATTTTCCACAGTTTATTGTGATCCACACAGTCAAAGGCTTTGGCATAGTCAATAAAGCAGCAATAGATGTTTTTCTGGAACTCTCTTGCTTTTTCCATGATCAGCGGATGTTGGCAATTTGATCTCTGGAACTAAATAACACACTTCTAAATAATCCATGGGTCGAGGAGGAAGTCATAAAGGAAGTTTTAAAAATACATCGAATTGAATAAAAATTAAAATACAACTATCAAAATCTGTGGGGCATAACTAAAGCAGTGCTGAAAGGGAAATAGTACCAAATGCATACATTAGAAAAGAGGAAAAATATCAAATCAGTTAAAGTTCCCACCTCAAGAACCTCTTAAAAAAAAAAAAGTAAAATAAATTCCAAATCAAGCAGAAGGAAATAATACAGATGAGCAGAAATTAATAAAATTGAACACAGATAATAAGACAACAGATAAAATCAATGAAACAAATGGCTTCCATAAAACTAATCTCTAGCAGGACTGAAAAGAAAGAGAAGATACAAGTTAACAATACCCAGAATTAAATAGGAGGGACCACTAAAGACAGGTATTATAAAGATAATAAGGGTACAATAAGAAAAACTCACAATGAATCTGACAAGTTAGATGACATGGACACTTATTCAAAAAGCACAGACTACATGACTCACCCAATAGGATATTAATCCCTTGAACCGTCCTAGAACTATTAATGAAACGGAGTCTGTCATTTTAAAACTTCAAAAAAAGAACAAATAAAAGCAATCACTACACAAAACCCTGGAGAAAGGAATGGCAACCCACTCCAATATTCTTGCCTGGAGAACACCATGGACAGAGGAGCCTGGTGGGCTACAGTCCGTGGGGTTGCAAAGAGTCAGACACGACTGAGCGACTAAGCATACACGAAACCCTGCACATTATGCTCAAAATATATTTGTTAGGGACTTCCCTGGTGATCCAGTAGTTAAGAATCTGCCTTGCAATGCAGGGGACACAGGTTCAATCCCTGGTCAAGGAACTAAGATCCCCACACGCCATGGAGCAACTTAGCCCACACGTTACAACTAGAGAAGCCAGGGCATCAACTGCAACTACTGAGTCCACAAGCCACAGCTGGAGAGTCCATGCGCCACAACAAAAGGTCCCATATGAGGCAATGAAGATCCTGTGTGCTGCAATTAAGACCCAACGTAGTCAAATAAATAATAAATATTTTTTTAAAGCATGGTTTGTTAACCATATCTATGTACATGCAGGCTTCCCTTGTGGCTCAGCTGGTAAAGAATCCGCCTGCAATGCGGGAGACCAGGGTTCAATCCCTGGGTTGGAAGGATCCCCTGGAGAAGGGAAAGGCTACCCACTGCAGTATTTTAGCCTGGAGAATTCCATGGACTGTACAGTCCATGGGGTCGCAAAGAATCAGACATGGCTGAGCGACTTTCACTTTCACATACATACAAAAATTGTAATTCAACTAAGACAATCTAAAAGAATGATTGCATCCCAAAGTCTAAAAGGCAATAGATAGATGAATTTATTACCTAGTGAGTTCCAGTTCAACCTCTTGTATCCAGATCTAAACACTCTTAATAACTCCTGGGAATGGTCATCAAGAAGAAGAGACTCTGCCTCGTTTAACGTTCCTGTGAGCATGTGATAATGATCCAACATACGTTGTATCCCATCCGTGTACCTGTACATTACAGGAAAGTCACTGACATTAGAAAAATGGAGCTCAAAAAAGCTCAATAATCTTATAATACGTTACAAAAGACCAATGACCAGACTAAAAATTTAAAAGAATGTCACTCTTCCCAATAACTTTCCTTTTTGGAAAATATTGGTTACTTTTTAATTTCAAAATGTTATTTATAGGGAACTCTACTCAATACCCTGTAATGACCTATACAGGAAAATAATCTAAAAAAAGAGAGTATGTATATATGTGTGCATGCTAAGTTGCTTCAGTCGTGTCCAACCCTTTGTGACCCTATGGACTGCAGCCTGCCAGGCTCCTCTGTCCATGGGATTCTCCAGGCAAGAATACTGGAGTGGGTTGCCAAGCCCTCCTCCAGGGGATCTTCCTGACCCAGGGATGGAACCCATGTCGCTTACATCTACCTTCACTGGTAGGTGGGTTCTTTACCACTAGCGCCACCTGGGAAGCATGTATGTGTAACTGATGTATAATCATTTATAACTGATTCACTCTGCTGTACAGCAGAAATTAACACAACATTATAAATCAACTATAGTCATACTGAAAGCTCCTCAGTCATGTCTGACTCTTGGCGACACCATGGACTATGGCCCACCAGGCTCCTCTATTCATGGAATTCTCCAGCAAGAATACTGGAGTGGGTTTGCCATTCCCTTCTCCAGGGGGTTTTCCCAACCCAGAGATCAAACCCAGGTCTTCTGCATTGCAGGCAGATTCTTTACCATCTGAGCCACCAGGGAAGCCCCCAAATCAACTATACGCCAATGAAAATTAATTAAGAAAAAAAAAAGTGCTATTTAAGTTAACATGAAATGTTTATCTTTGCTACTTCAGACAAATGTATTAATACAAATTTTAAATATTTCTTAGTTTTCATTTCTAATGTGGCAAACATTGATAGTTATAAAATCCACAAAAATGAAAGCCCTGGTATGGGCAGGGGGCTGGTTCTCAATAATTTAGAAGAGTGTAAAGGGGTCCCAAGATAAGAAGTGCTGACCATTGATTTAAAAGAAGAATCCTTTTACCTAAGAAATTTGTCCTCCTGGAGGGCAATGTTCCTTGCTAATTCGGGGACAGGGAAACCTAGCTGTTCCAAGTACTTTGTTTCATTAATAATCTCCCTGAGAGCAGGTGAAAAGTTGATTGAGAAAGCAGTCACTCTGTCAGGGTTTGTGGCATCATCACCAGCGGCAGAAGTCTGTGGGGGAGACAATGTTTCATAAGAGTGAGAAGGGCTGTCCACAAAGCAATCAGATCAACGCAACCCGAGTTATAAATGTGAATTTGAAAAAAATCAGTGGAGGGGTTTTGCTGCCCTGACAGAGCAGGGAGCTGACCAGAACTAAGCTAGAAGACATACTTGGCAATTTGGCAAAACTAATACAATTATGTAAAGTTTAAAAATAAAATAAAATTTAAAATAATAATAATAATAATAATATGGTAAAAAAAAAAAAAAAGAAGAAGACATACTTGGGTAAACAGAGTTTTTAAAGAATTTGATTTAGCACTCACATTTGAAAATTGGGCAATTGCATGAAAAAAATCCAAAAATCTGGCGTCCCTCAAAAAATAGGAAACACTGATGATAAATGACAAGAATAGACTGAAGCTGGGGAGCGGCTGTCCCTTTTGAATAGGACACAAGCCATCCAGTTCCTGATAAGCTCTACCTGGCCTCTTCACTCATTTTAGTACCTACTTTGGAACTTAGGAGACCATAGATCTGAAACTGCCAGGCCCAGGTCTTTCCTTTCTCACTGTTAACATTTAATTTGTTGAGCACTTGGTATATGCTGGGCCCTGTGCTAAAGATGAGGATGAATCCCATGCAACTGAGACAGGCTGGGACCTGGGACCCTTTGCTGCAATGCTTGCACCTGGACACACTTCTCCTCCAGGAACAAAATACAAAGAAATTCTATGGGACCTAAAAATAACTGCATACACCTGCAGTTGGAGCAAATTCTAGACAAAAGACAAAAAGACTGAAAAATCTTTATTGCCACTTCTGAAGAGCCATAGCAAAAACAGGGTGTCCGGAGCAAAAGCTCCCTGAACTCAACACCACCAAAGGGATGGGCAAATTACTTAAGCCACCCCTCTGGCCAGACCCCCTGGACTCACCCCTACCCTCACCCCATATAATGAACAGGCTCAGCACCCGATGCTCGGGGAGTGAGTGAGCAAGGGAACGGGTTACTTCTGACTCTCCATTGCTGCAGCAGGGGCCCCCATTAAAGCCTTGCTTTGAATTGCTTATCTGGCCTCTAGTCAATTTCTATTGATTGGGGAAGGCCAAGAACCCTGGTTGCTACCAAAGTGACACTTTGTAAGTTAAAAATAATCAACCATCAGTGGTTGGAACCTGTTTCATACACGGTTCAACTAATACTTTGTATGTTTGTGATCATCTGATCCAGGTCATTTTACAAATTGGGTCCCTGAAGCCCAGAATTAAGCCAAGAAGTCAGAAGGGTTGCCTGATCCCCACCTGTTCCCTGACCATGACATTTTGCTACCCCCAGGTTTTCCCTTCCTGCCTCTTTTCTTCTCCCTGGTCAACCCCTGCCACCTCTGCCCTTCTTTGCCTTTGATTTTGGAAATACCTCTCAACTTCGTGAGAGTCAACACATCAGACCTCAAGGAAATAGGAGTTACCATCATCTTACACAGCCCCCATAGTCTGGGACGTGTGTGTGTGGGCGCGCACGCACGCATGTCAGTGTTCAGTCACATCTAACTCTTTGCAACCCCATGGACTGTAGCCCACCAGGCTTCTCTGTCCATGGGATTCTCTAGGCAAGAACACTGTTTCAGATCTGAAAAGATGCACCTTAGTAAGCAGACTCTTCTTCATGAGAGTTGGCAGGATCTGTTCTGTTGTCTCTCTCCACTGCTCATACTTTCTATCTTCGTAGTCTTTCATCATCCTACCCAGTTCCAAATATTTTTGTTTGACCTATCAGAGAAGTCAGGCAAATGTCACTTTGTCCTTGAAAATAACAATTTTTTCTCTCTCCTGAAAAAAAAATCACTTAACACTTTATGCAAGAGGAAGCAGGCAGATTTGCACAAATTTGGATGGTTTGCCTGCCATGGTACGGTTTAAACTCTAGGCTGATTAGGAGGACTCACAAACCTCAGCCCATGGCTGGGAGCTCAAAAAGAATGACAGTTATTCATGACTTGTGAAGACCATATGAAATTCAAATTTCAGCATCCATAAATGAAGTTTTATTGGAACACACCTGTTCATTTACATGTTATTTACCACTTTCTTTCTAGAAAGGCAGAGTTGAATAGTTGCAACAGGCGCCGTTTGACCCACAGATGCCTAAAATATTTATTCTCTGGACAGTTAAAGAAAAGGTTTCCCAGCCCTTGTGATATAACAGACAAAAATGCAAGAAGAGGAGGGACAGTATTGTCAAAAAGAGCGTGGTCACCCTCTGGAGAGGCTGAAGATCAAGATCAGGGGGAAGTCATGTGATTGTTACCTGGAAGCTGTCATAGATACATCATGTCATACATATGGAGATGTGGTCCCCAGGGACCACAGGGAAGACTAAGTTACAGGCATGGATTTGAAATTGAGCTGCTTCTCATGCAGGCAACTCTGTATAGCCAGCTCATGCTCGGGGGTCACCTGGATTGAAGGAGCCACCTGGGCATGCTCAAGGCTACCCATCTACAATTAAACCGTGAAATCCAGGACTCCCCTGGTGGTCCAGTGGTTAAGAATCCACCTTCCAATACAGGGCACATGGGTTTGATCCCTGGACAGGGAACTAAGATCTCACATGCCTTGGGGGCAACTAAGCCCGTGTGCCACAACTACTGAGCCTGCATGCCGTAGCTACTGAAGCCTGAGTGCCCTGGAGCCCGTGTTCTGCAACAAGAGGCACCACCGCAATAAATCCATGCACCACAAATAGAGAGGAACCCCCGCTTGCCACAAATAGAGAAAGCCCACGCGCAGCACTCACTCAAGACTCAGAGCAGCCTAAATAAATGAATGATTTTTTAAAACATAAAACTCAAAACAGGCCCGTTGCAGCAGACATAACGTACTTCTCTTCCTCCATCACTGTCCAGGATCTCCTCTACTTCTTGAAATCTGAGGATGGTGTGCTTAATCCGGAAGAACAGGGACCGTTCCCAGTAGATTGCACCTGCCACCGGGGGATGGTTCTTATACAACGGGGGATTGTCAAGGTTCTGGACAAAGATTTTGTTAACTATGTCAATCTGCAAAGCAATCAGACATATTCCATAAGTGAGCAGTATCAGTGTGCAAGCCAAGACAAGATTGAACTTGAGGTTTGTATCTTTAAAGAAATGAATGTGGAATGTCAAGAAATACTTAAAGGTACAGAATAATGCTTTTATTACTTAGTCTCTACTGCTTTTTCTTATACTCTGCAGGAATTTTTGGTTTGGTTTAACATATCCAATGATCCAGACTGCCTTGTACTTACAGACTGTGTACAATCATTTGGTGGACCATTTTTTGGCCATGTGGCTTGTGGGATATTAGTTCCCCAGCCAGGAATCGAACCCAGGCCTTCGGCAGTGAAAGCACAGAATCTTAACCACAGATCGCCAGGGAATTCATCATGGAAATTCTGAAATCTGTTCTAGACATGACAGGTGGCCAGGCCTCCTATATGGTATGTATGTGTGTGTGTACATGCCACTGAGGTTTTATAACTATTTAACATGTAATATTTTTCTAAATGTGGTACAATATGCATGACAAAAGTCACCATCTTAACCATTTTTCAGTGTGCATTTCAGTGTAATTAAGTACATTCATGCTGATACAACTTAGCGACTGAACAACAACAAAATGCTGTTGTGCGCCCATCATCACCATCCATCTCCAGAACTTCTTTCATCTTGAAAAGCTGAAACTCTGGGTACCCATGAAACACAGTAACTCCCCATTTACCTCTCCCCCAGCTCCTAGAAACCACCTTTCTATTTTGTCTTTATGACTTTGACTACTCCAAGTACCTCATGTAAATAGACTCATAGAGTATTTGTCTTTTTATGACTGGCTTATTTGAAAGCCCTCAAGGTTCATTCATGTTGTATTAAAAGCACATGGCAGAATCTCCTCCCTTTTTAAAGCTGAATAATATTCCATTGTACAGATATACCACACTTTATTTATCCACTGATCTATCAATGGACCCTTGGGTTATTTCCAGGTTTTGGTGGTTGTGAATAGTGCTGCCATGAACATCAGTGTTCAAATATCTCTTCAAGACTCTGCTTTCAATTATTTGTGTATATGCACAAAATGGAACTGCTGAATCATATGGCCTGGGCTTGCACTTTAAAATAAAATTTTGCAACCATAATTCAAAAAGACACATGTACCCCAACATTCATTGCAGTGCTGTTTACAATAGCCAGGACATGGAAGCAACCTAAATATCCATCAATGGATGAATGCGTAATGAAGTTGTGGTACATATGTACAATGGAATACTACTCAGCCATGAAAAGGAATGAAATTGGGTCATTTGTAGTCATGTGGATGGACCTAGAGTCTCTCATACTTGAAGTTAGAAAGAGGAAAACAAATATCATATATTAATGCATGTATATGGAATCTAGAAAAAGGGTACAGATGAATCTATTTGCAGGGCAGGAATAGAGATGCAGATGTAGAGCATGGTCATGTGAACACAGCAAGGAGAGGGGAGCGGGGGATGAATTGGGAGAGTAGCACTGACCTCTACCATGTATAAAATGGACAGCTAGTGGGAAGCTACTGGACAGCATAGGTAGCTCAGTCTGGTGCTCTGTGACGACCGGGAAGGATGGGATGGGAGAAGGGTGGGAAGGATCAAGAGGGAAGGGATATATTAATATGTATACCTGTAAGTGATTCACATTGCTGTACAGCAGAAACTAACAGAATATTGTAAAGCAATTTTACTCCAATAAAAATAATAAATTAAAAATAAATAAAATATGTATGTCACACTCTCACATGAATAATTAGGTGTCAGAGGCAAAATAAGATCTGCCCCAATAATGGTCTTGATCTCCAGAATTTGTGAATACGTTATATGACAAGGAGGAATTAGGTAGCAGATGGAGTTAAGGTCACCCATTAGCTGACCTTAAAACAAAGAGATGATCCTGGATTATCTAGGTGGGTCCAATGCATAATGAGTATCCTTACAACAGGAATGTGGATATGAACACACACACGACCTTCACACTACTACACTCTTGTTACTATGATTGTTACTATGACTATTCACTCAGGGCCCATCACAATGTAATGGCATATAAGATTGATGGCATATAATATTGTACTTCATAAATTCCTACTGAATTTCTCCACTAAATAAACAAACCTACTTCCTTTTGGTTACCTGTTTTGGTTATACAACATGCTATTTTGGGGAAATTCCACAGTTTCTCTGAATCTAGATGAGAAAGACAACAGTGTGGTCCCATTGCTTACACTTTGCCAAGTGTATTTTCACTGCTACAACAGCCACAGATTTGGTTCAGTTACCTCTTTACAATACTGTGCAAGGATATCATTAAATTTCATCATCATTTGTCGATTAATGGCCTCCCGTGAACGAATATGTTTAAATTTTAAAAGCATATCAAATGCTGCTTCAGCTGATCGAAGTGTCTTAAAAGATTCATCAATAAAATGTTTTGCTTCTTTCTCAATAACCTGACAAAAACAAACAAAAAAAGCCAAGAAAAAAACTCTTAGGACCCTGTGATTGTCCCACAAAAAGCAAAATGTCAAGAAAGAAGCAAAACAAACCAAATCAGTATCTTGAGAAGGATTTCCATTGTACTCTAGTGGAAGCTATAGTGTTAGCTACAGTATAGGTAGGTACAACTCTTTGCAACCCCAGGGACTGTAACCAACCAGGCTCCTCTGTCCATGGAATTCTTCAGACAAGAATCCTGGAGTGGGTTGCCATTCCCTTCTCCTGAGGATCTTCCTGACCCAGGGATTGAACCTGGGCCTCCTGCATTGCAGGCAGATTCTTTACTATCTGAGCCACCAGGACTTCCCTTAGTGGAGGCTGGGGTCCAAATAAAAATAGCAGACCAGCTGCTGCATCGGTTTTCTGCTCTCTCCCTTCCACTAGTCAAAATGATGGAAAAGGAAATTTTTAAAATATTAACTCATATAGACAAAGAAATGGGAGAGGACACAACAGCAGAGATAGTTCAGGTAAACCCATTCCACCCGGGGAGTAGGAGTGGGGACAGAGGACATTGAGAAATGTTCATTTTCACCTTATGCTATTCTGCACTGTTTTCATTTTTCATCAGAAAAGCAGGGATCCCTTTTTATGATTTGGAAAAAAAAAAAAAACCCTAAACATAACTAAATAACCCAACAGAATCACAGTATCCACTTTCAAGGTCAAATTGAAGGTTGTGTTACTTGCCAGGACTTCGATCTTGAAGTCGTCCATCACATATTTCCAGTACTGGGAGCACTTGATGCTGAAGGGGTCAAAGGTCAGGTTTTCCATGGGGGTGACCAGGCTGTCCACCCTGCACAGGACATCATCGATGCGCTTGGGATCCCCAGTCACTGCTTTCAGCTCTGGACCAAATATGTTGTAGAATTCTTCCACGACCTGTCCAATCAAACAAAACGAGGGAGATGATCATTTGGTTTTCTCATGATGCTCCCGATGTTATTAATAAATGGATTGTGTCACACAGGTAACTTCCTCTCAGTCTAAGCCCTTGGGTTACCCACTGCACAAAGGACCAGTCCCAGATGCCCTGATACAGATGTCAAAGTTTTCAGGCTCAGGACTCTACCCCCTCTTTCTATCTCTTCCCATCCTGCTCGTCCCCTGTTGCCTTATAGTCACTCCAGGCCTCTTTCAGATCCATGTTCCTTTCTGTCTCAGGGCCTTTGCACATACAGTGTAAAACGTCTAGATGCCTACTGTGTGTGTGTGTGTTAAGTCACTTCAGTCATGTCTGACTCTCTGTGATCCCGTGGGCTGTAGCCCACCAGGCTCCTCTGTCCATGGGATTCTCCAGGCAAGGATACTAGAGTGGGTTGCCATTCCATTCTCCAGGGGATCTTCCCAACCCAGGGATCAAACCCACATCTCTTACATCTCCTGCATGAATGGGCAGGTTTTATTTTTTATCACTTCTGCCACTTGGGAAGGCCCAGGTACCTACTGATCAGATCAGATCAGTCGCTCAGTCATGTCCGACTCTTTGCGACCCCATGAATCGCAGCACGCCAGGCCTCCCTGTCCATCACCAACTCCCGGAGTTCACTCAGACTCACGTCCATAGAGTCAGTGATGCCATCCAGCCATCTCATCCTCTGTCATCCCCTGCTCCTCCTGCCCCCAATCCCTCCCAGCATCAGAGTCTTTTCCAATGAGTCAACTCTTTGCATGAGGTGGCCAAAGTACTGGAGTTTCAGCTTTAGCATCATTCCCTTCAAAGAAATCCCAGGGCTGATCTCCTTCAGAATGGACTGGTTGGATCTCCTTGCAGTTCAAGGGACTCTCAAGAGTCTTCTCCAACACCACAGTTCAAAAGCATCAATTCTTTGGCACTCAGCCTTCTTCACAGTCCAACTCTCACATCCATACATGACCACAGGAAAAACCATAGCCTTGACTAGACGAACCTTTGTTGGCAAAGTAATGTCTCTGCTTTTGAATATGCTATCTAGGTTGGTCATAACTTTCCTTCCAAGGAGTAAGCATCTTTTAATTTCATGGCTGCAGTCACCATCTGCAGTGATTTTGGAGCCCAGAAAAATAAAGTCTGACACTGTTTCCACATCTATTTCCCATGAAGTGGTGGGACCAGATGCCATGATCTTCATTTTCTGAATGTTGAGCTTTAAGCCAACTTTTTCACTCTCCACTTTCACTTTCATCAAGAGGCTTTTGAGTTCCTCTTCACTTTCTACCATAAGGGTGGTGTCATCTGCATATCTGAGGTTATTGATATTTCTCCCGGCAATCTTGATTCCAGCTTGTGTTTCTTCCAGCCCAGCGTTTCTCATGATGTACTCTGCATATAAGTTAAATAAGCAGGGTGACAATATACAGCCTTGACGAACTCCTTTTCCTATTTGGAACCAGTCTGTTGTTCCATGTCCAGTTCTAACTGTTGCTTCCTGACCTGCATACAAATTTCTCAAGAGGCAGATCAGGTGGTCTGGTATTCCCAGCTCTTTCAGAATTTTCCACAGTTTATTGTGATCCACACAGTCAAAGGCTTTGGCACAGTCAATAAAGCAGAAATAGATGTTTTTCTGGAACTCTGTTGCTTTTTCTATGATCCAGCGGATGTTGGCAGTTTGATCTCTGGTTCCTCTGCCTTTTCTAAAACCAGCTTGAACATCAGGAAGTTCACAGTTCACGTATTGCTGAAGCCTAGCTTGGAGAATTTTGAGCATTACTTTACTAGCGTGTGAGATGAGTGCAATTGTGCAGTAGTTTAAGCATTCTTTGGCATTGCCTTTCTTTGGGATTGGAATGAAAACTGACCTTTTCCAGTTCTGTGGCCACTGCTGAGGTTTCCAAATTTGCTGGCATATTGAGTGCAGCACTTTTACAGCATCATCTTTCAGGATTTGGAATAGCTCAACTGGAATTCCATCACCTCCACTAGCTTTGTTCGTAGTGATGCTTTCTAAGGCCCACTTGACTTCACATTCCAGGATGTCTGGCTCTAGGTCAGTGATCACACCATCATGATTATCTGGGTTGTGAAGATCTTTTTTGTACAGTTCTTCTGTGTATTCTTGCCATCTCTTCTTAATATCTTCTGCTTCTGTTAGGTCCATACCATTTTTGTCCTTTATCGAGGCCGTCTTTGCATGAAATGTTCCCTTGGTATCTCTGATTTTCTTGAAGAGATCCCTAGTCTTTCCCATTCTGTTGTTTTCCTCTATTTCTTTGCATTGATTGCTGAAGAAGGCTTTCTTATCTCTTCTTGCTATTCTTTGGAACTCTGCATTCAGATGTTTATATCTTTCCTTTTCTCCTTTGCTTTTCGCTTCTCTTCTTTTCACAGCTATTTGTAAGGCCTCCTCAGACAGCCATTTTGCTTTTTTGCATTTCTTTTCCATGGAGATGGTCTTGATCTCTGTCTCCTGTACAATGTCACGAACCTCATTCCACAGTTCATCAGGCACTCTATGTATCACATCTAGGCCCTTAAATCTATTTCTCACTTCCACTGTATAATCATAAGGGATTTGATTTAGGTCATACCTGAATGGTCTAGTGGTTTTCCCTACTTTCTTCAATTTCAGTCTGAATTTGGCAATAAGGAGTTCATGGTCTGAGCCACAGTCAGCTCCCGGTCTTGTTTTTGCTGACTGTATAAAGCTTCTCCATCTTTGGCTGCAAAGAATATAATCAATCTGATTTCGGTGTTGACCATCTGGTGATGTCCATGTATAGAGTCTTCTCTTGTGTTGTTGGAAAAGGGTGTTTATTATGACCAGTGCATTTTCTTGGCAAAACTCTGTTCGTCTTTGCCCTGCTTCATTCCATATTCCAAGGCCAAATTTGCCTGTTCCTCCAGGTGTTTCTTGACTTCCTACTTTTGCATTCCAGTCCCCTATAATGAAAAGGACATCTTTTTTGGGTGTTAGTTCTACCAGGTCTTGTAGGTCTTCATAGAAACGTTCAACTTCAGCTTCTTCAGCATTACTGGTTGGGGCATAGACTTGGATTACTGTGATATTGAATGGTTTGCCTTGGAAACGAACAGAGATCATTCTGTTGTTTTTGAGATTGCATCCAAATACTGCATTTCGGACTCTTTTGTTGACCACGATGGCCACTCCCTTTCTTCTGAGGGATTCTTGCCGGCAGTAGTAGATATAATGGTCATCTGAGTTAAATTCACCCATTCCAGTCCATTTCAGTTCGCTGATTCCTAGAATGTCAACATTCACTCTTGCCATCTCTTGTTTGACCACTTCCAATTTGCCTTGATTCATGGACCTGACGTTCCAGGTTCCTATGCAATATTGCTCTTTACAGCATTGGACCTTGCTTCTATCACCAGTCACATCCACAGCTGGGTATTCTTTTTGCTTTGGCTCCATCTCTTCATTCTTTCTGGAGTTATTTCTCCACTGATCTCCAGTAGCATATTGGGCACCTACTGACCTGGGGAGTTTCTCTTTCAGTATCCTATCATTTTGCCTTTTCATAGTGTTCATGGGGTTCTCAAGGCAAGAATACTGAAGTGGTTTGCCATTCCCTTCTCCAGTGGACCACATTCTGTCAAATCTCTCCACCATGACCCGCCCGTCTTGGGTTGCCCCACGGGCATGGCTTAGTTTCATTGAGTTAGACAAGGCTGTGGTCCTAGTGTGATTAGATTGACTAGTTTTCTGTGAGTATGGTTTCAGTGTGTTTGCCCTCTGATGCCCTCTTGCAACACCTACCGTCTTACTTGGGTTTCTCTTACCTTGGGCGTGGGATATCTCTTCACGGCTGCTCCAGCAAAGCACAGCCATTGCTCCTTACCTTGGACAAGGGGTGTCTCCTCACCGCCACCCTTCCTGACCTTCAATGTGGGATAGCTCCTCTAGGCCCTCCTGCGCCCGTGCAGCCACGGCTCCTTGGTACCTACTACTCATCATTAAATATGCCTTCATCTTGTCTGATCCTTTAGAACAGGGTAGGCCCCTACATGGGTAACTCAAACAGTAAAGAATCTGCCTGCAATGCGAGAGAACTGGGTTCAATCCCTGGGTCAGGAAGATCCCCTGGAGAAGGGCACAGCGACCCACTCCAGTATTCTTGCCTGGAGAATTCCATGGACAGAGGAGCCTGATGGGCTACAGCCCATGGGGTCGAAAAGAGTCGGACACGACTGTGTGACTAACACTTTCACTTTCAGGCCCCTACACACACTTCCAGAGCCCCCTCTCTTCCCCTTTCTTAGCGCTCATCTCAGCTGTAGCTATGGAACTGAGTGATTTTTTTCCTCTCAAAAAATAAGAATTTTTTGAGGTGGACCATTTTTAAAGTCTTTATTGAATTTGCTACATTACTGCTTCTGTTTTATGTTTTTGGTTTCTTTCGCCTGAGAACCACGTGGGATCTTATCTCCCCAACCAGGGATGGAACCCGCACCCCATGCGTTGGAATGCAAAGTCTTAACCACGGACCACCAGAGGAGTCCTTCCGTGTGATTAGCATGTCCACCTTCTTTCTCTTCCACTAGACTGTGAGCTCCATGAGGCAGAGATGATGTACATACAGGGCAGGCTTCATAGGTGTGGGACTCAGGCAGGCGCACAGGTCCCCAGGCTCCAGAGGGCTCTGGGCTGGATTAAAGGCTCTGCTATCACCATCCTGAAATTCTCGACCACTTTATCTCTGAGCTTGTGTTTTGTAAATGAAGTCTGAGGGGGAGGCCATCACGCATGTGTGTGAGCAGAGGAGATAGGCAAAAGCTGGGTGTGGGCTGTCCACGACACCCCATCAACAGGCAGCGTGTGAGGCCCCGTGAGCAGAGACTCCTAGCAGAGCCATGATGCGCAGGAGTTCAGGGAGACTCAGGGCCAGTACGAGTCATCATGTTGCAGCTGCGATGAGTAAACAAGGACAGTGACAGCTCAGAGAGGCCACCTTCTCCCTCTGAAGCAGAGCTGGCTTCCAATATTGCATAATAATCACAAATAGAGTATAACCTTTAATACTGTGAATCCTACTGTACAACTGTAACCTATATAATGTACACCAACTACATTTCAATTTTCTAAAACAAATGTTTAAAACAAGAAAACCAAGGAAAACCACTGGCAGTCCAGTGGTTAAGATTCTGCAATTTCACTGCCAAGGGCCCAGGTTCAATCTCTGGTTGGGAAAATAAGATCCTGCAAGCTGAGCACTGTGGGCATTTAAAAAAAAAAAAAAAGTGGGGAGATGGGCGGGGGAATGTCACAAAACTGAAGGGACAGCTGCAAAGGTCAGGTGTGCTTTGGGACATTCTGGAACATTCTGTCTGCTCTGCAGGCATCTCTCCTGGCCAGACCCTCCTGACCTCCCTGCTCCCAACTGACACGGAGAGATCCACATCGTCAAAAAGCCAAACTGCATTCCATGGAGCAAATCCCAGATCTGACCGCTTTTGCGTGCATTGAAGACCCAGCCTCCCTACCTGCAGGATGTCATAGAGGTCCTGGCAGATGGTGGCCATGTAATCTGTTCTCTCAAACAGCCGTTTCCGATCAAACTCCCACCGAGCTTCTCTCCCCGAAGCCTCAATCTTGGCCCGGGTGTCAAAATAGGCCTTTTTCCACATGTTGAGGGTGTTCCTGGCCTCCAAGGTCTTGTGCTGTGCGCTCGCTCGGTTTTCTCTGGGAAGCAAAGAGACACTTTGATGCACAGGAGGGCAGAGCTGCGGGGAGGTGGGGAGTTGGAGCCACACTGCTCCCTGGTGGGGAGGGGCAGGTTCTAAGGGGACAATCCTAAGCAAGGAGCTGAGCCTCTCCGATGACATAGCCTCATCGCAAAAAGCTTCCCAGGCAAGAGACTGTTTCGCCAAGAAATTTGCAGCAAAGCGATTTGCAGTGGTGTGGGCAGGATTCCAAGCCACGGACCTTCACTGCAGCTGCCCCTCAATGGGCAAAGCTGTGGTTTACCCAATAAGTTTTCCGTTTGAGCTTGAAGGGAAGCTGGTGGCCTTGGGTCCACGGGGGGAGGGGGGAGGGGGCTGTAATACTGGAGGCAAAATGATAATAGTGAGATTTTGGTACCTATTTCACTTATATAGATTATTTTTTAAGAAAGTAAAAAAGAGAGCGAGCGAATTCTCTGACCGTCTGCTGGTTAGGACTCTGCACTTCTGCAGGGGGCACGGGTTCAATCCCTGGTCGGGGAACTAAGATCCTGCATGCAGCTCAGCCAAAATAAAAGAGAGAGAGGGAGTTTAAAAAAAAAAAAAAGATCGGTGTCCCCTTCCAGATTTGATCCTCAGAAGCTATTCCACCTGAGGGGATCCAAGGTCCTTGAGTGAGGTTCCCTCAGACCATGTGCCTCAGTCTCTCCAAGGATAATTTGCAACCCCATGGACTGTATCCACCATGCTTCTCTGTCCATAGACTTCTCCAGGAAAGAATACTGGAGTGGGTTGCCATTTCCTCCTCCATGGGATCTTCCCTACTCAGGGATTAAACCCAGGTCTCCTGCACTGCAGGCAGATTCTTTACTGTCTGAGCCACTAGGGAAGCCCCTAATTAAAGAAGATGGTCTTGATTAATCCACACAAGTGGAGTATCATTTGGCCATAAAAAGGAATGAAGCACTGATACAGGCTACACCATGGAGGAACCGTGAAAATACATGCTGAGTGGGAGGAACCAGTCATAAAAGACCACAAGTTGTCTGACTCCATCTGCATGAATGTTCAGAAGAGGCAAGTCCACAGAAAGTAGATCAGTGGTTGCCAGGGTTAGGAGGGGAGCGGGGAGGGGGAGAGGCAGCTAAAGGGCCCCGGGGTTTCTTTCTGGGATGAAGGAAACTTTCTAAAATCACTGATGACTGTGGATACACAACTCTGGATCTCTTGGGCTGGCCAAAAAGGTCATTGGGGTTTTTCCATTACATCTGCTGGAAAAACCTGAACGAACTTTTTCACCAACTTTGTACTAAAAGCATTCAATTGTATGTTTTAAATGGGTGATTTGTACAGAGTATGAATTATGTTTTGATAAAGCTGTTTAGGACTTCCCAGGTGGTGCTAGTGGCAAAGAACCCTCCTGCCAATCCTGGAGACATAAAGAGACGGGGGTTTGATGCCTGGGTTGGGAAGATCCCCTGAAGGAGGGCATGGCAGCCCACTCCAGCATTCTCGCCTGGAGAATCCCATGCACAGAGGAGCCTGGTGGGGGCTACAGCCCATGGGGTCACAAAGAGTGGGGCAGGACACTTGGCACACACACATAGCGGTTTAAGGGCTTAAGAGTCACACAGCGCCGCCCGGTCTTACTTGAACAACGTCCGCAGATTCACCACCTTGCAGACTCTCTCCGCGATCTCCCAGGCAATGCGCTCCATGAGCGGAATCATCCTCTCGTCTTTGTTGTAGTGGCGGGAGATAATCCACACCATCCTCAGGGCGCTCATCATGGAGGGGATTGTTTCCAAGACAACGTGAAAGCTGGATCCGTGCGTGATGTTCTAACCGGAGAGGCGGGTGCAAACGAAAGAGCAAGGCAGGCTGGCTCAGTCTCAGGGCAACCGGTGTAAGAGAACAAGCAGTGTGCAGGAAGTTTCCCTTTTTTTAATTTAAAAGATATTTTAAGATGGTACGGAAATACTCAAATGAACTTTTTGGCCAACCCAATTATTAAATGTATTTCTGGATTTTATTACTTTGGGGGTGGGGGGAATGTGCTCCTGTTGCAGGTCTCTCAAGTTTAAAATTTTTTTTAACATTCTTTTCCATATTCTTTTCCATGATGGCTTACCACAGGATATTGAATATTATCCCCTGTACAATACGGTAGGACCTTGTTGTTTCTCCATCTATAGTGTACTTAGCAGTTTGCATCTGCTAGCCCCAACCTCCCACTCCTATCTTCTCCCACCCACCTCCCTCTTGGCAACCACCGTCTATTCTCTATGTCCCTGATTCTTGTTTCTGTTCCATAGATAGGTTCATTTGTGTCATATTTTGGATTCCACATATAAGCGATATAATACGGTATTTGTCTTTCTCTTTTTGACTTACTTCACTTAGTGTAATGATCTCTGGTTGCATCCGTGTTGTTGCAAATGGCATTATTTCGTCCTTTTTCTGGCTGAGTAATATTTCATTGTATACATGTAACACTTCTATATCCATTCATCTGTTGATGGACATTTAGGTTGCTTCCCTGTCTTGGCTACTGTACACAGTGCTGCTAGGAACATAGGGGTGCATGTATCTTTTTGAATTAGACTCTTGTCTGGCTATACAATAGCCCAGGAGTGAGATAGCTGGATCATATGGTAATTCTATTTTTGGTTTTCTGAGGAAAAGTGAAAGTGAAGTCGCTCAGTCACGTCCAACTCTTTGCAACCCCATGGACTGTAGCCTACCAGGTTTCTCCATCCATGGGATTCTCCAGGCAAGAATACTGGAATGGGTTACCATTTCCTTCTCCAGGAGATCTTCCCGACCCAAGGATCGAACCTGGGTCTTCTGCATTGGAGGCAGACTCTTTAACCTCTGAGCCACCAGGGAAGCCCATATTTCTTTGAGCCCCCCTTTTTTTTGCGGGGGTGGGGGCAAGAATACTGGATTGGGCTGCCATTCCCTTCTCCAGGAGATCTTCCTGACCCAGGGAATACTATTTTCCACAGTGGCTGCACCAGCTTACATTCCCACCAATAGTGTAGGACATTCTTCTCAATTAAAAAAAAAAGTTCTTATCATGGAAGAAAGTGTTTAACAAACAAAAGAAGTTTGAAATAGGTAGGTCTGTATGCACTGACATGGAAAGATAAGATTTACAATTAAAATAAATAAAGCAATTTGCAGATATATATATGGAGTATGGATGCATGTATACATATGTAATTATTCTATATTTAGTGGCAAGAGTGCCACTGAGTGGATCAAAGTTGGCATTGCTGCTGCTGCTGCTGCTAAGTCACTTCAGTTGTGTCCGACTCTGTGCGACCCCATAGACGGCAGCCCACCAGGCTCCCCCATCCCTGGGTTTCTCCAGGCAAGAACACTGGAGTGGGTTGCCATTTCCTTCTCCAATGCATGAAAGTGAAAAGTGAAAGTGAAGTCGCTCAGTTGTGTCCGACTCTTAGCGACCCCATGGACTGCAGCCTACCAGGCTCCTCCGCCCATGGGATTTTCCAGGCAAGAGTACTGGAGTGGGGTGCCATTGCCTTCTCCGAGGTAATTTTATCCAGTGCCAGTATTTTCCAGGGTATGTGTCCTTTGGCAAGAAGTAAGATGATTTTTGACAACAGAACTTTTAAAAAATATACTTATTTTAAGGAAAAAATATATACTTAAAGGAACTTTCAAGATTGTTAATGCATGAAATGTTTTGCTACCATCTGATCTTGATTTCTTCTATTAACTTCATTTCCAGTTTTCTAAATAGTTGATTAAAACTTAAGAAAGAGAAAATATATACTTACTTTAGTGTACATTAGAAATAACTGTTGTTATATCAAACCAATACCTGCACAGGCTTGATTGTTTAAGATGAGTCTATATTACCCACACAAAAATATATTAATAAATCTAAAGTTAACTTAAAGAAAAGTAAGTTTCCGATTCACAAAGGGATGGCAAAAAACCACAAAAGCAATTACATGAGTGCTAGAAGCTGGCCTTTCACTGGTCTTCGCAAGCCACTTACTCTGCAGAGATGATAAATAAAGTTCAAGCAAGGAAACGTTATCACCAACATCCATTTAGAGGCAGATTCCACTTGGACCTCAAGCCCTCGGATTTGACCAGCTGTTTTATCGCTTTCAGGGGACCACCTAGATCCTTATCTAGGGGCCACTTGTGCTGCTGTTGACCCCTGATGCTGCTCCTGACATGCTGTGTGCTCTGCATGCATAAGTTAACTTGAACCTTCCAGCCACCGTTTGAGGTAGGTTCTCTCATGAGCTCAGTTTTCCAGAGAAGGAAACAGGCTCCGTGAGGTTGTATATGCACCTGCGGGATATTCAGGACTGGGGTCAACACATTCACAGGACTTCACCACACATAGAGCACCCCCCAACCACACAAACAGGACTCCTACTGGCCTCATTACTAGAACAGTAATAATGACTGCTGGCCTTGGAATACTGTACTGTGTGCACGATAAATCAGAAGGGAGAGGAATTGTGAAAGAGGAAATTACACTTGTGGTGGGAATGTAATAAAATGGTGCGCTCACTGTGGAAAAGAGTTAAATATAAAATGTTCACGGACAGTTAAATATAGAAATATTGGGACTTCCCTAGTGGTCCAGTGGTTAAGAGTCTGCCTTTCAATGCAGGGGACATGGGCTCCATTCCTGGTCAGAGAAGTAAGATTCCACATGCCCTGGGGCAACTTAGCCTCTGCACCCCAACTAAGGAGCCGACAAGCCACAATGAAGACCCCCCCACCCCCGTGTGCTGCAACTAAGACCCAACACAGCTGTAAATAAAGAAATGTTTTTTTGAAAACACAGAATTATCATACGACCCAATAATTCTACTCCTGGGTATATGCTCAAACGAATTGAAAGCAGAGATTCAAACAAATATCTGTGCACCCAGATTCATAGCAGCATTCTTCACAATAGCCAAAAGGTGGGAAACAACCCAAAAGTCCATCAACAGAAGAATGGATAAGCAAAATGTGGTATATACAGTGGAAAATTACTGAGCCTTAAAAAGGAATGAGATTCGGACATATACTATAGCAAGGATGAATCGTGAAAACATTATGTTGGGACTTCCCTGGTGGTCCAGTGGCCAAGACTCCGAGCTTCCAATGCAGGGGACCCGGGTTCAATCCCTGATCAAGAAACTAGATCCCACATGCTGCAACTAAGACCCAGTGCAGTCAAATACAAAAAAAGAAAAGGAAAGAAAACATTATGCTGAGTGAAATAAACCATACACAGAAGGACAAATAGGGTATGGTTCCATTTCTATGAAATTCCTAAAATAGGCAAATTCATAGAGTTGGAAATTAGAATAGAGGTTACCAGGGGCTAGGGGGAAATCAGAGTTGTGGTTTAAGGGATGTTGAGTTCACGTTGAGGACAGTGAAAAAGTTTTGCATATAGGAGGTGACGATGGGTACCCAGCACTGGGTATGTATTGAATGTTACCAAACTTACTCTTACAAGTGGTTTCAATAATAAATATGTTATATATATTTTACTGCAATTTTTTAAATGCTGAATAAACAAACAGAAGTTAAATCCGTGTGGCTGACTTTCCAAACTACAGTGCACCCAGCCTACCTTGAAATGACGTTCCACTGTGGAAAGAAACCTCACGTTGTCTGAGGCCTCCATGTGGAACTTGAACAATTCAGTTAAGACGGGCTGCAAATTGGCCACAAGCAACGAATCTGACTCCTTCATCACATCCAAGACTTTTCTGACTATTGGAAGCTTTGTTTGTTCGTGCAGAGCACTTAGGGTGGCATTTCTTTCCCGCCAGAATTCAATTTCAGCCAGAGGACCATTACCCTGCGATGAGCACACAAACATCATCATCATTAGTGGGGAATGGACACTGTGGTTGCTCCTCCAGCATCCACGCCTCTCTTCCCAAAGGCTCTATATTTAGGAGCTAACCCATGCAAGGACTTCAGGGGCAGACACCTGACCTAGGACGGTCCAATCAGAGGGAATCTCAGGACTCCAGTTGGGAACGCTAGACACTACATCTTTCTCTGGACAAAGTGGTGTGGGAATGTGGAGTCAGAAACTGCTACAAGTTGTCACCATGAAGGAGACCAGCCCGAGGAGGAAACCCACTCAGAGAGGAGATTGGAACCAAGAAATTTACAGAGAAACCCAGCTAGATTGCCAGAGTCCTGATCCAACTGTATCTGAAACCAGCATTGCCCTCTAGACTTTTCAATGAGCCAGTAAATCCTCTTTCTTGCTTAAGCCAGCTTAGTTAGATTTCCTGGTTGTTTTTTTTTTTGTTTTGTTTTGTTTTGTTTTTTTCAGCTCAAACATCCTGACTGATATATAGTATTATCTTTATCAATATCAGGGAGACATCTGGTAGCACACTAACCTTAGAAAGCCCAAGAATGACATCTCAGGTATGTTTACTTTAATATTTTTAAGAAGGTCACAAAACAGTAAGAAAAGAGGCTAGATCACACAGATTCCAAGACTCTTGGCTCTTTCTCAGGATGGCAAGCATGAACTGGATTCAGTTCAGTTCAGTTTAGTTCAGTCGCTCAGTCGTGTCCGACTCTTTGCGACCCCATGAATCACAGCACGCCAGGCCTCCCTGTCCATCACCAACTCCCAGGGTTCACCCAGACTCAAGTCCATCAAGTCAGTGATGCCATCCAGCCATCTCATCCTCTGTCGTCCCCTGCTCCTCCTGCCCCCAATCCCTCCCAGCATCAGAGTCTTTTCCAATGAGTCAACTCTTCGCATGAGGTGGCCAAAGTACTGGAGTTTCAGCTTTAGCATCATTCCTTCCAAAGAAATCCCAGGGCTGATCTCCTTCAGAATGGACTGGTTGGACCTCCTTGCAGTCCAAGGGACTCTCAAGAGTCTTCTCCAACACCACGGTTCAAAAGCATCAATTCTTCAGCGCTCAGCCTTCTTCACAGTCCAACTCTCACATCCATACATGACCACAGGAAAAACCATAGCCTTGACTAGACGAACCTTTGTTGGCAAAGTAATGTCTCTGCTTTTCAATATGATATGTAGGTTGGTCATAACTTTCCTTCCAAGGAGTAAGCGTCTTTTAATTTCATGGCTGCAGTCACCATCTGCAGTGATTTTGGAGCCCAAAAAAATAAAGTCGGACACTGTTTCCACTGTTTCCCCATCTATTTCCCATGAAGTGATGGGACTGGATGCCATGATCTTCGTTTTCTGAATGTTGAGTTTTAAGCCAACTTTTTCACTCTTCACTTTCACTTTCATCAAGAGGCTTTTTAGTTCCTCTTCACTTTCTGCCATAAGGGTGGTGTCATCTGCATATCTGAGGTTATTGATATTTCTCCTGGCAATCTTGATTCCAGCTTGTGTTTCTTCCAGTCCAGCGTTTCTCATGATGTACTCTGCATATAAGTTAAATAAGCAGGGTGACAATATACAGCCTTGACGTACTCCATTTCCTATTTGGAACCAGTCTGTTGTTCCATGAACTGGATTAGGGATCTGCAAAAGCATTGCACACCTTACCTGTGGTGTCTTTTTCATCTGGCCCTCAAGGGCTGTAGATATCTGATTCAACCAGTTTATCACGCATTGCTCCAAAATTTCAACTGTTTCTGGGTCAGCTGCCAGATCAGATACCTCTCCCTCTACGCTGATGCTTGGCATTTCTAACTTGATCTCACCTAGGAGAATAAAAATGGACAGTCAGTCAGGAGTTTGGAGGAAATGGTTACAGACAATAACCTTCAAGGTAATTCTGGATCTTCTCTCCACACATGAGTATATAGTGGTACATCACGATCCTCATATTCCTATATATCACTCTCTTAAAAATCTCTTTCATTAGAATGTACTAAAACGTTTTATTTATTTATTTGGCTGCATCAGGTCTTACAGTTGCAGCCCGTGGAATCTTCCTTGTGGTGCACAGGCTTTAGGGCGTAGGCTACATAGTTGCAGCATGCAAGCTTAGTTGCCATCCCCGCCTGGCATGTGGGATCTTATTTCCCCAACCAGGGATCAAACCTTCATCCCCTCCATTGGGAGGAAGATTTTTAACCACTGGACCACCAGGGAAGTCCCTAAAACATTTTAGATAATTAGATCACCGTAGCAGCATCAAGTGCCATCAAAATGATTTAGCTATTTATTAATAAGAATTCCTGAGTTTACAACCTAATGTCAATTTAAAAACTGAACAAACAACCAGATCGCAATAGATATTCGAGAACGTCTCCAGCATGAAACAGACAATCCAAGAAAAGTCAGCAACAATGACTTCAGAGGACATTGAGATAAAAGAAAAGATGTGGGGGGGGGGGGGGGCGGGGGGGCAGTCTTAATTCCAACTATTAGAGATTTGAGACAATATAGCATCCATCAAACAAGAACAGAATGCTATGGAAAAGGTACAGTCACAGAATAAGTGAAAGTCTAATCAAAAGTTGTGAAGGTAAAAGTTGAGGAACTCTTTAGGCACTCTTTAGGATCTCTTTGTCTGTGTATTCTACACAAAGAGACGGAAAACACAAGTGAAAAGATAAGTAACAGAATCAGCAGCACACACCCAACAGGAATATTAGCAAAAGGAAACAGACAAATAGTGGAGGAAATTATCAAGAGAGTTTTTCATACTAAAAGGCTAGATCTTCAGACTGAAAATACAGAGTGCTTAGCACACTCAATCTCATACAGTGCTTAGCAACATGAATGCAAAAAGAACCTCACAAGGTCCACATTCTCCCTGACTGAAATGCCCTTGCTCCCCAATTCCACCTACCAATGCATTGCTCATCATTTCAGATGAGGTCAAATGCTGCCACCTCCAGGAAGTCCTCTTTGATTTCCTCACCACTTCTCCCAAAGGGTCTCAATTTTCCAAGGCCTAAGGACCCTAACATCTATCTCAAGTTACTTTTTCTGCCATAGTTCCTTGGGCCCTGGATTATAAAATCCTTGAAGACAAGGATTTGTCATTCTTTATTCTTTCTTATGTTTCTTACAAAGATCAGCTCTGTGTCTTTCACATCAGGAGCAGGTAAAAAGAACAATCATTAATTAATACCAAAAAATCTCCTGGACTCTTAATTCTTCTTTTCAGAAATTTTTTTTAATTACAGGATAATTACAATATTGTGATGGCCTCTGTCATACATCAACATGAATCAGCCATAGATGTGTGTGTGTATATATGTATATATGTCCCCTTCACTTGAAACCTTCCTCTCCTCCCTCCTCATCCCACACCTCTAGGTTGTCACAGAGCACAAGTTTGGGGTTCCCTGCATCATAAATCAAACTCCCACTGGCTCTCTATTTTACATATGGTCATGTATATGTGTCAGTGATATTCTCTCAGATCATCCCACCTCTCCATCCCCCACTGTGTCCAAAAGTAAATTCTTCTTAATGGAAACATCCTGCTTAACCAAGGAGAAAAACTGAAGCCTTACCTTCAAGTTGCTGCATTGTTCTTTGAATACTACTTGCAAATTTCTGGATGTTCATTAAAAATTCATCTCGTATTAACTGAATGCTGTGATATTCTATTGCTTCCCCGGGCATGCTAGGTGGGTCTATGTCATAATCAAAAGAGTCTAAGACTTCTCCAGACGTGAGTCCCAGGTTGGCATCCTTGTGCTGACTGAAGGACAAGGCTGGCAAAAAAACCTGAAAAGCCAAGTTTAAGAATCAAATCATTTGTGCCGCTCTTTTAGGTTCCACATATATGCGATATCGTACGATAGCTGCCTTTCTCTGTCTGATTTCCTTCACTCAGTATGACAATTTCTAGGTCCATTTCAAGTTGCTGCCAATGGCACTATTTTGTTCTTATTTATGGCTGAGTACAAATGACCTTGAAAACAGAAGAAAAGTCACAGATGTAGAAAACAAACTTATGGTTACCAGGGAGGAATGCAGGGAGCAGGGGAGGGATAAATTTAAAAAATGGGAGACTGGGATCGACATACATACATTACTATATATAAAATAGATAACTAATAAGGACCTACTATACAGCACAGGGAAATCTACCCAGAGCTCTGTAGTGAGTTATGTGGGGAAAGAATACAAAAACAGAGTGGATATAAGTATATATGTAACTGAGTCACTTTGCTGTACAGCAGAAACGAATGTAATGTTTTAAATCAACCGTAACCCAATAAAAAATGTTTTAAAAAGAAACAAATCACACAACATCATATTCAATAATTCATGCATTTAAGTTGCCTCTGGCTTTGAATGTATTTGTACCCTAATAGAGACAAAACATGGTCCACTGGAAAAAGGAATGGCAAGCCACTTCAGTATTCTTGCCTTGAGAACCCCATGAACAGTATGAAAATGCAAAAAGATATGACACTGAAAGATGAACTCCCCAGGTCGGTAGGTGCCCAATATACACTACTGGAGAGGAGTGGAGAAATAACTCCAGAAAGAATGAAGAGACAGAGCCAAATCTAAAACAATGCCCAGTTGTGGATGTGACCAGTGATAGAAGTAAAGTTCAATGCTATAAAGAACAATATTGCATAGAAAGCTGGAATGTTAGGTCTATGAATCAAGGTAAATTAGAAGTGATCAAATAGGAGATGGCAAGAGTGAACATAGACATTTTAGGAATCAGTGAACTAAAATGGACTGGAATGGGCGAATTTAATTCAGACGACCATTATTTATACTACTGCAGGTAAGAGTCCCTTATAAGAAATGGAGTAGCCCTTATAATCGACAAAAGGGTCTGAAATGCAGTACTTGGGTGCAATCTCAAAAATGACAGAATGATCTCTGTCCGTTTTCAAGGCGAACTATTCAATATCACAGTAATCCAAGTCTATGCCCCAACCAGTAATGCTGAAGAAGATGAAGTTGAATGGTTCTATGAAGACCTACAAGACCTTCTAGAACTAACACCCAAAAAAGATGTCCTCTTCATCATAGGGGACTGGAATGCAAAAGTAGGAAGTCAAGAGATACCTGGAGTAACAGGCAAATTTGGCTTTGGTACAGAATGAAGCAGAGCAAAGGCTAATAGAGTTTCGCCACCAGAACGCACTGCTCATAGCAAACACCCTCTTCCAACAACACAAGAGAAGACTCTACACATGGACATCACCAGATGGTTAATACCGAAATCAGCTTGATTATATTATTTGCAGCCAAAGATGGAGAAGCTCTATACAGTCAGCAAAAACAAGACCAGGAGCTGACTGTGGCTCAGATCATGAACTCCTTATTGCCAAATTCAAACTTAAATTGAAGAAAGTATGGGAAACCATTCAGGTATGACCCAAATCAAATCCCTTATGATTATACAGTGAAAGTGAGAGATAGATTCAAGGGATTAGATCTGATAGACAGAGTGCCTGATAAACTATGGACAGAGGTTCGCGATATTGTACAGGAGACAGGAATCAAGACCATCCCCAAGAAAAAGAAATGCAAAAAGGCAAAATGGTTGTCTGAAGAGGCCTTACAAATAGCTGTGAAAAGAAGAGAAGTGAAAAGCAAAGGAGAAAAGGAAAGATATACCCATCTGAATGCAGAGTCCCAAAGAATAGCAAGGAGAGATAAGAAAGCCTTCCTCAGTGATCAGTGCAAAGAAATAGAGGGAAACAATAGAATGGGAAAGACTAGAGATCTCTTCAAGAAAATTAGAGATACCAAGGGAACATTTCATGCAAAGATGGGCTCGATAAAGGACAGAAATGGTATGGACCTAACAGAAGCAGAAGATATTAAGAAGAGGTGGCAAGAATACACAGAAGAATTATACAAAAAAGATGTTCATGACCCAGATAACCACGATGGTGTGATAACTCACCTAGAGCCAGACATCTTGGAATGTGAAGTCAAGTGGACCTTAGGAAGCATCACTACAAACAAAGCTAGTGGAAGTGATGAAATTCCAGTTGAGCTATTTCAAATCCTAAAACATGATGCTGTGAAAGTGCTGCACTCTACATGTCAGCAAATTTGGAAAACTCAGCAGGGGCCACAGGACTGGAAAAGGTCAGTTTTCATTCCAATCCCAAAGAAGGGCAATGCCAAAGAATGCTCAAACTACCACACAACTGGCACTCATCTCACATGCTAGCAAAGAAATGCTCAAAATTCTCCAAGCCAGGCTTCAACAGTACGAGAACTTGCAGATGTTCAAGCTGGATTTAGAAAAGGCAGAGGAACCAGAGATCAAATTGCCAACATTCATTGGATCATAGAAAAGCAAGAGAGTTCCAGAAAAACATCTACTTCTGCTTTATTGTCAACACCAAAGCCTTTGACTGTGTGGATCACAACAAACTGTGGAAAATTTTTCAAGAGATGAGCATACCAGACCACCTGACCTGACTCCTGAGAAATCTGTATGCAGGTTAAGAAGCAACAGTTAGAGCTGGACATGGAACAATAGACTGGTTCCAAATAGGAAAAGGAGCACATCAAGCCTGCATTATTGTCACCCCGCTTATTTAACTTCTATGCAGAGGACATCACGAGAAACGCTGGGCTGGAGGAAGTGCAAGCTGGAGTCAAGATTGCCAGGAGAAGTATCAGTAACCTCAGATGCGCAGATGACACCACCCTTATGGCAGAAAATGAAGAAGAACTAAAGAGCCTCTTGATGAAAGTGAAAGAGGAGAGTGAAAAAGCTGGCTTAAAACTCAACATTCAAAAAACGAAGATCATGGCATCTGGTCCCATCACTTCATGGCAAATAGATGGGGAAACAATGGAAACAGTGAGAGAGTATTTTTTCGGGCTCCAAAATCAGGAAGCAAGAAAAGACGCTTGCTCCTTGGAAGAAAAGATACGACCAACTTAGACAGAATATTAAAAAGCAGAGACATTATTTTGCCAACAAAGGTCCATCTAGTTGAAGCTATGGTTTTTCCAGTAGTCATGTATGGTTGTGAGTGTTGGACCATAAAGAAAGCTGAGTGCCAAAGAATTGATGCTTTTTAACTGTGGTGTTGAAGAATACTTTTGAGAGTCCCTTGGACTGCAAGGAGATCAAACCAGTCCATCCTAAAGGAGATCAGTCCTGAACATTCATTGGAAGGACTGATGCTGAAGCTGAAACTCCCAATACTTTGGCCACCTGATGCAAAGAACTGACTCATTGGAAAAGACCCTGATGCTGGGAAAGATTGAAGGCCGGAGGAGAAGGGGACAACAGAGAATGAGATGGTTGGATGGCATCACCGACTCAATGGACATAAGTTTGAGTAAGCTCCAGGAGTTGGTGATGGACAGGGAAGCCTGGCGTGCCGCAGTCCATGGGGTCACAAAGAGTCAGACATGACTGAGCGACTGAACTGAACTGAGATAGTACAAATAACAGCGACACCATGTCGGTGACTCCCATATTTTAAAGAATCTCTCTGGTTGATATGTGAAGGATATAGTAGAGGGTCATGAGCAGAAGCTGGGAAATCTATCAGGAGGCAACTGCAAGAGTCCCAACAAAAGACAACACTGAAGCCTTCTGGTTACCCTATCCAGTATTTCAAATGTCCTGTCTTTACCACCTGCCAACATTTCCTAACCCCCTTCCCAGCTTCGTCTTTCTCCTTAACTCTATCATGGTCTAACACAGTGTATATTTTCTCATTGATCTCACTTAATGTGACTCTTCCTGACTAGGATGTAAGGTCCGTGAGATACAGACCTTGACTATGGTGGTCACTGCTATGGGGATACAGTAGGTGCTCAATAAAAACTTGCTGGAGGGACTTCCCTGATGGTCCAGTGGTGGAGACTCCACACTCCCAAAGCAGGGGGCATGGATTCAGTCCCTGCTCAGGGAACTAAGGTGCTTTGGCAAAGCCAAAAAAAAAAAAAAAAAGATAGAATAAAAATATATATATTTGGAATCCCTTGAGTTCTCCCTTGATCTGTAGACATTCATCCTGCCTCACACCTCATCTTGGATGTCTAGAAGGCATCTCAAGCTTAATATGTGCAAAATAGAGTCTGGGTTTTTTTTCCTCCAGATCCTTCCACTCCCCCCATCTCAGTAATGACCCTAATATCCCCCTGGTTGTTCAAACTCAAATCCTAGGAGTCATTCTTGATGCTCTTTTCCTAAAGCTCCATATCCAAATCATCAGAAGGCCTGTTGGCTCCATCCCTAATGTATTCTTGATGCTGTCTGCTTCTCACTGCCTCCCCTGATTGAACTCTGGAGCCTAAACAACTATCATCCACCATTCAGACACTTCCATAGCCTGCTATTAGGTCTACTGGTCCCTTAAGCTCTTGCCTCTGCAATATGTTGTACACACAATGATGAGAAGAAAAATGCAAACCAGATCATTTTATTCATATGCTTCAAACCTACTTTCCTTTCCAAACTTCACTCACTATGCTCCAGCTGCACTGGTCATCCTTCTGTTTGTAGACTAAACAGAGTTTGCTCCCACCTCAGGACTTTTGCACATGCTGTTTTCTCTGCCCAGGATCCTCCTCCTCCAGATCCTCACTTGTTTGATGCCTTCACTTCATCCACCTCTCAATTCTGCCTCAGAGGGGGTTTTTCCTGACCACCTCACTCCCACTCTATTACATTTTCCTAATAACTTATCATTAGTGAATTAGCCTGCTTATGGGCTTTTTTAATTGGTTGTCCAAAAGTCAGATGTCACCTCTCCAGCTAGGTGTCCCTAGCCACCACCACGTGAACACACACGTATTCACACAGGCCATTTCTATTACGTTGCTGTTGGTGTTTCGTCTCTAAGTCATGTCTGACTCTCTAACGTCATGGGCTGTAGCCCACCAGGCTCCTCTGTCTGAGGAATTCTCCAGGCAAGAATACTGGAGTGGGTTGCCATGACCTCCTCCAGGAGGTCTTCCTGACCCAGGGATCAAACCCACATCTCCTGCATTGGCAGGCAGAGTCTACCACTGAGTCACCAAGGAAGCCCTCTCGAGCACATTGCTAGGGTTTTGCTTCCTCAAGCCAGCCATCACTACCTGAGAGTTTCCTGTTTTTGTATTGATGCTTGGTATCTTTCCACCAGTATAAGCCAGAACACAAGGATGTCATCTGTCCTGCTCACAACACGCACCACTGCTCACAACTCCACCAACAAACCCCATGACAGTGTCTGGAACCTAAGAGATGCCAACCACCTCTTTATGGAATCAATGAAGCAAATGGCCTTACTCTTTTTTCATTATTTTTTTGGCTGAGCTGCTCAGCTTGTGAGATCTTAGTTCCCTGACCGGGGACTGAACTCGCACCCTTGGCAGTCAAAGCGCCAAATCCTAACCACTGGACCACCAGGGAATTCCCAGATGGCCTTACTTGTAAAAAGTGCCAAGATTCTTTTTTCCATCCATATTTACCTGAGATATAACATCCCTCAGGAAAGCAAGCACATGCGAATTTATAATCCCATACTCCAGCGTTTCGGGCATAATTTCCATAGCTTCCTTCATGTCAGTCGCCTCAGAGATGGTCTCTAGACAGGAACAGATTTGGGGAGTGAGATGAGGAGGGAGGTGGACACAGCCAATATTTCCAAATGTGTGGGAACCAGCTCCTCTGCCAAAAATACAAAGGAATGATCCAGGCACAGATCAGAATACGTGCTCATTGAGGAACAAACAAACGCTGAGGGTCGCACTGTGGTTCAGAGGGTCACGCGAGCAGCACCTGAGGGCCCCGTGGATGAACTATCTGGTTGGCGTGTGTACAGCCTGACAAGGAGAGAAACACTTTGGGTTTCCTAGCAGCATTTGATGAACTCTTTGCTTGGTCTGTCTCTCCACTCCCAGTAACCCTCCCCAGTTCATCACCAAAGTACCTTTCAAGTCACAGCATTCGGGGGCAGGGGGTGGGGGTGGGGTGGCAGTGTTGTTGTTTTTTGTTTTTTGGCCCCACTGCACAGTTTGTGGGATCTTAGTTCCCTGACCAGGGATTGAACCTGGGCCCCAGCAGTGAGAGCGTCAAGTCCTAACCACTGGATCGCCAGGGAATTCCCAAGTCGTGGGTTTTTTAAAGACATATTGGAAAGTCTCTCTTGACCAGGTTTTCTTTTATTTATTTACTTATTTTTGGTTGTGCTGGGTCTTTGTTGCTATACAGGGTTTCCTCTAGTTGCAACGAACAGGGGGCTCCTCTCTACCCTTGGTGCTTCTCATTGTGGGGGCTTGTCTTATACAGAGTATGGGCTCTAGGGCATGCAGGTTTCAGTAGTTGAGGCACGGGCTCAGTACTTGGGGCTCCTGGGCTCTAGAGCACAGGCTCGGGAGTTGTGGCACACAGGCTTGATTGCTCCACCACATGTGGGATCGTCCCAGGCCAGGGATCGAACTCATGCCTCCTGCATGGGCAGAAAGATTCCTTACCACTGAGTCACCATGGAATTGGCCAGGTTCTCTTTGATGTGTATTCACTCCCACCCTCTCCCTTGACTCCCCCCGCCACCAAAAAATTAATCACCACGAACCAGCTCTGTAAACACTTCAAAGGGCCCTGGGACACTTCTCTGAGTCTTACTGGGACGCACCACAAGCTTCAGTCTGCATGCCTTTCCCTGCCTCTGTATAGATTGCACACTATTCTTTGCCTCATAGGTTTCTATCAAATGCTTCTTTACTGAAATAAATTTATTTTAAAGGGAAATTATGTAAAAGCCAAGTGTGAAAAAGAAAGCTTGACATCAATGAAAGACACCTGTAAATATATATATATATATATGATGAGAGTAAATAGTAATAAATTGGGGTAAATTCCATACCCTCTGGCCAAGGCTGATTATTGTTCCTGGCTTGTGATTATTATTAAATAGGGAAGCACTGAGCTGAGATTGGCCCCTCCTCAAACAAGAACTGTTTAATGCTAAGCCTCTGCCGGTCATCTTTCCTCCTTCTTGTTGTATTCCCTCTCATTTGGGAAGAACAAAGTACAGAAACTCAGAACTTAGCGATGAGGTCATGATCCAAAGGGCCATCAGTGTTCAAGAAAAGAAAAAAGCAACACCGTGTGTGTCGTGTACTTTACTATAGCGTACTGTATAGTGGACAGTCGAACTGTATCTTTATTTCAAGCCCAGGATGTCCAGAAGCAAGCGTGAAAAAAAGCGTGGGTGATATAGCTGATACAGTCCTACCCAAACATCACTGAATCCTCTTTTCAAGAGGATAGATAGGAGTGAAACCAGCAGGAAACAAGACCCTGCCCATCAACGTCAGGTGTGAGTAAAACTGCAGCTTCTCCTCCGTCTCCTGTTGCTGACGATCCTTCAGCTCTACCATCTCCCACTCCCTCTCCCTCCTCCATCAGTAACTCTTCTTGCCTCTTCACTCGATGCCGGCTCCTGTATGCCGGCTGTAGTACTATACTTTTCAAGGTCCTATACTAGAAGATTGAATTTTTTTAATTTTTTATTTGTCTTTTTATGTCTTATTTGTGTGAAAAGTATTATAAACCTATTTCAGCACAGTACTACATAGGTGATTGTGTCAGTTGGGTACCTAGGCTAACTTTGTTGGACTTACGAACAAACTGGTCTTACGAACATGCTCTTGGAATAGAACTCGTTTGTACATAGGGGACTTACTGTGCAACCTTAGGTGTGTTTCTGTTCAGACACCTTATTGAACATAATTGCCGATCCACTAACGTTGGACTCACGGCCAACAGCACCATCGCTCACGTGTGAACGAATCTTACATCACACACGCGTTTTCTCCGTCAGGCACATCCCAGCCTTCCTGCACTCTGAGTACTAGCCAGTGCTTCAGCACCCCACCTTGGCGACATTTTAAACAGTGAAATCACGCCAAAGCCCCACAAAAACTCAAAAACCCTGGCACTAAATAGATCACGATAAAGACACTCATCTATAGTGTTTGATGCAATAAGAAGGCAGAGCATGGCCTTGCCTGACCTCAGCTGGGTCCATGCATGCTAGTGATTCAAATTTTCCCCACTCCACATGTGTCCTTCAAAGACCATGAAAGCACTGGAAGTACTGATCTGGGGTTACAAAAATTTTGAGCGAGTTGGTCCGTGAATAATGAGGATCGACTGTACTGATAAAAAGCCATCTTCTCAAGAACATGTAAAACTAAGAGTCTCAGACACACGCACATGCACTTGCATGCACACCCACACTCACACACACTCCCGCTGGAAACATACCTTTTGTATTTCTGAGAAAAAACAAAACATTCTGGTCCAGAAACTCCTCAGGAACAGGAGGACGAATCACCTGGAGATATGTCTTTTCCACCATTTGCTTAACAGTTTTCTGAAACATAGGGACCAAAAAAGTCACTCTGAGATATATCCGTGCACCCAAATCACCTAATATTTGTGTACACCTGAGCTCTCTCTCCATGCACTGGCTGAACTTACTTCCCAGTGGACCAAAGACATGAGCTAAAATTCATCCAGGGGGACTTCCCTGATGGTCCAGTGGCTAAGACTCCATGCTCCCAGTGCAGGGGGCCCAAGTTCAATCCCTGGTCAGGAAACTCAAGCCCACATGCTGCCACTAAGACCTGGAGCAGCCAAAAAAAAAAAAAAAAACTTTAAAAAATAAAATAAAATTCACTCAGATGCTGAACTCTAAGCCTGACTCTTCCACCAACTGGCCACTGCAGCTACACTAAATTGAGCAATATCCTAATCAAGCTTCTCTGGACCACAAATTGCAACAAACCCGTCTTGAATTCAGGTTTTTTGCAGGGAGGCATATTCATGGGGCAACTGAACATAATTTCAATTAGCACATCTCAGGCCAAATGCTTCCATCCTAACTTTATGAACGCTCCCTGGGGTTTGTACAGTGAAGGGTTGACCCAGCAGACCTGGGTTGTCCAAACCCTACACATTCCAAAGGTGCTCAAGACTAGCCCTGGGACTTCCCTGGTGGTCCAGTGAATAAGACTTCACCTTCCAATGTGGTTGGTGTTGGTTTGATCCTTGATTGGAGAGCCAAGATCCTACATACCTTGCAGCCAGATAACCAAAACATAAAACAGAAGCAATACTGTAACAAATTCAATAGACTTTAAAAATGGTCGACATAAAAAAAAAAACAACAACACACAATCTTTAAAAAAAGGAAAAGGCTATCCCTGAACCAGTTCCCAGGTGGTGACCTTTAAGCTTTTGGAACATCCTGGCTGATCTGAGCATCTCTGTAGACCTGGGCCCTTGGGTCATGCTGGAGAGTTCACACTAAAAATGTGATTTATGGTGAACTGATTTTGTTTGCCTGGGGAACTGGGTCACACTGCCTCAGTTTGACCTCTGCAAAGTAGAATGGGCTGCTGAATAACTGTGCGGACTTCATGCAGACATGACTGATCCCCACTAAAAACCCTGGACACCAAGACTTGGGTGAACTCCTCTGATTGGCACAACCGCCTATGTGTTGTCTCACATGGTTGCTGCAGGAATGAATACTGGGAACTTCCCTGGTGGTCCAGTGTCTACGACTCCATACTCCCAACTCAGGAGGGCCAAGGTTCAATCCCTGATCTGGGAACTAGATCTCACATGCCACAACTAAAGATCCCATGTGCCACAGCTAAGACCTGGCACAGCCAAATAAATAAAGTAAAATATTTTTTAAAAAAGAAGAAGAATGAATGCTGCCCTGGAAGCCCCATTTGGAAAGGACAACTCGTTCTTTTTTTCATCTGGACTCTGCCCTGTATGCCTTGTTCTCTGTTCATTCTAATCTGCATCCTTTCACTGAAATAAACTATACCCTACCCAAGAGGAGAAAGAGCCACACGTACTTTGACAGGGAGGTTCTCTATACTCTCAAGGTCCATCTCTTCCTCCTCAAGGCTGATGCGAGGACGATGTATAGAGTACATTCTCAGCTGCAGATTCTTAACTGCAAAACATGATGCAATGCACAAGATGAAAAGCTTGGAAAATGAGGTTTCTGGTCACCTAGACCAGACCTGCGGAGAAGGCAATGGCACCCCACTCCAGTACTCTTGCCTGGAAAATTCCATGGATGGAGGAGCTTGGTAGGCTGCAGTCCATGGGGTCACTAAGATTCGGGCACAACTGAGCGACTTCACTTTCAATTTTCACTTTCCACTTTCATGCATTGGAGAAGGAAATGGCAACCCATCCCAGTGTTCTTGCCTGGAGAATCCCAGGGACAGAGGAGCCTAGTGGGCTGCCGTCTATGGGGTAGCACAGAGTCGGACATGACTGAAGCGACTTAGCAGCAGCAGCAGCAGACCAACCTGCATCTTGAACGTTAGTATATTTCACTCAGTGGGCGTGCTATCAAAAAGCTGGGTGTTGGGCCCTACTGGTAGTTCAGCAGTAAAGAATCTGCTTGCCAACGCAGGAGACACAGGTTCGATTCCTGATCCAGGAAGACCCCACAAGCCACGGAGCAATAAAGCCTGTGCCCTGTAACTACTGAACCTGTGCCACAGAGCCTAGGAGCCACAGTTACTAAGCCTAAGAGCCACAGCCATTGAAGCTGGTGCACCCTAGTGCCTGTTTTCACAAGAGAAGCCACTGCAGGGGGAAGCCTGGTCACCACCACTAGAGAGTAACCTCCACTACTAAATAAAAAAATAAAATTATATTTAAAAAAATAGCTGGATGTACATTTTTTACAAATGAATCCTACTGTAGCCTTGACTCACATTATACTTAGGAGAATTGTGTTGTGGTTTTGACTGGTCCTCAGTTGGAATTTTAATTTGTGTGTGGGAGTGTACAAGCTTGTTTCAGCTACAGTGTCCAATGAGTGACTTCTCTGAGATTTTTACTTAGAGGGGGCACTTTATCCTTAGGATGAGATTATAGTTAACATGTTAGCATCTACTCCTTTTTCACTATAAAACTTGAAAGTGCTGGGGGGTGGAAAGAAAACTAACTGGAATGAATCTATGACTCCGAAGTCTACTGTTATTGATGGGATCTGAACATCTCACAGCCTACCAGTCACAACCCTGAGTTTCCGATGAAGCCCACAGAGAAGGGAGAGCTTTCTCAAACTGTTTGGCTGTTCTCCAAAAGGCACTGGACAAAGTCCAGGCTTTGGAACAAATCAACATGTGTGGTCTGAACCCTCTCTACAGTGGGTTTTCTCATCCATAAAATGGGTCAATAATATCTACTGGGGTGAGATTTGGGAGGATTAGATTATAGGTTGGCTGAGTGTGGAGCGTGCTGGCTAGCAGAGGAAATAGTCTACAGCTGGGAGAACTAGCATTATCAGAGCAAGAGCCCACAGACAAAAATACACCATCGAGGGACTTCCCTGGTGATCCAGTCAGTGGATAAGACTCCATGCTTCCACTCCGGGGGATGAGGTTTCAATCCCTGGTCGGGGAACTAAGATTCTACATGCCATGCAATGCAGCAAAAAAAAAAAAAAAAAAAAAAGATTAAAAAAAATACTCTGCCAACTGCATTCAATGCCACAGAGCTATATGCTTAGAAGTGGATAAAATGCTGTTTGATGTTGCATATGCTTTACCACGATAAAAAGAAAAGAAAAAAATACGCTTGGAAGGAACATTAATTTGCTTTGTTGGAGACTGTCCTAACCCTTCTCTCCAAGCAGCCTCCTCCCTCCCAGTTCTTTCCTGATCACGGATTTATTGGTAACAAAGCAGGAGGCCATCAGTAAGCATGACCGTGTTGCTCACGACCACTGCTGTCTTATCAAAACCCAACCTACACAAATCTTAGGAAGAATGGAGGGCCTGTACTTCTAAACTTGCATTCCTCTCCTCTAACACCCCTAATTTTCACTAGAGAGGGGGTTATGTTTTGGTTAACAATAAATTGTTCTGAAAAAATTAAGATGACAATAGGAAACAGTGCACATCACCCCAATCCTTTTTCTCCCCTGATTTTATTTTTAATTTTTAAGGGTTTTTTTTTTTATCATTTTTTTCCTTTTGACTGTGGTGGGTCTTTGTCGCCACCACTTTCTCTAGCTGCAGTGAGCAGGGGCTACTCTTCAGTGCACAGGCTTCTCACTGGGGTGGCTTCTCTTGCTGAGGAGCACAGACTCCAGACTGTGGGCTTAGTAGTCATGGCACACGGGCTTAGTTGCTCCACAGCACGTGGAATCTTCCTGGGCCAGAGATCAAATCCACGTTCCCTGCATTGCAAGGCGGATTCTTAAACACTGGACCACCGGGGAAGCCCAAGATGTTGTCTTTTTTTTTTTTTTAACCCACCCCCCGTTGTCTTTTTTAATATTTATTTGCATGTATTTGCTTGGCTGCACTTGGCTCAGCTGTGGCATGTGGGATCCTCAGTCTTCATAAACTACCATGCAGGCACTTTAGTTACAGCATGTGGGATCTAGTTCCTTGACCAGGGATCAAACCCAGGCCCCCTGCATCGAAAGCTCAGAGTCTTAGCCACTGGACAACCAGGGAAGTCCTTCCCCTCTGACTTTCAAACACTCAGTATCTTGGTAAAGTGCCGCATCTAACTTTCGCTATTGTAAGGGAAGGTGAGTTACAGGAGAAATGGGGAGGAAATGGGTTGTTGGGCTCTGCTTGCAACTTGATGGTCTGGGGCAGGATTTCAATCTAGGCTCTACCAGTACTTGGGGCTGGGTCCTCCTGTGTCAAGGAAGCACAGTCCTGCCCACACCTTGACCTTGAACTTTTAGCCCCCAGAACTGGGAAAGAAGGCTGTGCTGTTTGTTCTATGCGATCCAGTCTGTGGTCCTTAGTTACGGCAGCCCCGGGTAACTAATAATGAACCTATTAACACCCAGCACTTTCTCCTTGTATAAAACTTCTTACTAAGTCTCAGCTTCACATAAGTAAAAAGCAGAGACTGATTTTTAGTCTGGGCAAGCAGACCCCTCCCTCCGGGTGAATGCCCCCCAGTTCCCCTCACTCCCAATTCTATACCTGATGCTCTATCTATCGACTCCACTTTTTGAAACTCTGTCTCTTCTTCCTCTTCTTCCTCTTCAGACAGGCCAGGAATGTCATCATCTTTACAGCCACATAAAGCGAAAGAAGAAAAATAAAATGTAATTGCTTCACCGTGCCAGCCCCGGGGAATCACCACTCTCCTTGGTGCTGAGAGTTGGACTGTGGCCTCGGAAGAGTCTGTTGAAGGCCACAGACTCTCTTGAAGCCCATACCCTATTATGGTCTGTTGAAGGAGGTCACCAAGAGGAGGGACCGCTGCTCAACCCGAGTGCTGCCCTCAGGCAATCAGGAGCTGTTAGCCCCTGCCCTGTCCTGGGGATGCCCACCCTGGGAGCCACTTCAAGGATGCACCTGGATAGATCAGCTGTGGTGGGAACCTCAAGGTGCTGTGGGTGCCTAAACCCCGGGAAGGCCTCTCTATAAACTCTTATGTGCTGGTGAGCAGGCAGTAAACTCATCCAGCCACACCAAAGACCACCACCTACTGATCAGAGTGGCTGCATCTTTCTCTGGTCTCTCCTTGCCCTCCGTGTATGGGGGCGGTTTGCAAACCAACACACAGTCCCATAGAAATATCCCAGTTACTGGAGACAACCTTAAGGGACACAAAAGGAAGACCTGTGCAAATTCTGCAGGAGAGGAAGATTACACGGGATGATCACATCGTTACAAGCAGCCCAGAAGAAATGTAAGTAACCAACACGCACCCAAAAAGAGGCTCAACCCCACTAATTATCACACAAATATACATTAGAATGAGGACCTGCATCCAATCCCCTTTCATCTAGGGGACTGGTCAAAATTTTCATGATAATACTCAGTGTTGGCGAGGATGTTGGCAAACAGGCACCCCATCACCATAGCTGGGTGTGGACTGGCAGGGCCCTTCTGGAGAGCAGTGTGGCAGGATCTGTTCAAACCACAAATTCACACATCCACTACACCTCCAGTTCTACTTTTATAAGTCTCTCCCATAAAATAAAGTGTACAAAAGGACATATTGTGTCATTGTGTGTAAAATAAAATACTGTGGCAGGATAAATGTCCATTCATTAGGGGATAGGTAAATAAAATAGGGTACAACTCTAAAGTTATGTAGATCTATAGTTATGGACAAAATTCTCCAAGGTATCTTTGAGGGTGGACAAGTCACAAAATACTATATATAGTATGACCTTATTTATGATTTTAAGAGCTCTCTCTATACAATATATGTTATCATTGCTCCAGGGGATCTTCCCAACCCAGGGATCAGACCCAGGTCTCCTGAACTGCAGGCTGATTCTTTACCAGCTGAGCCACTAGGGAAGCCCAAGAAAACTGGAGTGGGTAGCCTATCCCTTCTCCAGCAGATCTTTACAACCCAGGAATTGAACCGGGGTCTCCTGTATGGCAGGTGGATTCTCTACCAGCTGAGCTACCAAGGAAGCCTTATCATTATATACATACCATTATATATAGAGATAAAGATGATAATGATGTTGAATATAGATAGATAAATTGATTCCAGAAAAGATCTGGCAGGATGTACAGCAAGCTACCAATAATGGTTACCTATAGGAGTGGGATGCACTTTCCAGGTGGCTCAGTGGCAAAGAATCCACCTGCCAAACAGGACATGTGGGCCTGATCCCTGGGTTGGGAGATCCCCCTGGAGAAGAAAATGGCAACCCACTCCAGTATTCTTTTTTTTGTTTTCGTTTTTGTTTTTGTTTTCACTCTAGTATTCTTACCTAGGAAATCCCATGGACAGAGGATCCTGGCAGGCTACAGTCCATGGGGTCGCAAAGAGTCGGACACGACTAAGCAGCTAAACAGCAACAACATAGGAATGGGAGCAGGGCCGAGGGGCAACTGAGGGCTTATCTTTCACTTTCTATGTTTCTAAGTTCTACGTTATGTGAATTTTTAAGAGAATATCTTCCAGTAATACTTGCTGGAAATATTCATTACTTAATAGTGTGCAACTTTTAGATTACTGCATAACTTTGCAATTTCTAAAAATTGCTGTGTAAAAATGCAAGCAAGTTATTAAGTGATCTGGACAGTATGATTCCATTTTGTTATTTCAAGAAACAACACATGTTTAGCTCTTAGAACAGCATCTTGAACTAGATGCTGCTGGTCTAGACACCCCTCTTTCCTCATGACCAGCATCTATTTGTCTCCATCCAAACAATTTTTAACTAAGGGCAGAGAGTTTTGACTCCATAAAGCAGTGGTCCCTAACCTTTTTAGCACCAGGGACTGGTTTCATAGAAGACAATTTTTTCCACAGATGTGGTGAGGCGGCTGGTTATGGGATGATTCAAGCAAGTTACATTTATTATGCAGTCACTGATCTGACAGGGGGCAGAGCTCAGGCAGTCATGTGAGTGATGGGGAATGGCTGTAAATACAGATGAAGATTCACTCACTATGCCGCTGCTAACCTCCTGCTGTGCAGCCTGGTCCCTAACAGGCTCAGGCGTTGAGAACCACTGCCATAAAGGATCCAATAAAACTGTCCAAGGGTCTTTGTGAGCCTGCAGGCTTAATGAGCAGAAGGGGAGTGACAATGTGAGACCTGAGCTGAGGAGAGATCCTCTCTCCCCACCTCTGCCCAGGACCCAACATCCAATACCATCCTAGTATCTCCAGGAGCAGTAACTTTGAGTCTCCAGGAACAGCATCCTCAGCAGGGAATATATTTGCATTCTCAACATGTGATGACAATAAGAAGATCCAGAAAAGGAGGGGAAGAATGCTGGGGAAGGGGGCAGGGGTTGTAAAGACAGACCAGAAACAGACATAGCTCTTGGGGGACTTCTGAGCACCCTTTGCAGGAAGTAAGCAGGGGGACCCTCTGAAGAGAGTAAAATCTGCTTCTGCATAGAAGAGGGACATCCTGCCAGGAGGCAATGGGCTAAACATGTGTGAGTATATACAGCACAATAGACAGTCACCAAACTATGAACAGAAGCCCTCAGAGGTCACAAGAAGTCCAAGTTGCATAAGTCACATTCATTTCTTAGGGTCTTAGGATATATATACACACACACACACACACACACACATTTTTAAGGATATATATAGTATACTTAAAATTTATGCTTATATATATATATTTTTAACTACATAAAATCAAAGTTACTGAACTTTGTGGTACATGTGAAATAGTCAATCCTGTTCATTTATCTTTGTATCCATAATTTCACTTGGTGATAATGAAAAAGTCTAAATTTGAGGTCCTATTATAATGAAACATCCAGATCCAAAGGTCTGCCAGGGAAGAAGGGGGCAGATAATAAGTTAGATTCCAAATGTTGTGAGATTCCCTCTCTGGACGTCATTTACAATCCATTATTACTGTTTATTTGCGGGCTTGGATTTTTCTACGGTGAGGATGTGTATCATTTTGTGTGAAGAGGGTATACTTAAAATATGTGAATGTGACTACTACTCTGTAAGAAAAGAAAAAATGCTGTGTGACTCTGCCTTCCCACCCAGTGGAAGGTCCTGCAGGGGGTCCAGAAAGTCTCCTGAAGATGTGACACTAGCACATTGATGTTAACGAGACGTGTGTGTGCTGCTAAGTCGCTTCAGTTGTGTCCAACTCTTTGTGACTCCATGGACGGTAGCCCACCAGGCTCCTCTGTCCATGGGATTCTCCAGGCAAGAATACCAGAGTGGGCTGCCATTTCCTTCTCCAGAGGATCTTCCCAACCCAGGGATCAAACCTGCATCTCTTGAGGCTCCTGCTTTGCAGACAGATTCTTTTCCACTGAGCCACCAGGGAAGCCCTTGGTTAATGAGACAAATCACACAAACCCAGTCCATGACCACTGCACTGATGCCGATACTCCTGCTGGGAGAGAACCTGCGTGTTTCTCAGTCTCCTTCCCCAACAAGCACCTCTCTAAGTGTCCCCTGTCCTCTGTCTTGTCTCCCCCGTCCCCACCCCTAAGCCTTCTCCATGTCCCAGGGCTGGAACAGCCTCCTCCATGGAGTTCTGGGCATCAGTCACTGTTACTATCTTTATTTGAAATGCTCAATTGTTCAACATAAACGTTTACATCTGCTGTAATGTTTTAACACCTTGTTTTGATGTTACAAGTGCCGGGCGGGAGTCTAGGAAGATAGGAAGGGGTGCTCTTCTCCACCAAGGTGGACCTTGTCATCATCTGGCAGAGTGAGCCTGACGTGTCCCTCTCAGCCCCTGGGCTACTGCTCCATCCATCTACTGCATGCCATTGGACAGTGATTCATATTTTTCTGAATCTTTATTATGTGACCTGTGGGGATGAGTTTGTTGACCTTCTATGTGCCATGGCTAGCCCATCTGTAAAATGGGATAATACACCCACAGGACATGAGCTTGAGTAAACTCCAGGGAGTTGGTGATGGACAGGGACGCCTGGTGTTCTGCAGTCCATGGGGTCGCAAAGAGTCCGACACGACTGAGGGACTGAACTGGATGCTTCCCAGGTGGCCCTAGTGGTAAAAAAACGCTCCTGCCAATCAATGCAGGAGACACAAGAGACGCGGGTGCATTCCCTGGGTCGGGAATATCTCCTGGTGAAGGGCACTGGCAACTCACTCCGGTATTCCTGCCTGGAGAATCCCATGGACAGAGCAGTCTGGCGGGCTACAGTTCATGGGGTCGCAGAGAGTCTGGGCACAACTGAAGCGACTTAGCACGCACGCATATGTGTTAGGAACTGTACCTGGTACTGATGCAGTGATAAGTGTTTGCTGTGATTACTTATCTAAGTGGGCTTGTCCGGTTCACCTAAGTGCCTGGACTGTGCCTGGACAGGGTGGGCGGCAATGAGCATTTGCGGACTGCCCGGGAGGCCAAAAGTGGCGGGTGGGCAGGGATCTGCCTTCCTAGCCGGAGTGATGGGAACGAACAGGGCCGAAGGGGGCACGGCGGGAAGGCGGCCGAGGGGCTCACCGATCTCCACCTCCACCTCCTCGGGCACCACCTTGCGGTAGAAGAAGAGAGTCGAGGCGCCCTCCTCGTCGCTGGTCTGGTTCAGGAAGTGTAGGATGAGTTCCTCGGCCTTGCCGTCGTTGCGGTTTAGCAGCTCCTCGAAGAGCTGAGGGTCTGTGATGCCGAAGGCGTTGTACACACGGTCGCGCATCCACAGCACTCGCAGGTCGTCCATGGCGCGGCAGGACTGACCACAGCTCAGCGCTCAGAGAGCTGAGCGCAGGGCGGGCGTCCGTGGCAACGGCGCCCCTAGCAACGGGCGCCCCGGCAACGGCCACCGCTGGCGCGGGGGAGCACAGCCCCGGGCCCTCAGTCCCTACGCGCGCCAGTACCGGAGCCCAGAGCTCACAGAGGCGCGAACCGAGACTCCGGAGGGTGGCGCTGAGCCCCTGGGGGAGGGCCGGGGCGCCCCAGCCTGCGCGCGGAGGGTGGTCGGGGCTCTTCTCCAGGGGAGGGCCGGGGCGCCCCAGCCTGCGCGCGGAGGGTGGTCGGGGCTCTTCTCCCGGATGGGCGCCCCCTTCCTTCTGGGAGGACCGAGGTGAGCAGGGCGGCAGCATGCAAGGAGATTGAAAGACTTCGGCCAGCGCCAGTCTCAGTCGTGGAAGGTCTGCAGGCCTGGAAGTGAGCCAGGAGCCTTGTAGGTGCTGGATGTGCAAGGCCTCCTGCTTTTCCACCGCCAGCCTGTCCTGGAACATCCCGCCCGCACTGACGACAAGAAAACACGGGCAAAACAGGTGACAGAGACGGCCTAGGCATCTCGGAGGTGGTAGAGGCAAAATTGGACGCAAGGCAAAAGGACTTCAGTCTGAGCCCTCGGTCGCTCTGGATCAAAGGGCGTCAGAAGAGCAAATATATAGCGAAGATTTCCAAGAAGGGGCAAGTTCCTTCTGGTGTAGCAGGGTCAGGGAGCCGGGAGCCCCATGAAGGGAAACTGGGTACAGGATCAAAGGCTTTGTAGCCAAGCCAAAGCATAATAAAGCAAAACACCCACCGTCTCAAAAATAGATATATTTATTTTTCATTAGTAAAGGGAAGCTGAATACTGACAGGAAGATGCAAATGTGTCCTTTCATGCATTTGTGGATCTTTTAACTTGTTCAGTCCTTTCCCCTCACAGAATTGAGCCCCTAGATTCAGAATTGGGCTGAATCCAGCCTTCTTACTGGATTTTCCCATCAAGGAACAAGTGGAATGTTCTAAGTATTAAAATTCTAAACCAAAGTTCAGCCTGGGTGTTGAAAAATTTTCACTCCAAACTGTCTTATTTTCATCATCTTGAAGTAAGATTTCTTGCTGAAGATACACCAGATGGCATGCAAGCAAACCTGGCTTTAAATTTAATAAGGTTGTTTGTAAATGCAGGCTGAGGAACAGCTGATGTTGTTATTTCTTTTCCAAAATGAATCAGGCCCGAAAGTGTCTGAATTTTTAATTCGTAGACATAAAAGTTACTTAATGCTATACACAATCTATGCCTTATTAAACTACTGCAGAATGAAAACTGAGATCAGAGTGTTGTTATAAAATACTCATTCCATAAATGAGGACTGAGGAGCTTTCAGTGAAAGGTGAGTCCCCTCAAAGTCCTACTCATGATGAATGGCCAGTCCAAGGCTCAGCATGACCTCCAACAAACCCTCTTTGCACTTCTTGATTCAGCACAATCACACCACTGCAAGGACCCTCTTCATCCTTGCAGGGCAAAATCAACCTCTATTTTACTGAAGAAATCCCTTGGATTTTTATTTTACAATGAACAGCTGAATGGAAAGTGGAGAATGTGGCAGTAGTGACATTTCGAGTTAGCGAAATAAACAGATACTTGGCATCATCCAGACAATTGACTGTTTTTCCTCTGGAAGTTTGCTATCACAGGAACGAAGTTACATCTTAACAACCGTATACATAATACTTCTACCAAATCACTTGCAAACAAAACAGAGCAACAGCTCTAGTAACATGATAGAACCAGTAACTATATAAAGAAAGAAAATTTACCCTGAAGCCTACAAGATGTCATCAAACTCTTAATTCTTGAGAGTTCTTTCACAAAAATTAGAACTAACAATTTGTGTTTAATAATACCATTACATTCTACAGAACTACTACATAGGTTTCAACTGAAAAGTGACTCTTCACTCTGTTCTATGCCCTGATAAAGGTAAAGTGGTCCCCCTGACAACTGCCAGTGGGGGGTGGAAAAGAATTCTGGCAGATCCTGTAGGTTTCCTGTTTACTAGTCAGTTAACAGTGCCCTGAAATTGTTGGTTTCCTAAAAATGAATTAGTTATCTTATTACAATAAACCCTTGGAGTAAAATAATAAAAATAAGAACCTGTGAGGGACAAGTCCGAGCCTGCAAGGCATTAACCACATTTTGTATTCACCCACCAGAAGTGTCCAACCTTATATCTTTCTGGGGAAACTTAACATTGAGAGAAGAATCATTTTTAAGTTTCATCAGCATCATTTTGTTTGATATTTTAAGATAAGGGACAACATCTCATGGAGGAGTAGCATGGCATCTTGACTACAATTAAAAAGGTTTAATGTTAGAGTCACAGTTACGTCATGATGTTCGGTTCATGCCCCTCAGCAAACAGGCCTTGAAATCACCTGAAAAGATACACTTAAATTCAGGGCCACCATGATCTTAGCTTGTAATGAAAGTCCCAAACTCTCTCCTAGCAGCAAGGGTGAAGGAGACAAGCAGGTCTCTTCATGTGAATTACTCAAAATGTTAAGAAAGGGAAAACACTGCAGGTTTCTTTTTGAAAATAAATATCTAAAACCCGTTACAGTAAAATATGAAAAATGAACATAACATAAAAATACAGGACAGATCAAAATGTTCAACTGGACTGACTCAAATGTCAAGTGAAAAGATGAATTTAAACTGAAGATTATACACAATGGCTTAGTAAGAATTGGTTTTCCACTGATCTTAGTAGTAAAAAGTTTAACTCTAAGTGCCTTTATCAGACATTTGTTTAGAATTAGTCTGAAAGTGGAACATTATAATTATACTGTTCTCAAGGACAGGTGCAACCTCTTCATGGTAAAATATCTTAATTTATATTTTATTATAAAAATATACAAAATACTACTTTTCACCTTTCCTTCTTCACTCAGTATAAACCCTTTTTGGTTCAGGAACATCAGCCAATTAAATTCAAATCATATCCATATTATGTCTTCTAAAGTCACACTGGATTTTAAGGCTCAGTACACAGTTTATCTTCTCAAATATACAATTATCATAATTGGTTTTATGTAAGGATAACAGGATAAAAGTCTTTAAAAAAATATACAAGTGGGATAACCATTGTGTTGCATGTTATTTTATCCCATTTTCTCCAATTATTAAAACAAGACAAAACTATACAAATAATTCTACTTGTAATTCTAGATAGCATACAATGAGAAAGTTTGCATACTTTTAATTAAGCAAAATATAATAAATGGGAACCTTCTAATTATCCATCATTAAATTTTTTTAAAACTACTTAGCTTCAGCTGTTGGAAAATATTATCTGACAACTTCAGGTGACAGAATAACTCTGGCTTTTTTTTTTTTTTTTTTTAATAAAATGAAAAGGAATCAAATATCTAAGACTATGTTCAATTCACCATTCAAAATTGGCTTCTCTCTCCCACGCCTGTATTTTTAAAACAACCATAACTTTTGCATGAACTTACATTTGCTCATCATAAAAATGGAAAGAAATTTATATATCTGAAATTGAGAAAGTTTACAAAATACTTAACATATGAGGAAGAGGTATATCTTATAGATTTGGCTGTCTCATAAGGCAATTAATGAAGTTGGAATTTTTCCTATCATCAATTTAACATAAGGAATTCTACAACATGATAATTCTCCATAAATCTGAAAGCTTGTTGGATACTTCAATATGATCACGCCAGGTCATCACTGAACTTCGAAGAAAGTAATCTGAATGAAAAAGGAACAAATTTGGTGCCTGCACCAACGTAGAATTTGTTCTGAAATTCTACCCTAAAAAAAAAAAAAAGTATTAATGAAAGATTCTGAATAACATTTCCTACATTTCTTAAAACAACATTTACTAAGTTAAAAAACAAGTTCCTGTACTTCCAAACGTGCTTCATTCCATACATGCTCTTACCACAAATACTTTCAATGAGATAAAACACACGCACACACTGACCCTTTGTTGGCTTTCCCATGAAGGAAATGCTGACACCTCGTGTTACCTCCCACTCTATGGACATTCACACGAGAACTAGGAACCTCTCTCTCCTCGTAACTGGACACACAGACAATCTGATGTATATTGTAAAACATTAAGAAATATGGCTTACAATGAGATAAAGTAACCTGTCAGACCCAAAGGGAGTTGAAAATATTAAATACACATAATTATTCATCAAGTATAAACTTGCTTTTTACATGTCAGGGACAATACCTCAGAAACAAAACAGAATTTTAACTCAGGGGATCAGAAAACAGATCTCAATACTGGCAAGGAAAGAACTAGCCTAAATAATGTAGGTACACATACATATTACTGGAAATGTTCTATGTGTATATATATTGAAGGGGGGTTACTGTCTTAAATATCAGTTCTGAAGCTCAATTCCAAGCTCACCAGTGGAGGCGGATGGCGTGAAGAAATGCAGAAAGCCCTTCCATGATCAAAAGGATGAAAATCGTCAATACTGCAAAGAAAGCGATCACTGGGAGCAGCACCAAGACCCCGTAGGCTGTGTCTACCCGGAGGCCGACGTGCATCAGCATGGCCCACAGGACCTCAGACAGCTCTGCGTGGGAAGCATTTTGCAGAGTTAACCTCTGTTGACCTTCAGTGAGTCACTTCCATTAGCCAGCCAGACTGAGTTTCCTTCTGAGAAATTCTGAATTCTTATCTCTAAAATAAATATATACCCGTAAAAGATATAATCTGCTCTTCACGTAAAAATTACGTGAGCAACCTGATCATCTCAAATGTGGAGGATGACTTGACATTCCAGAGAAATCAGAGGTCTGCCTGCCTGCCAAGGAGAGATCTTGATCCAGATGGGGGTCTGGCTGGCTCGGTCCCCGTGCAGCCCTGGATCAGGCAGTAGGAAGCTGGGCATCAGTCCTGACTCGGCCACTAACTGATTAGGCAGGTGATCCAGCGCCAGCACCGAACCTCACTGGGCCTTAGTCTCCTCCTCTGCAATAGAAGATGGTGGACCACAGCGCCCCCTCCAACCAGAAAAGTCTCAACTTGCGGCTATGCTTATAAAAATATCAGTGTGCCAACCAGCAAAGGAACACCTCTATCACCTGGTGATTTTCACAAGTACAGATAGTCTTTGCACAACAGAGCAGGGGCAGAACAGTGACCAGCGAAAGCATCCTTAATGGTCAACGGGGAAAATGACAGTTGTTCCAGGACCTTTCAAAATTACTGTCAAAACATTAAAACACTCTCTTATTCTTGGTTATAAATGCATAAGGAAATGAAAAAAAGAGAGCGAATCTATCTTTTAAACATTAGAAATACTGAGTATTAAATTGTTGGGGGGTTTTGGTAAAAACTTATCAAGGGTGATTTGAACAGCCTTCTTCTCATGTGACCTGGGAGAGCCAGGCACCTGGACACAGAGCAAGCCTTCTCCCTAATACCTAGCAAGCTGTCCTACTCTTTTCCAAGTTGGAATCAGCTTCTACAGTGTCCTTTGCGCCTTCCAAGTCCTGAACTACCTCCTGGAGCTTCGGCAGCATCACTTCTGGGACACCAGCATCTTCCGTACGTTACTAAGTTCCTCTGGCTGCAAATTTCACCTCTCGAACAGCAGCAGCGTCACACCCCCACATCAGTTCTTTCTCCTAAACTCCTGTTACATTCCGTTTGCATTTCACTTCCAACATATCACCGTTTGTTTCTTTGGTGCATTTTTTCATCTTTGTTGGCCAATTCCCTCAGTTCACTGATCCACTTTTAAATGCCAGGTAAGTTTACCACTGGCCTACAAGGAGGCAAGCCCACCATGCACTTTGCTGTCTGGGCACGAACTGAGAAGCAGGTTCAGGGACCAATGGGGAAAATGACAGTTGTTCTGGGACCTTTCAAAATTATCAAAACATGAAAACACTCTCTTATTCTTGTTTATAAATGCATAAGGAAATGAAAAAACACAGGGTCCAATCACAACAGGCTCTGAAAAAGTGACATCGCTGGTCGCTGGTCTCTGGTCATGATGTGCATGTGTATTATTTACAAGTGACTTGTAGGCTAAAAGGCCAGCAGTGAAGCCTGCGCTTTGTACCCATATACTCAGATTTTACTGTAGAAACTGAAATTTCAACCATGTTTTGGGGCAGCTGGTGAGACTTAAGTAAAATGGAGGTAACTGAAATCCATGCATCACCAGAGAATGCAAAAGGAGGACTATCTGTAATCAAAACTATTGTTTCAGGACTTGCTTGACATAACTAGACCATCACACTTGGTGAGGCAGGGCTGAATTAAAATAACAGTAAAAACAAAAATAATAATGGTCAGAGCAGAGGGAGTAAAATGCTTATGCCAGAGGTTCCTAAGCCTTCTCGGTCCTGAAAACAACTCGTGTCCCAGTGATTTTTTTCACAGCACCCTGAAGTCAAAAGAAATACCCAGGAGACCAGGGCAGTAAGTAGTCAAGTCCAAACAACCTAACAGTCCCCATTCACACAGTATCGTAGACAGTGCCCTTTCCATCAAAATTTTTAGTGTCCCACAGTGCCCGCATGAGTTAACTGAGGTGCTGAGGGGTGTCTTGGCCCAGAGTTTGGGAACTGCAGGTCAAACCAGACACTTACGTGCGTGAGCCAAACTGAGTGCCCAGAGCCTCAGGTACGAAGCAGTGTTAGAGATGCATCCCAGACAGTACTCGATGGAATGGATTATTTGGGTCATTAATATTTCTCCAAAATCAAACTACAAGAGATGACACAACCTGGTTAGATTCTGTACACGACATGCATGACGGTGACAGGACTGGCTTCTGGAACGCTGCTGAGGACGTGCTGGAGCGTGAGGGGCACGGAGCCACGAGATCCGAGTTCTGCTCACAGCTCTGCCGCTACCCAGCTTTCGATCTACGGAGCTCCCATTCCCGTCCCCAGGATGTGACCCCACAGGTGAGCTGGAGGCACTGGACCGGAACTCGGGAACTCTGATGCCACAACCACCATGGCCCTCAGTCAGCCCAATGAGGTTCTTGAGCTACTCTTAGTAATTATAAAACGTATCATGAAAAACCAGACATCCACCAACCACAAGAGTAGAAGATTGTGAATGTACATGTGTTTAATGGATAAGAGCATCTTAATACGAGTCTGAGAACGAGAAACTATAAAAAGAGTCCCTAACAGTGAAAAGACTGTAGAACACTGGGCAAGACGCCTCTCACATTCTTCCAGGTCTGCTTTTTGTTTTTTTATGACCTTAGAAAGTTAATTATTAACTGTCTCAAATTAAAGCACTAAATTACATAATAATTACAAAAGGCTGACTGTAAGAAATCTTGTTTAGTCCTCATTGAACAACCAAAAAAGTTTCCAAGAAAATAAAGTAGACGAGAGCAGCAGACATGCTAGTTCTGTCCGCCAGGACTGGCTTCCCTTCCTTGGGAGGAAACGCTTCTTCCCCCCTCTCACCCTGGATCCATAGCCAGTCGTTATTAGCTAAAATGTGCCCCCTCCTTAAGTCGTACGTTGAAGCCCTAATCCCCAATATGAGTATGTTTGGAGATGGGGCCTTTAAGGAGGTAATTAGGGTTAAATGAGGTTATAAGGTTGGGGCCTGATCCAGTAGGACTGATGTCTTTATAAGAAGAGACAACAGGAGATGCATGCATAGCAGTAAGGCCATGTGGGGACACAGCCACAGAGAGAAGCCCCAGGAGAAACTGACCCTGCCAACACCTTGACCTTGGACATCTGGGCTCCAAAACCGTGAGGAAGAAATGTCTTCAGTTCAAGCCCGAGCGTGGCTGTGGCAGCCCGTGCAGACCACTACAGCACTCACTGGTTTGGGGACGGCGAGTGACGCCAGCCAGGCCGATCACAGCACTTCCTTAGGATTCTTCCTCATGCTAAGAGTGGTTTTCTCTGATTGAAAGACTGAAGAAGATGAGCCCAGTGCACGCTGTGGCTACAGTTCCAACATCGTGGGGCCAACTGGCTTCAGAATGTGAAGCAAACTTAAGAAGAAAACCCCAGCCAGACTTGCTGGGATTGGAATCCAGAGCCTCACCAGCCTGAGGCCCACTCTCCCCACGTCCTGACCTGAGCCAGCAGAATCCCCCTGAAGCCAGTGTGAACACGGTCTCTTTCTTACAACTATGGAGAAGTTCTCATGGAGATGAGAATCTTCTGAAAGCAATGTTCACAGCACCTTAAGTCATTTAATATCACAACTTGTGATGTTAACACTATAAATCCCATTGTAAGACTAAGAACCACAAAATGTTAACCCGAAATCCTTATGATGACAATTCTATGAAGAGAACAGTATTTGGAAAGCTTTGAGGAACGGTTGTTTTGCTTTGAGTTTTGATGTTTAAGATGATTACTATCAATGAACAGAAACAGTCACAGATAGAGGAAATAAATGTATGGTTACCAAGGGACAGTGAGGGAAGGGATAAACTGGGATATTGGGGTTGACATATACACACTACTATATACAAAACAGACAACTAATAAGGACCACCTGTATACCACAGGGAACTCTACTCAGTACTCTGTGATGACCTATATGGGAAAAGAATCTAAATGGATACATATAAAGGAAGCTGAGCACCAAAGAATTGATGCTTTCGAACTGTGGTGTTTGAGAAGACTCTTGAGAGTCCTTGGACTGCAAGGAGATCAAACCAGTCAATCCTAAAGGAAATCAGTCCCGAATATTCACTGGAAAGACTGATGCTGAAGCTGAAGCTCCAATATTTTGGCCACCTGATGCAAAGAGCTGACTCATTGGAAAAGACCCTGATGCTAGGAAAGCTTGAAGGCAGGAGGAGAAGGGGACAACAGAGGACAAGAGGTTGGATGGCATCACTGACTCGATGGACACGAGTTTGAGCAACTCTGGGAGTTGGTGATGGACAGGGAAGCCTGGCGTCCTGCAGTCCATGTGGTCGCAAAGAGTCAGACAAAACTGAGCAACTGAACCGAACTGGTATGTGTATGTATAACTGATTCACTTTGCTGTACACCTGAAATTAACAATGGTAAGTCAATTAGACTCCAGTAAAAATTAAAAAAAAAAAAAAAGTGATTCTTATCACTCTCATGACGATCATCTCTGTGCAAGCCTGGCTCCTCACATCAACAACAGTAACTGAAAAGGTTACCTCTTCACACGTCACTTCTCTACATCCATCTTCCATTTGGTTGTTCCCCTCTTCTATGTCTTGGCCTCCCAGCAAAGAAACTTCTTCCTCGCTATCTTTCCTTACAAGTGTGTAGCCACTCTAAAAACAACCCAAAGAAAATAGAGTCAGTGCCTTTAAAATCGCAAGGTTGTGACAACATCAAAGTTAGAACCCCTTCGACTCTGTTAAAGATTCAGCTCTTCAGGAATAAAAAGCCCTTTAAAAGAAAATGAGCATATTATACCCACTAGGATGGCTGTTGTAAAAAAAACAGAGCATAAGTAAGCATTGATTAGGGTGTGGAGGAACTCCTGTGCATTGCTGACAGGAACATAAAATGGTGTAGCCACTGTGGAACAGTTCAGTGGCTCCCCAAAGCATTAAATAAAGAACAATCATTTCTAGCATATACCCAAAAGAACCGAAAGCTAAAGACTCCAATAGATATTTATATGCCCACATTCAGAGCAGCACTGTTCACAACAGCTAAAAGGTGAAAGCAACCCAAGTGCCCATTCATGGATGAACCGAGAAGCAAAATGTAGTCTATCCACACGATGGAATATTATTCAGCCTTAAAAAGGAAGGGTCCTCCGTGGTGGTCTGGTGGTTAAGACTCCATCTTGCAATGCAAGGGGTACAGGTTCAATCCCTGGTCAGGGAACAAAGATCTCACATACTATGGAGTCAAAAAGTGGGGGGAAAAAAGGAAGGAAATTCTTCTCTTCCTTTTTTATTTTTTGGCACCACATAGCTTGTGGGATCGTAGTTCCTCATCCAGGAATTGTACCCAGGCAAGTCTCAGCAGTGAGCACAGAGTCCCAACTATTGGACCACCAGGGAATTCCCAGGAAGGAAATTCAGACACAGGTTACAACATGGATCAATCTTGAGGACATTATGCTAAAATAAAAGGAGAATATTACCTGAATCCACTTGTATGAGATACCTAAAGCAATCAAATTCATACACACATAAAGTAGAAGGGTAGTTGCCAAGGGCTGGGGCGAGAGGAAATGAGGAATTAGTGTTCATGGATATGAAGTCTCAGTTTAGGAAGATGGAAGAGTTCTGGAGACGGGTGGGAGGCGGATGCACAGTGTGAAATACTTAATGCCAGTGTGTACTTGAGGTGCACACTGAACTGTGTGCCTGAAACGGTTACGATGGAGAATTCACACCACGCGTACTTTACTACAATATTTCCCCCACCCCAGCCCCAGAATTTTTTTAAAAAAGAAATATAGACAAACAAGAAAACAGTCTGAAAAGAAACTCAACAAATGGTTAACACTGTTTATAACTGTACAGGAAAACTTCAAGGCACTATTTTCTATATTTTCCAAATTTCCTTTAATTATGTTACTTAAAAAAGCACCTTAGAAAATGAAGAGGCAAGAATAAGGAAGAAAAACACTTTAGTTATGACCAGCATCATTGAAAGATTTCAGTGCAAGCTCCTGCTAGGTTTGGGGTTCATTAAAGGGGGACCAGTTTCCCATGCCCAGATGTGCAGGCTCCTGGCGCCACACGTTTGCAGAACAGCCAACACCAGAGTGCTCAGTGAGGGAAGTTTTAGCTTTTAAATCAAAGCCTGGATCCCATGGAAGGTGTTTTGTTTTTTACCAAATCTATTTATTTATTTCTTTGGCTGCACTGCACAGCAAGCAGGACCTTAGTTCCCTGACTGGGGATTGAACCAATGCCCGCTGCAGAGGAAGCGTGGAGTCTTAGCCACTGGAATTCCCGGAAGGTGTTTTCCTTACAAAACTTTTCACAGCTAAAAACAGACTTTGCTCACCATCGACAAACGTGCATCCGAACTCACACTTACCCTGCTGACCCCAAAACAATTGTGCCCCCTGTGCAGCCACAGCAGAAAGAGTGGTTTTCCCAAGAAAAGCACGGGGACTGACAACACGGTGATGAGCAGCAGCAGCCTCTGGACATGCTCCTGTTGGTGCAGACGGGGAGGAAGCCGGTTAACACGCAAAGACCTACCAAGTGTCACTGGTACCCTGAAACCACTGACAACCAAGTAGAATGTCTATCAGCAAGGAACGTAAAGTAAATGCAAGCTACATTATATTTGTCAGCGGGTCTCTACCTTTTGTTTCTTAAACGCATAGCTGATATGGGTGGCATCACACAAATGTGCATCTATATAGAAAAGTCATTTCTGGAGAGAACCATGTGCCATAGTCCAACTGCCAGTTCTCTGAAAGCCTGGCTGAATCAGAAACTGATTTTAAAGAAACTGGAGGGGCTTCCCCTGGTGGCTCAGTGGTATTATTTAAATATAAATAAATAAATCCAAGTATTTAAAAAGAAAAAAACTGGAAAAATAAAAGAAAAGAAAAAACTGGAAAGACAGATGGATGAGCAGTACTCGGGAACCCTCCCTAACACATTCTTTCCCCACCACTTCTGACAGCTAAGGAGTGGCAGCAAGTTTGGATTACAGTCTGACCAGAGCCCCAGAGACAGCACTCACGACAGAATGACACGCCCCTGTGATAACAGAGAGAAACAGAAAGCCGCTCAGTGCCTGGGAGGCCGTGGGAATCACCTTTCATCATTCTACTGATCGAAACAAAAAGGTTCTCATGAGGACTTCCCTTGAGTTCCTAAGAATGGGGGAAGAAAAAAAAAAAGATTGTTTACCTGCCCTGGGTAAAGACCACCTGTGTCACTAGCCAGGAACAAAAACATGCTAATAAATTCAATCAGAATGCTAGGAGCAGTTCTGGAGGTTTCAGCTGAATAAACCAGCCACTTATAGATGATCATAAATATAAGGTATCCAAAGATGCAGAGCATGAAGAGCAGTTCTGGTATGGAAACCAGACAAATATTGAACTTCTTCCTGAAATGCCTAGGGCAAAAAACAGAATTGATTAACCCATGAACAAATGTTTTAACATTTATTTATTTGGTTGCACCGGGTCTTAGCGGCAGCACGCAGCTGTACTAAGATAAAAAGTAAAGAGTAAATTAATCTTAAATTCTCCATGACAAAGCCCATCTCAGAATCACATCATCTGTGATATAACCCAGATATAATCACAAAAAGATGTGAGGACAGGAGAGAAGACTAGTCTTTCCCTTTCAGATTCAATTAGAAGAAAAAAGACATCATCTCTTACTTCTAATATACCAGCTGTAAGAAACAAACCAAAAGTTTTTGATTTATAAAATAAAAAAGAATATGACAAAAATCACCTCTGGACATAAATGTGAATGAACATGCTGCATGTCTCCCTCACTTGAACATAAACTCTATGAGGGTGAAAACTTTTTTCTGATCTCACTGTTCAACCCCTAACAGTGCCAAGCAAATTCTATATGCTCAACAAATATTTGCTGAATCAAAGAAGCTGCCAAAAAACTGATCATTAAAACAGGATCATATGAATACAACATACCCCCATACTGGCTGCCTTTAAGATCTAGGCAGTCTATCAACAAGCAAAGTTTAAGAAATATTAGTACCAAAAACTTGGCTTATAAATATTGGTTTAAAAAAAAAATCTGTACTTACAAGTGGTTAAATATTCCCAGAATGACTCCAAAAGTCATGTGAGTAATCCCTAAAATCACAGACATCTTCATTTTGAAAGAGTTTAGAAAAGTGAGACGATTGGTGGCCAAGTTCCAAATCTAAAGACAAAACGAAACAGCAAAAAAGAAAACTTAACTTCCTTCAACTGCCTTAGGATGAAAGTGCTATTCCCTAAGGCAACCGTGGTCAAGCTTTTTCAAGTTTCCTATCATATTAAGACTTGAGGCAACAATATTCAATTATGTACATTATGTTTAGAGACAAGAATAAACAATTAGGAGAGAGCGTCCCTTGGAGAGCTCAGATAAGGGGATGATAGACTCCTGTCAGTGGGTTTTTTCATTACTGTATCACCTCCCTCCAAACCGATTCTGACGCGGCTTTATTCACTTGGCTGCGCCCAGTTCTAGCTGCAACATGAAGGTTCTGTACTCGCGGCCTGTGAACTCAGCTGTGGCAGGCGAGATCTAGTTCCTGGGTCAGGGATTGAACGCAGGTCCCCTGCATCAGGATGGCAGAGTCTGAGACACTGGACCACCAAGGAAGTCCCTTGAGGTAGTTTCTAAGCTCTTCTCTTAAGGCTGAGATTCCTCGAGAAGAACCCTGAGTCTAGAGAGACGCTGCCTGGGCCTCAGAAGCAGCCGCCTGCCGAGCCCCATGGCGGGGTGGGCAGGTGGGGACAGCCCCAGCCCCAGAGCCACTGCCTCTCTTTCCTTCTCCCCACACTTTTCCCCTTTCAAACAACCACCTCAATAAGCACCATGGTAAGCTTAAGCTCCCTTTCCCATTCTAAAATTCCACACTATTTCTTTCTAAAACAAAAGATAAAAAAATAATTAACGTGCACAAAGAAGAAATGGAAGAAGCAGCACATGTTTCATGGCACTTTTCACTAGAATCAAGGGGGTCAGGGAGTAGGACAGACTGTAACCCAGCTCTCCGTGGACTTGTACTCAGGCACTGATCCTGGCTTCTCAAATGGACTGTCAGCTTCATCTGCACACCAGCCTGACTCGGAATACCCGGTGAGCCTCTGTCATCCAGACAGAAACCCCCGAGAACCAGCCCCTCAGGTAAAACCACCTGAACCGTGCTGAACAGTCTGTGAAACCTCTGTGACAGTTTAAACTAGGTGATCCTGGGAATTCCTGGTGGTCCAATGATTAGGGCTCTGAGGTCCTACTGCTAAGGGCAAGTGCTGCATCCCTGGTCAGGGAACTAAGGCCCTGACCTTAGTTCCTAAGGGAATAAACCACACAGAGTGGTCAAAACTAAAAACATTTTTCATTGAAAAATTAGGTGGTACTAGCGAGAAACTTGCGGAGAAGGCAATGGTACCCCACTCCAGTACTCTTGCCTGGAAAATCCCATGGACGGAGAAGTCTGGTAGGCTATAGTCCATGGGGTCACTAGGAGTCGGACACGACTGAGCGACTTCACTTTCACTTTTCACGTTCATGCACTGGAGAAGGCAATGGCAACCCACTCCAGTGTTCCTGCCTGGAGAATCCCAGGGATGGCAGAGCCTGGTGGGCTGTCATCTATGGGGTCGCACAGAGTCGGACACGACTGAAGAGACTTAGCAGCAGCAGCAGCAAGAAACTTGAGGTATTAAGGGGAGGAGTATACTCACGGGATCAATGCCGAAAGGGTAAGGGCCGCGGAACACCCCGGGCACACTGGGATCCAACTGCAGCACGCTGTGGTGCCTGACGACGCTGTCGCTGTAACACAAAAGAGGGGTGAGGGCCTCCTGTGATGGCGAGGGGGCCCCGGAGTGACGCCCTCCACCTCAGACACCATCTGGCAGCCGGGCAGACACTCACTTCCAAAGCACCATCTTCCTCTGCTCCTCTGGGCTGTGACTGGAGCTGTACATGGCAGACACGTTCCACCTGGAGCCGAAGAGGTTGACTGACTTGGAAAAGCAGTCGTTGTAGATGAGGCCCGTGTACACTGAGAACAGCCCCATCAGCAGGAGGATATAGCGACCATTGAAGAACATCCGCATGATCTGTGGGGAGCGAAGTGCGGTGAGTGAGACAGGACCACGGGGAACAGGAGCTGAAGTGATCGAGTTAGTCTGGGCACATTCTTAACCGCTTCTCTCCAGGCTGCTCACAGTCAAGCTCATGGGGACTTCCCTGGCAGTCCAGTGGCTAAGACTTTGCACTCCCAGTGCAGGGGACCCGGGTTTGATCCCTGGTCAGGGAACTCGATCCCACATGCTGCAACTAAGATCCAGCACAGCCAAATAAATAAACACTTTAAAAATATATATGCATAAATAAAAATCAAGTTCATGGCACAGAACTTCCCATCACACAAGAATGAAGACCCACCCCACCTAGGTCTCAGTCAGGTGGGTTATGGTTATCGCCAAAAATGAAACATTTTTAAATATTTTAAATATTTTTTTAATATTTAATATATTTAATATATTTATATTTAATAAATATTTAATATATTTAATATAAAGATATTTTAAATATCTTTTTCTAGTCAAACAGAAGGTAATCACTAATGCTACCTCACTGGAGATAATGAGCTGGAGGGTTTATGTTTTTACCTCTTGTGACTGATTTAGTCTGGGATGATTTTCGTTTAACACCAACAGGAGGGCAAATAAGAACATCACAAAACCATGTCCAAAGTCTCCAAACATCACGGCAAATAAAAAGGGGAAAGTGATGATGGTGAAGAGAGCTGCAGGAAAAGCAAGAGATTTCTGATTGGCAGCAGAGGCAGAAATTTCTAGTTAATGCAAACACGACCGCATATAATGATCTTTACTTTCTCCCAAATTCTCAAAAGAGAACTGACAGGTTAAAAAGAACACTTTAGGGACTTCCCTGGTGGTCCAGTGATTAAGACTGCATGCTTCCAATGCAGGGGCACGGGTTTAATCCCGGGCTGGGGAAGTATGATTCCACACGCAGCCAGGCACGTTCAAAATGAAATAAACAGCTTATACTAAATAACAAAACAGCTACTAGTGAGCCTATTTTTCCGAATGTCTGTTACATTCTCATAGGGGAAAAAAAGCAGCAGTGATGCACAGAATATATAAAATGTAAAGACTAGCAAATTCAGGCTTCCAACCTGGGTTCACCTCTTGGTAGCTCCCGACCCCGTAGGCATCCACGATGTTCTGAAACCCCTCGGTGAATTTGTTGGTACGGATCAGAGTTGGGGGAGTTTCTTTTGTTGGGATTGTGTTCATGAATGAGGGGATCGTACCACCGCTCTCTCTCTTTCACATGAAAAAAAGAAAAAAAGAAAAAGTTACCACCCAAGAGCTCTTTCAACAAACCTTGGTGGCCTGCTATGACGAGGCCCTGTGCAGGGCCACGTGGGGAAGTACCGATCACCACCCCCCAGGAGGTCCAAGTACAGCAGGAGTGACAGGAGGAACTGAGGGAGGCTCCCGGGGTGGGCAGGGAGGCTGCGCCTGGGGTTGCGGTCTTACAGAAGGAAGAATCTAGCAAGGCTGAGTGGTGGAAGTGGGCAGTGGTGAGTGTAACAGAAATAAACCAAAATGTTGCCATATTGACATTCTGATTTATTCTTCCCTATATTTCATTTTTATTAGGTAATATTGCAGCTGTCTCTAAATTTCTCTTGAACATTTTTAGGAGATAAACCACTAAATTCCAGTTTTATATTGGCGACCCTGGGGCTACTTATATACACACATATGCACTAAAGTACCAGTCATGTCTCTCAAAACTGATGCTACCTCAATAAATAAGAATCATCTAGATCTTTAAATAAATACAACAGATGCCCCATACTCCAAAATAACTATTTTTATGCCATCATTATTTTGATGTTTTTGTACCATAACAGAATTATGTGAAGAAACAAGGTGATTAACCAAAAGCTCATAAAAAAACATGTTTCTTTGTCTATTGAAGTATGTAAACCTATTATTTTCAGTAAAGAACTAAGTTTTGATACAGAAAAACTCTTGTATAGCAGAAACTAACACAACATTGTAAAACACCTATACCCCAATTAAAAAAAACTCACACAGGAACATGGGAGACTGAGCCCATAGTCCTAAAGTGAGAATAACCTATTATTCAAAGTTCAGGGGAAGAAGGCAACAGCACCCCACTCCAGTACTCTTGCCTGGAGAATCCCAGGGACGGGGGAGCCTGGTGGGCTGCCGAGTATGGGGTCACACAGAGTCAGACACGACTGAAGCGACTTAGCAGCAGCAGCAGCAGCACATGGTTTAATGGAGAAGGAAACGAGTCGGACACGATTGAAGCGACTTAGCAGCAGCAGCAAAGTTCAGAGACCACAGGAACTGAGATTAATAGGTTCAACCAAGTTGAATACGTGGAAGTATATTTAACCAAAAACTTCCGCAGGACCAAAGCAAACAAACAGAAAGAGACACCGTAAGACAAGTGACAGAACAGGGGAGAACATTTGTTCTCGTATCACAGACAACAAGATAAGGAAATTAGTAAGAAAAGGACCAACCCCCAAGTGGGAAATGGGCAAAGCATGTGAACAGAGAGCTCACCAGGAAGTGAAAATTCAAAGGCTCTTAAACATACAAAAAGATATTCAGGACTTCCCTGGTGGTCCAGTGGTTAAGAATCTACCTGCCAATGTAGGGGACCTGGGTTTGATCCCTGGTCTGGGAAGATACCACATGCCTCGGGGCAACTAAGCCCATGCTCTGCAACTAGAGAAGCACACCACAATTAGAGAGTAGCCCCCACTCTCCACAGCTAGAGAAAGGCCGAGAGCAGCAACAAAGATCCAGCACAGCCAAAAGTAAAATAAATACATTTTTCTTTTTTTTTAATGAAAGAAAGATATTCACCCTCACTCAAAATAGGGGAAATGCAACAATTGGTTGCATTCATCTGGCAAGTATCTAGCAAAACTGATCCAGCAATTCCATCCTGGGAATCTACCAAGTATCTGGCAAATCTGTGAGTGTTTCAATTGTCAAAGGTCAAGTGTTAGTCTCCGTGCTGGTGGTATTCGCAAAGTTGGAAACCACCTAAATGACCAGAGACAAGTTCCATAAACCATGTAACATCCATTCCAGTAGGATATTAAATAGCTATAAAAACAGGGAAGTTTTCTTAAAAGAAAAGAAAGTACAAATAGCACATAATCTATTGTGAAGGAAGGGAATTCTCCCCTTTTATATATTCCTATTTGTTTATCTATGATTAAGAAACTCAAAGACATAATTAAACTAAAACAAGGGTTGTCTTTGAGCAGGGGAACTGAACAAAACTGAGGCTTTGGGTAAGAGTTAGTCCCTTCACTGGTTCTTTAATAATATTTTTTTGACTTATAAACCATGTCACTGAACTACTTACTCAAACAAGCAAATTAAAAATGCCACTGCAACTGCTGTATTTAGATAGATAACCAACAAGGACCTACTGTACAGCACAGGGAACTCTGCTCAATGTTATGTGGCAGCCTGGACTGGAGGGGGATTTGGGGGAGAGTGGATACCTGTACAGGTATGGCTGAGTCCCTTTGCTGTCCACCTGAAACTATCACAACATTGTTAATCGGTTATATTCCAATCTAAAATGAAAGGTTTGTTTGAAAAAGCCTGTGCGAATCACTCTGCCGTATACAGGAAAACACTGTAAAGCAACTAAACTTCAATTAAGGAAAAAACAATGCATGTGCACAGAGCTTCCAGTGATTGACTCTGCAATTTTGGTTCAAAAGCATCAACATGGTGTCTTCTCCGTCTATCTCATCGCCCTGAGCTTGATAAGATACACTCCAACTGTGGGCAGGAAAAGGGCCAGCAGGGAGAGGAGAGGAGGGGAGGGGAGGGGAGGGGAGAGAGGGGAGGGGATGGGAGGGCCGCCTCACCGAGCCCTCCTCCAGCGCCCTTCGCAGCTCATGCAAATCAGCCTCAGGACACCAGACCTCAGCGATGAGGCACTTGTTGGTCACGTCGAAGCTGCACATGTTCAGCATGTGGTAAATGGCTTTCATCTTCTTCACCTGGATCACGCGGCTGTAGACTGACTCGGCGGCTTTACACAGCACTTGCCTTAAATAGTCCTCGGTCTTGTGAAGCACCTGGGTGAAGACAAACACACGGGATCTCAGCAGAGCATCTGCCGGGCACCTGACCTCCTCTAAGGGTACTCTCTCCTCGATGATGGGGGGATTCCAGGCACCAGCCTCTCTGGGGACAGTTAAGGAAGTTCAGTCCTTCTCCTCCAGGCCTGGAGCTGCCTCTGCCGAACAGGAGCCCAGGGCACAGGAACAGTGAGGTGTTGTGGTCCCCAGGGCAGCATGATGGCCTGGCTGGGCCCAGAGACCTAGGTCCCTAGTTCTTACCCACTCCAGCCTCACCCCACTTCCTGTCAACCCCAGGAGCCACCAATTCCCATCCCATTCTGCCAAGAAACCCTCTTTCACTCAAATGGGTCAGAGTGAACTTCTAAGCAGAAAGACGACTTAAAACAGTGCTGGTAAAATTACAGCCAGCACTTTACATGGGGCTCACTCATCCTATCTGATGAAGAATTACACGTCAGCAGATCAAAGATAATCAGACTCTTTTTTTTTTTAAAGCCCCATCATTCTAATAGGCTGCTAAAATGAAACGCCCATGAAGAGGAAGGAGGTGACATTCCAGTCTCCCTAAAACGTCTTGATTTGTCCACAACCAAAATTTTCCATATTAAAAAAGGAACTAAATGGATTTGTAAATGTTTCACAAGCCCTTAGATAAGGAGGTACGTTTCTGGTTCACTCACGGTGTAAAGATCTTGAATCCGGGTATTCAGTCCCTCCTGGATCTCTCTGCGCTCCTCGGCTGTGTTCGGGTAGGGGTAAACGTGGCAGTGGTAACTAGAAGACAGGATTCAAGACAGCGCCGCAGCCATCAGAACTACAAGAAGCTATGTAGAAAACTAGAGCTAAATTTAATACACCGTCTGGGCATATTTCCTCCAAACCAGAATAAAAGCAGCCCTCTGGGAGAAAAAGGTGCAGACACAGGCACCCGGCCATGCTAAGGCCTTGCAGATGGACACTGGACAAATGTCCACTGAATTCCACAGATTTAGCCAACTCTCTCTTGGCTCCAAATTCCATTTCTGCTCTCAACGATTCCTAAAAGCTCATTTCCAATTTCAATGTTCTAAATTCACCATGACCCTTAAGCTGGGAGTGTATAACATAAATCAAAGAACATACAATAATTACCTTAAAAAAAAAAGGAGAGAGAAATAAGAGACACAGATGTAGAGACGGCTTGTGGACACAACAGGGAAGGAGAGGACGGGACAAATTGAGAGTAGCATTGACATATACACACTGCTGCTGCTGCTGCTGCTAAGTCGCTTCAGTCGTGTCCAACTCTGTGCAACCCCTGAGATGGCAGCCTACCAGGCTCCCCTGTCCCTGGGATTCTCCAGGCAAGAATACTGGAGTGGGTTGCCATTTCCTTCTCCAATGCATGAAAGTGAAAAGTGAAAGTGAAGTCGCTCAGTCGTGTCCAACTCTGAGCGACCCCAGAGTGCAGCCTACCAGCCTCTTCTGTCCATGGGATTTTCCAGGCAAGAGTACTGGAGTGGGGTGCCATTGCCTTCTCCGATATACACACTACCGTGTGTGAAATAGCCAGTTAGTGAGAAGCTGCCGTACAGCACAGGGAGCTCAGCTCAGGGCTCTGCGATGACCGAGAGGGGCGGGATGAGGCAGTGGGAGGAAGGTTCCAGAAGGAGGAGATATACACAGACTGATTTGCAGGGTTTATAGCTGAAATTAATACAATATTGTAAAGCAACTAATTATAATCCTTTTTTTTTTAACAAAAAACTTGAAATAAAAAAAGAAAATCAAGGGAGAAAAAAGTTCTGGATTCCTGGCACTTGCCCTTGACACGTGCTAAGGTGGCTCAGATGGTAAAAGTGTCTGCTTGCAAAGCGGGAGGCCTGGGTTCAATCCCTGGGTCGGAAAGATTCCCTGGAGAAGGAAATGGCAACCCACTCTAATACTCTTGCCTGGAAAATTCCATGGATGGAGGAGACTACAGTCCATGGGGTTGCAAAGAGTCTGACATGACTGAGCGACTTCATTTTCACTTTCTTTCACTTTCACAGTAAACATCCCCTGGGGCCATGTGACACCAGGTCAGAGAGGAGGCAGGGCCACACCTCCCAAGCTGCAAGATTTCTCACACTGCTTCAGTATTTGAATGCCATGCTTTCTATTTCTCTCTACGCTCTGACCATCAAAATTAAATTCTTACTCTAGCTTTATCTTAAGCAATGATATTTGTAAAGTCAGGGGTTTATGTGTTGGCTATAGTTTTTGTTATCTACATAAAAATAAATATACATCTATTAAAGTAAGAACAAGTTACATTGCCCATGTAACACCTAAAATTACTTTTCATAACACCAGTGACTGTGTATCAAACTCTGGTGAACACGGATCCAAAGGAAATAACCAAGTCCCACCCTTACCCCAGCAAGAAGCAAGGCCAGCTAAAACTTCCCAGAGTATAAGAAAACAAAAGGCCATTCTTTAGAGTTTTGGTGTGGCCTTGTTTATTTCCCCACTAGTGACAAAACTAAGTCACAGACTGATTCTTGCTGGGACACTGCTCTGCGTTTCTTGAAGGTTCATGTGGTCTGATAGTCTTTTACTTGTACCACCTCATTTGGCAGGCGGGCCGCTCTGAGCCCACCCTCTCCACCACTTGCCAGGCCCCCTTCCCCAGGGCAAAGAAGCTAACTGTGGAGGGCTGGACAAAGGATGAGCCATCCGCTCCAGGAGGACAGATATGTTGATGTGTGGCTCAAAGCAACAGAAAGGCAGCAAATAGTAAACCGGGATTCCTTCCCCAATTGATCTTGAGCCTTAATTCCCAAGAAAGAAATCAAATCTGGGAATGTTAAAAACATGGTGTTTACTTTCAAATTATCTTAAGTATTACACTGGCAAGGCAGACGACAAATTAAATGTCTGAAAACATCGCATTACAGCAAAGAAATCACGTAACAAAGCCCAGCAGCCTCTGCAACCACTATGTTACTCTTCAGAGACCTATTTAAGGAAAACTAGAGGTTACTGAGGATGAAGAAATAAAGGAAATAAAATATTTCTTTTTCTTACCAATCACATATCTTCTTAACCTTGTGGCCAATCTGCTCTCCCCAAAAGGATATCAAAAACACATACCATTTTATGACTTCTCCCTACAAAGGATAAAGATGACTGTTACTTCTGCAGGTAGAACTCTGAAAACCCTGGCAGCTCGTACTCTGTCAGAGTTAGTTCATTAATGTGTTCATTCATTCAACAAACACTGTCCAGCCTCATCATCCCCAGATTCCACAATTGCAAATTCACTCCAGATATAACTCCCCAAACCAAAACTTGCAGCAGTTTTTAAATCATTTGCAGACATGCAGAGTGACAAAAATTTTGAGTTCCTAAACATGCATATTCCAGTTGAGGTCAAACAAGGTGACCATTAGTTCATACTGTAAACGTGTCCTTTTCGTGGTCTGTCTAGCTCCAAGTTTTTCACATTTCTGTGCCTTTTGTTGGTAATTTAGGTATTGGAAACGGCCCTCAGGGGTGTTGCTAAGTGCTGCCTAGTGTTCCTGAGCACAGAAAGGCTGTGAGTTGCCCTTAAGTGTGTCCCATATGAGTTGCTCAGACATGCATGCTAGCGTGGGTTGGCAGTGAGTTCAATGCTAATGAATCAACAGTATATATTAAGTAAGGAGTCTTTAGACAGAACACATATAAAACAAGGTTATGGACTGATCAGTTGACACAAATACTGACCAGAGGCTCAAAGGAACCCAACCCTATGCTTCTCCTAGGAGCAATGGCCTGGTTCTCGTGGAGACTGTACAACATAACTATACAAATAATGAGAACTGACTGTATTTACAAGTATTCTACAACTAACAACAAATAGGTTTTTGGCCTATTTGCCAGGCACTGTTCCCGGTGCTAGGAATACAGCAGTGAAAAGAACAGACAAAAGTTCCTGACCTAGGAGGGGAGGCAAGCTTGTATTCAGGTTGGCAGTGAGAGACACAAAGAAAGAACGGAATATGCCACGTGGAGATGAGGGTGATAAAGAAAATAAAGCTAGGCTTCCCTGGTGGCTCAGTGGTAAAGAATCTGCCTGCCAATGCAGGAGACACGGATTCGATCCCTGGTCCAGCCCACATGCCATGCAGCGACTAAGGCCATGCACCACAGCTACTGAGCCTGTACTCTAGAGCCCAGAAACCAAAAGTGCTGAGCCTGTGAACCTAGAGCCCATGCTCTGCAACGAGAAGCCACCACGCTGAGAAGCCCAAGGACCACAACCAGAAAGTAGCCCTCACTCGCCATAACTAGAAAAGTCCATGCAGCAGCAAAGACCGAGTGCAGCCAAAAATGAAAATAATTATAAAAAAGAAAATAAAGCTGCGGGGAGGGGGGATGACAGGGAGAAGCGGGTTGGGGACTACGATTTTAAATCAGGCAATCAGGGAAGGCCTCCTGGAGAAGGTGACATCTGGGTCTAGAGGAGTGAAGGGGCAAGGAGCAAGCCACATGGATCCTGGGGAAAAGCCTCTCGAGCCAAGACAAAGCTCAGATAGAGGCAAGATGAGGGGAAGTGAGAAGGCCAGCCTGCCTGAAGAGAAATGGCTAGACCGAGGGCCAGAGGGGTGACTGGCTGGGACATTGTGAGGCTTTGAGCTTTTGGCTGAGTGAGACAGGAAGCCAAGGAAGGGTTTTAGGTTGGGGGTGTGGTTGGGGGAGTTTGACTAGTTTCACAGGAATCATTCTGGACGCTGGAAGGATGAGAGCTGAGTTGTCGCTGACTGAGACAGGCAAGCTGGAAGGTCAGGTCTGGGAGGCAGGGGAAGACTGAGAGGGAGTTCAGTTTTAAGCATCCTGTGGAAATGTCTTCAGGGAACTTCAAAGTTATGGAGGAGCCAGTTCAACAGAAGTCTGGTATTTGAGGCAGAGGTCCAAGCCAGTATACCCAGTTGGGAGATGGTATTTAAAAGGTGGCTTTAAAAGCCGTGAAATAACGTGGGACAGGAAACAGGCTGGGGACCTTCAGGCAAAGTGGAGGCGGTGGGATCCTGAAGCTAAGGACACAAGGTGGCCGGGGACCAGGGAGGCGGCGACAGCTGATGTGGCTGGGAGGCTGGATACACTGAATAAATACCTAAATTACGCAATTTGTGAACTATATTGTCGATAAGGGGAGCCAGATTTTTCACTATCAGAAGAGAGTGAAAAAGACAGAAAAGGAGGTGTCTAGAACTATAGGATATAGTCTGCAAAAATGGCGGGTTTGGGGTTGTTGTTTTTCTTTTTTTTTTTACTCTTCTGGCTGCACCACAGGGCATAAGGGGTCTTGGTTCCTGACCAGGGATCGAACCCACACGCCCTGCACTGGCAGCACGGAGCCTTAACCACTGGGCCAGCACGAAAGTCCCTAACAAATGGTCTATAATAAATGTGCACAGGTCGCTGCAGGAGTGGTTACAGCTGTGTGTGTGTGGTGTGTGTGTGTGGTGTGTGTGCATGTCTGACTGCTGAAAGGACCCAGAAACAACAGCACTCCAGTACACAACGAGTACTTGAACACCCAGATCCCAGTTTCTAAATTCCATCCTCTACTAAAAGGTACCAGAAGTCCTTGAAGGAACGGCTGACTCCAGGCGGAGACCAGGACCATCCTATGGTGACAGGAAGTAAGCGAGTGCCTGCTGAATGCTGAGAACGTGCCAAAGGCCAGAGAAACGTGCACAAAGGCCACTCCCAGTGGCCAAATCACAGACAATCTGGGCATCGAAACAAAAAAGGACCGTAACAGAATCAAATAAAGAGGAAGGTGTGAGTCTGTGGATGAATGAGTGACGGTGAGGGCAGGATGGTAACCAGTAAGCCCAGAAGGGAGAATGATGGCAACTGCGACAGAGGTGACGAGCTCCAGAGAGTCGCCACAGAGGCTGAGGCTGCTGGGTAGAAGTTTGGTGAGGGTTGAGGCCCCAAGGACCAATAACCTTGGGATATCTCCTCAGCAACCACTTAACAGTTAAATAGGGCAGAAGGGTGACATGTAAGTGGAGAAACCTGGAGGACACCAACATGACCAGGACACCAACATCACATGCCCCCTGGTGGGAGGTGCTGAGAGGACCAGAGCATCCATGTTCCCATCAGCAACGTGTGCTCAGAGCCTGGTCGTGAGGAAGCACTGAATGGACCCCAAAGGAGGGTCGTCCCACAGAACACAATGTCTGTCCCGAATGCAAGTCACAGTCTCCCCTAGGGCAGCGGACCAGCAAGGAAACAAGGCAAACTGTGAGGAGCCTGAAGGGCATGTTTGTACTGCACCAAAGTGTTGCATGCCTGTTGATTTTTCTCATTTGGAGGGTTGTATCGTGGTTATTGGGCTTCCCCGGGTGGTGCTAGTGGTAAAGAACCTGCCTGCCAATGCAGGAGACATAAGAGACATGGTTCCATCCCTGGTTCGGAAAGATCCCCTGGAGGAGGGCATGAAAACCTATACCAGGATTCTTGCCTGGAGAATCCCATGGACAGAGGAGCCTGATGGGTTACAATACAAAAAAGCATTCCTGTGATGGGCAATGAACATTTGTCCATGGCTTCCTCTCAGAAGGTCTGCAAGGAGATGAATGAAAATGGGGATGTGACTTCCCAGGTGGTACAGTGGGTAAGAATCAGCCTGCCAATGCAGGGGACACGGGTTCGATCCCTGGTCTGGGAAGATCCCACATGCCGAGGAGCAACTAAGCGCCTGTGCCACAACTACTGAAGCCCATGTGTCTAGAGCGTGTGCTCTGCCACAGGAGAAGCCACCACAATGGGAAGCCTGCACGCCACAGCTAAAGAGTAGCCCCCACTCACTACAGCCAGAGAAAGCTTGGGCGCAGCAGCAAAGACTCAGCACGGCCAAAAATAGACACTTAAAAAAAAAAAGAAAACGGGACCAGATATGCAGAAAGTGGGTAACAGTACAGGCAGCAAAATGTTAACAGTTTGGAAGGAACAGGAGAAGGCTTTGTTCTCTTCTGGCAACTTTTCTGTAAACTGAAATTATTTCAAGATAAATTATTAAAGAAACTACACTGCAGGAGAAAAGGCATTTATAGTGAATTTTACTTTGAACATTCCTTAATGATTTTAAAAATAGTACTGTGTCAGGGAATACAACCACCTAAGACATAATGTGGAACAGGGATATACATAATATAAAAAACACAGATCTGAAACCACATGCCTGAGTCTAGCTCTGACAGAGAGACTGGTCAGCATCTAAAAATGATACTGACAAAGGAGAAAATGGCTAGAAATCCACTCTGGGGTTTGTAAGGACTTTCAGAGGTCAGACATTGGACCCAAAAGATACTAAACATAACACTAAAAACAAATCCTAGAATCTGAGTGAAAGTTACCAAACCAAACCCCACATCCTCCCAAGAACAAGGACTAACAGAACGCACACCGAAAGGCAAACAGTGGCCCTCTCTGAGCAGCAGGATCACAGGTGACTGACTTCCATCTCTGTGTTTTCTGTTATTCTCAGTTTTCTAGAACGAGCTCACATTTCCTTCATAATCGTGGGGAAGGGAGGAATTGTGGCTTTAAGATACACATTTCTGTCAATTATACCTCAACAAAAAATTAGAAGGAAAAAAAGTTTTTAAGAAAGTTAAAACTTTTAAAATTTTCCCTGGTGGTCCAGTGGTTAAGAATCTGCCTGCCAATACAGGGGAAGCGGGTTCGATCCCTGGTTCAGAAGATCCCAAGTGCCACAGGGCAACTAAGCCACAAGCACTGAAGCTCAAGACCTAGAGACGATGCTCTGCAACAAGGGAAGCCACCGCAATGGGAAGCTCATGCACCGCAACTAGAGAGTAGACCCCACGTGCCACAGCTACAGAAAGCCCCTGCAAAACAGCAAAGACGCAGCACAGCACAGCCAAATGTAATAAAAAATGCGGAAATACATTTTTAAAAAGAAAATTTAAAAAAACATATATATATACACACACACATATCTCTAACCAGGTCTCTGTATTTCTTCACAGACATTTAATGCCCTTTAACCTACTGGTATAAACTCAGCACCAAAGAGCTTAGAAATTGTATTTTTAAAAATTTTTATGTTTTGCATGAGAATGATACGTTCTCAATAAAGAAAAAACTCAAAGAATATGTATACTTCAGAACAGTTTTAATCTTCAGCTTTACATGGAGAAGTCTCAGAGATCACAGGTGATGGATAATTAACATATTGCTACTGGCAATTTCAGGAGGCACAAAAAATATTATAGTGTATGGTTAATGAACAGCTTGACCGATTAGATTTTCCAACATGTGTGATTTACTCAGGCTAAACCTTATAAAAATCATTTCACAGCCAAACTCCTTTATGTGTCAAAACTATTCCCGCGAATCTGCCTGCAATATAGGAGACCTGAGTTCAATCCCTGCGTCAGGAGGATCCCCTGGAGAAGAACAGAGCAAACCACTCCAGTATTCTTGCCTGCAGAATCCCATGGACAGAGGAGCCTGGTGGATTACAGTCCACGGGGTTGCAAAGAGTCAGACACAACTGAACAACATTACAGCCAAAATTCCTAAGGCAAATCCAGGAAAGAACACATGAACACTTCTCTCAAAATTAAGAAGCCCAAGTTCCTTTTCTACCTTTAGTAGATCAATTCATCTTCATTTAGAGCAAAATAGTTATTTTTATGGTTGAAGTCTTAAAAAAAATTTTTTTAAATCACAGCTATGTTAAAAGGTAATTATGGCTCTTTCCTCTCTGGCTCCTCTGCTTCCCTTCCTGAATAATTCATTCCTGAAGCCTTAGATGGGCGTTTGGGGATGGACCTGGAGAGGGGAGGGGAAGGGCAATAAGGGCCCAGGGCAAAATCAGAGCCCAAGCAAAGTAAGGAAACATGCCGCAGGGGAGCCACCCAGGTAGGGTGAGCAGGGCACCCACACCAGGGGCCACTCAGTCTAGGGGCTGGGGAACTTGAAGCTCTGTATGGAGAGAAGGGCAGGGCAGCAGAGATAGGAGATCAGTGGGCAGACTGGTCACATAAGGGACTGATCAAATAAGTATATTAATAATGATGGGAGTTGAGTTTCTCCCCAATGAAGAAAGGAGTTACGAATCTAGAAATGAAGCCTACAAATGAACGCTTACAAATCAGGATGAACCCTATGGTGCTGGAGTAGAACTGGATGTAAAGCCAGAGTTTTCACACATACACACAGGTACAGAAATAAAGTTGTGAGTGGGTGAGCCATGCATATGTGCACCCTCTGTCCACTGACAGAGCTGGGAACAGCATCACCTCATTCACAACGGGCACACCCAGAAACCACAGCGTGGCTTCTAATTACCATTCTCCAACAAAGAGAACTAAGCTCCTTAGAGAAATGGCTAATTCCAGAGCTGCATGAGGGAAATTACAAAATGAATCTGCATATATTGTTATCAGGAAAGCAAAGAAGTATTCAAAAGATGATGGGAACATGCAAAAAGAATATAAAAGCCAGCTGAATAGGCTCCAGCTGGCCAAATCTAAAGAATTTGAATATGAAAATAAAAAAGTAACAGAGTATAACTCATTGAATAAAACAGGAAATAAATTAACAGATTGAAAATGTGATGAGGAACTGAGTACTTCCAGAGTTTCAAAGCACTTCCTCAAAAACATGTATTAAATACAAAAGAAAAGGAGTTACAAATTCATAGTGGAGACAACTAGGAGTCACTACCCTTGATCAAGAGATCAAAGTGAACATCACCAGTATTGATCAAGAGATCGAAGTGAACATCACCAGTAATGGGACAAAGGAATCGTGTGCCCGATGGGAAGCAGTGAGAAGGCAACATCACCTCCAGGACATTCTTGACAAAGACACATAACCTGAATCTCATCATGAGAAAACATCGGACAAACCCAAACAGGGGGGCATTCTACCCAAAACGCTGGTCTATAATAATTTTTAAATGCCAAGACGATGAAGGTCAAGGTAAGACAGAGAAATTACCCCGGAATAAAGGAGACCAAAAAAACATGACAAGTAGGAATTCCCTGGCGGTCCAGTGGTTAGGACTCTGCACTTGCACTGCTGAGGGCCCAGGGTTCGATCTGTGGTCAGGGATCTATTCAATAAGATTCTGCAAGCCTTGCAGGGCAACCAAGAAAAAAGACATGACAAATAAATCCAAAGTGTGATTCTTAACTAGATCCTTTGCTGTAAAAGGATCTGTTGTACTGGGACAACTGCTGAAACCTAAACTGGATCTGAAGCTCAGAAAGTAGTGATGTATCCATGTTAATGCCCCTATTGTACTTCAGTAGAACAGGAGAAAGTCCTTATTCTCAGGAACTCCCCAAACATATCCAAGGATAGGGAAGGGATCCGGTCAACAACTCACTCAAATGCTTTACTCTGGACTGTGCCTCCAGCTCTGGGGCAAGTCTGTCACTGCTGAAAGGAGATGGTGACATTTACTCACGGTTTCAGGGTCTTCTAGGGGCTCATCCAGCTCTGCATAGGTCACGATGGTGTACCCTTTGCAGACCCTCCACAACATTTTTTCAAATGCTTCAACTTTTCCTTGGTTAATTAGGCCAGATACAAATCTATGAGACAATAAAGGCTGTGGTCAGGTAAAAGCAATGAATATTATCAAACTGCAGTAAAAGGATGATGAAGACATTTATTTCTGGCAAAATGGGGAAGATACTCTGAAAGCTCTCCAACTGAACAATATCTGAAATGCTGGATAAAATATTTTTGAAACATCCTCTTCCATGTAAAGCTGAGCTCATAATTTAGAGAAATTCTTGGAATCCAAAAATAAAATAGGACCTTATAGTTATGTCCTGATGTATTATACAGAGCCAGTATCTATACGTAACCAGTATCTCAAGGCCTTGCGTTTCAAAGCCAGCCAGCATGGCAGAGGAGCCCTGGGTCTATATCAGGTGAGGAGTTGGAACTAAAGCCCCACAATCCCCTCAAAGTTGGGACTCTCACCCCCCTCAACAAAGGACTACACCTTAAGTGATTGGGTGGACTAGAAAAAATCCATCTTGCAAAGGAGCCTACATGCAAACTTGTTTATTTCCATTCAATTTTGAGGAGAAGGGGGAGAATATTCCTTGATGATTTACAACCACAGGTTAGAATGCACTCAGGTTTGTGGATGAAACTCATATTATGTGCAGGGTGAGTAAACAAATAGAAAACAAACAAACAAACAAACTCAAGCAGAAAAATTAATGTAAAATGATTCCAAATAGGTGGAGTGCTCCCAAGTACCCGACATATGTAAAAATCAGTTCTTTCTGAAGGAATACAGCCTCACACTAAACATCACTGAATTCCTACAGATAAGGAGCAAAGGAACTGAAGTTCATAGTAAAAAGAGATTACAAATCACATGAGGAAACAAGTTACCATTAGCTCAAGTAAACAGAATAAATAGTAGAGAGAGACCCTTAAAATATGATTAATAAATTACCCAATTCAGTTTAGCCCCTATGTCCCCACCAAACAAAACAGGGCTTGATGCTTCAATGACCAACTATTTGAAGCTTATGGAATGATGATGAATGGCATAAATGTTCCTTCTTTCCAGTTCATGATACCAAAAGAAGAAACTCCTATCACATTTACTTAAAAAGTCAATACAGCTGAGTGATTCAAGTCAACAAATACTAGAGTACAGTGTTTTCTCATACAAATATTCACTTTCTTTGATTCCACACAGGCTTGCAGATGGTGGCTGCCCATCTACTCTCATCTCCCACTGACAAGAAGGACAGTGTGAAGCTCGCCAGGCCAGTTGTCACCTACCCCAGTTTCGCTCCCAGCCTCTGCATGCAGCTGTAGTCCAACAAAGACTCGTTCTCCAAGGGAGGGAATTCTTCGTAAGTGGGTTCGAACTACAAAGAGACATGAAACCAAGCGTGTCTCACCAAAAGTGACACTTTAATTCCCAAGTCCTGCTTCCAAACAAGTCTGCACGGCATCAGAACTACTCAGATCTGGGTGCCAAGGTAACTTAGACATGCGAGTCGGCTCCGATAAACAAAGAGGATAACCTCCCCATTCCTTATTTGTAAACTACTTGATGACATTTACATATAATAAAAGTCTGGTTATAACGTATGTCATCGCCTTAACCTAACACAGAGTAACTGTATCAGAGGTCACACCTGCCACAGGAAGTGAAACGAGGTTCAGAAGGAATACACTTTGCCCTCTCTGATGCTCAGCAGAGTACAGTACTGCTGCATAGGCTGTTCTTTATTCCTATATAGATTTTCTCTTTTTTTTAACTTCCATTACTTTTAGGAATTTGAGAAGAAGGAAAGAATAAAACTGAAATTTTGGAGTTTGATTTCCACTGTTCAATTTTTTTTCATGATCATAAAAAGTCTTTTTTTCAATTGCAAACTAAAGCATTTTACAAATAGGAAGTAGTTCTTGTTAAAGCCGGGGCTTCCCAAGTGGCTCAGTGGTAAAGAATCCACCTGCCAAGAAGGAGACTCTGGTTCGATCATTGGATCAGGAAGATCCCCTGAAGAAGGAAATGGTAATTCACTCCAGTATTCTTGCCTGGAAAATCCCATGGGCAGAGGAGCCTGGCGGGCTACAGTTCATGGGGTCACAAAGAGTTGGACACGACTTAGCAAACTAAACAACAGCAAATAGTTAAAACCAACATGGAATCCAGCTGAAAAATAAAGCAAAGATCAAAATGTATCTCTTTCATTTTTTAAAGATGTCTCTCTTTTAAAAAGCAGTATCTCTATAGGAGTTGATAACAAAACCTGAAAACCTTATGGGAATGAGATTTTTATAAAAGAAACGCACTCCTGGGACTTCCTCAGTGGTCCAGTGGTTAAAACTCCACTCTCCCAATGGAGGGGGCCTGGGTTCAATCCCTAGTCAGGGAACTAAAATCCTGCATGCCATGCAGCCAAAAGAAAGAGAAAGGCACTTCCTCCAAGCATCACCAGTACCTCCACGTTGCGCTTGACGAAGGTCTTGGTCACTCGCAGCATGTGGGTGTACTCAATTAGCTCCAGCAGGTTCTTCCTCAGCTTCTCCTTGTTCTTAGTGACCTCTCTCAGCTCAACCTCCAGCTTCTGCAACTGCTCCTGAAATGCAACGCCAGTCCTGGCTCTAATACTCTTTTCACAGCACCCCAGAACCAGGAGAAGTTTTTAAAAGCCAGAATGTATATGAGAGTTTGATAGGGATATGAAAACATGCACAGGTTTTCAAAGTTCATCATTTTCTGTTTCATATTAACTCAGGTACCCGTGATGGCAAGCACTTGGGTGCCATGATGACTCTGCATGCTACTCTCAGGTCTTAGCACTTCTTCTGGTTTCCCTTCACCTGCTTACACATTACCATACACCAGAGAGTCTTCCTCTTTTAAGACTACATTTTCTTTTATTTGTAACACAGAAAAACACTCTTTCCCAAACATACCCATTTCTAGTCTCTAGCCTGAGTTTCTATGCAGTTGCACTTATTCAATTAATTAGACATAAAAAGACTTGAGAACAAATCTTTAACAATTAGTTGTGTACCAAGCATCCTTACCAATACTTTAAGTATTAAAACAGTAGAAGCAGAAATCTGTAAAACAACCCACTGACTCAATGAAAACTTGTATTCAAACAAATGCCCTGACACACTACATTTATTACTTGTGCTCTGCTTTATAGAACTGATAAACAGCTACAATCACCATATTTGTAATTGCATCACAACCAACACACCAAACTTGCCAAACCAGCTGACTGCTCTCATTGGACTGTAGAGTTGTCTCCAGAGTCCGTTCATATACCAACTGCTAAATGACTTCCTCCCAGTAAAACAGACCAGTCGGCAATGGAATGGTCCTAATTATTCAGTACTAATTGTTTTAGAAGGGCTGTAAAAGCTCTAGTCTATTTCCGAGTGTGATGAACGCTCAGATGAGGAGACCAAAATCTCAACAGATAATTCATGGGGGTGGAGGGGGATGCTAATGAATGAATGACCCCATGCTCTCACAGTGTATCCCAGACACTGAACTCCAAGAGAAGGAATCCTGCTGGCTGACCATGGGGAACCACTTTCACACTAGCTTCTGATAATTCGAGGGGAAAGGGTGAGAGTGAATCAGGGGAGAATGTGAAGGGTACAGGCCTGAAGCCTCGATCACCTGCAGTAGCAGAAGCATGCTAAGGCCTGCAGAAGCCCAGAGGTTACATGACCAGATCTCACGATCTAATTCTTGTCAATCTCTGTTCAATACCACCTGTCTTACACTAAGGAAGAAAAACCTGAATTCTAGTTAAAATGTGTCACAGATAATCTGTTACTGAGACTTAATCAAACATGGTCCTTTGACTTTCATTCCACAGTCTTGAGAAGAAAAGCAGAAAAGCACTAGACAATATACAGTAAGTGAATAAGCCCAACTGAGGTCGTGGACCTAAAACCCTCCTCCAGAACCAAGTTACCTGCATTTCCAGCACTTGTTTCAGAGGTGGTGCCGGAGGACTGGTGTCCCCCTCAGGGAGGGGAATATCCGCTCTATTGATTTCCTGCACCAAGTATGCTGTGGAAAAGTTAAACAAATTAGACTGAAAAACTTACTCCAGGACATTTCAGTGAGAACATTTCATGTCCCCACTTTTCCCAGGTCATCTAAAAACTGTCTAAAGGCACAAAAGTCTTGACTGTCCCAACTGACAGATGACTACTGTCACCTTGCTTCTGAAGATCTGTAAAGTAATTCTGCCTAGAGAGATCAGCATAGAGTGACAGTAACCTATATACATATTTTCTGAAATTCCCCGAACTTCATTACTAAAACTCTAGTTAAAGAACTTTGGAGTCACACTTGCCTCTGCCACCTGTAGACAAAGCAGAAAGTTAAGAACACACTTGGAAGTGCCAGGAATAAGCCACCAGAGATGTCAGTGTGAACTCCCTACAGATGCCATTAGGAAGAAATATATACCCATCAGGAAAAACACAACAACCTTTCTCAGCAAAGAGAGAAACCTCAGGGCAAAGAGCCTGGCTCTCCCAAGTCACCAGTTAGCTGTGATGCTTTGACTTAGGACGATTTACACTAGATTCATGAAACTCATACTCAAACAGCCAAAAATAACTTAAATTCTTAAGTTTACATGTTCAATTCCTTGAAGCATCCTTTTCCATAGGATAAAAGTCATAATACCTGGTAAAAAATCATTACCAGATACAATGTTTTGGAGAAGTCTTACTAGTTATTTTGCTAGGAAGGAAGAAGGAAGGAAAGGAGGGAGAGAGGAAGGAAAACAGGCAGAATGTCTTACCAATAAGGAAGCAATGGGCTTAAGAGCTTTTTAAAAATGGATGTAAATTTTTTTTAACCTATTTTACCTAATTTTGGGCTTCCCCAGTAGCTCAGCTGGTAAAGAATCTGCCTGCAATGCAGGAGACCCTGGTTCAATTCTTGGGTGAAGAAGATCTCCTGGAGAAGGGATAGGCTACCCACTCCAGTATTTTTGGGCTTCCCTGGTGGCTCAGACAGTAAAGAATCCGCCTGCAATGTGGGAGACCTGGGTTTGATCCCTGGGTTGGGAAGATCCCCTGGAGGAGGGCATGGCAACCCACTCCAGTATTCTTGCCTGGAAAATCCCAATGGACAGAGAAGCCTGGCAGGCTACAGTCCATGGGGTCGAAAAGAGCAGGACATAACTAAGCACAGAAGAGCATGGCACATACCTAAATTTACTTGATGGTTCATTTTCTTTTAAGTCTGGATTCTTTATGAAACAGTTTAAGCTACAGGAGAAGGCAATGGTACCCCACTCCAGTACTCTTGCCTGGAAAATCCCATGGATGGAGGAGCCTGGTGGGCTGCAGTCCATGGGGTCACAAAGAGTTGGACACGACCGAGCGACTTCACTTCCACTTTTCACTTTCATGCACTGGAGAAGGAAATGGCAACCCACTCCAGTGTTCTTGCCTGGAGAATCCCAGGGATGGTGGAGCCTGGTGGGCTGCCGTCTATGGGGTCACACAGAGTCAGACACGATTGTGGTGACATAACAACAACAAAGCTATAGGAAGCCCTGGGCATGTCTAATGTCCTGTCAATCCTGCCCTGTCTTTGAAAACTCATTCCAAATATACAACCTGCCCAATGACTCATACACGTGGCAAAGAAGGAAGTGTGATATTGCCCTGTCTTTCACGATCCAAACAAATGACTGGGATCGCAAACAATATGCAGAGGACTAGGCTGCTGATGATCCAAAGGTTTCTTTTGATCTTAAAAATCGCAGTTAAAAAATATGAAATCCACAATAATTAACTATTAGAAATCATTCTAAAAGTCACCTTTATCTCCCTCCTCAACTCTCTCATCCTCAGGTTTTTCTGACAGTGGCTTTGGAACTGTTCTCCTCTCTGTATTTCAATCAAAACTTCAAGGTTTGAACTGATAAAGACTATTTTATTTTAAAAGATGCTTGCTCCTTGGAAGAAAAGCTATGACAAACCCAGACAGCATATTAAAAAGCAGAGACATTACTTTGCCAACAAGGTCCCTATAGTCAAAGCTATGGTTTTTCCAGTAATCATGTATGGATGTGAGAGTTGGACCATAAAGAAGGCTGAGTGCCAAACAACTGGTGCTTTTGAACTGTGGTGTTCGAGAAGAGTCTTGAGAGTCCCTTGAATTGCAAGGAGATCCAACCAGTCAATCCTAAAGGAAATCAGTCTTGAATATTCACTGTAAGGACTGATGCTGAAGATGAAGCTCCAATACTTTGGTCACCTGATGTGAAGAGCAGAATCATTAGAAAAGACCCTGATTGAAGGCAGGAGAAGGGGACAATAGAGGATGAGATGGTTGAATAGCTTCACCAACTCAATGGACATGAGTTTGAGCAAGCTCCAGGAGATGGTGAAGGACAAGGAAGGCTGGAGTGCTGCAGTCCATCGAGTCTCAGAGTCAGACTTGACTGAGCGACTGGACAACAATAACATTTTATTTTAGGCTAAGATGTTAAAAGTTTTACAGATAAAGGAAGTAGCCTTGAGCTGCTGAGTTTTAACAGTTAACAGTCAGAGAACACTGATGTATGCAAAGGAAATAATGCCTGAGAAAAAGGAAATTACTAACCAATCTATCTACCACTTCCTACCTCCCTTGTACTCTGATTCAATTTTAAGTAATATATTAACATGTAACAAGTAATATATCAACATGTATAACAATTTTAAGTAATATATTAACATGTATATTTTAAGTACTATATTAACAAACATGTAGTTTGTTCTAAGTTATAACAAACTACAAGGGATTGGCTAAATAACTCATAGTATATTAATACCATAAAATACTATGCTGCCATTAAAAACAATGAATCAATCTGTTTACTGACATGAAAAGATGTTAAAGTATCATTCAATGAGAAATAAAGCTAATAACAAAATAACCTGATCATTATATATGTAAATCCTTAATTTTATAGATGAAACGTAAAAAGTGTGGAACGATAATATAAACCTACATAACAGTGATTACACGAATGGTGAGAATACAGATGATTTCTTTTTTCTTTTCTACGTGTCTAGATTTTCTAATTTTTCTAAAGTGAACAAGGTTTGCTTATATATTTAATTATATAAAATAATTATTTAAGTTATTTAAAAAAACTTACCCAATATTCGCTCCAGTTCTTCACATCGCTTCACCTCACCAACAAATTTTCTTTGGAAAGAACTTACATTCTGGTTGAGCTGAGAAGAGGGATGAAAATTTTGCTCTGAATTTTCTAAAATTTAAAAACAACTTCGATTTTATAAATAAAGTATGACTGCCAGGGTTTAAGGGAAAAGCATATCCTTGTATACTACTGAGTGGAGTATAAACTGACACATCTTTTCTGGAAAGCAATTTGGCAACTGTTATCCAAAAAAGTCTGGGGACTTCCCTGGTGAACCAGTGGTTAAGAATCTACCTTCCAATGCAAGGGACACAAGTTTGATCCCTGGCGGGGGAACTGCAAGCCCACTCACCACAACTAGAGTGCAGGCACCGCAGTAAAGACCCCGCTCAGCCAAAAAAAAAAAGATTAAAAAAAAAAAGCCTGAAAAATATCCTCTAGTCCAGAACGATCCCATGAAGAAATTCAGCCTCAAAGAAAAAACTATGGATATGCACAAAAATGTATGAAGAGGAGGATCAACTTCAAGGATAGAGAAAAAAACTACTAACCATGGAAAATTGGCTAAGGAAATCACCGTCTACATCCACACCGCGGAATACCAGCATTAAAAACAACCAATACATCAACATCAGGGAGGAGACACCCAGAAACCTGATGTAAATGAAAGAAGACACAAAGGGCCACAGACTGTGCGACTCCATTTCTATGAAACGTCCAGGCAGGGAAACCTAGAGGCAGAAAGCAGATGAATGACTGCCTGGGTCTCAGAGTGAGGAGGGGATGACCTGGAAATGAGCATAAGGGACCTTACTGGGATGACGTCATGTTCTGAAACTGGCTTGTGGCAACGGACACAGTACTCAGAAAATTTTCTAAAAACCAACAAATTGTACACTTGCAGCAGGTGAACTTTATGATACACATCAATAAAGTTGTATAAAAATTATGGGTCGGTAATATAATTGATTACTATACATTTATTAAAAATGATGTTTTAAATGATTAGGTATTTGATTATATTAAGAAATTATTATTAAAAATTTTAGGTATGATAATGGTATCTTTTTAGTGTCCTTACCTTTTAGAGGTACTTATTGAAATATTTATGAATGAAATAATATATCTGGGATTTGCTTCCAATTGATCTTGTCTGATGGGAGCTTTCTTTTTTTTTCTTTTTTGCACCATATGGCCTTCTGGGGTCCTGGTAGTAAAAGCACCAAGTCCTAACCACTGGACCACTAGGGAATTCCCGCCACGGGTTTATATTACGGGTATATAGCAATTCACTGTTTCCATATACTCTTCCCTCTACTTAGTATCTTATCATACAAAGCTTAAAACAACAAAAAAGATTATAAAAGAATATTTAATAAAATGAGGAAATTAATCACAACTTGTGTGTGGGAAGAAGGAGATTAAACATATTATCAGTGTGGGGCTTCCCAGGTGATACAGAGGTAAAGATTCCACCTGCCAACACAGGAGACGCAGGTCTGATACCTGGGTCAGGAAGATCCCTTGCAGGAGAAAATGGCAACCCACTCCAGTATTCTTCCTTGGGAAATCCCATGGACAGAGGAGCCTGGCAGGCTACAGGCCATGGGGTGACAAAGAGTCAGACACGAATGAGCACGCACGCATGCACACAGTATTAGTGTGGCTCCAATGATACAAAAATACCTATGCATGTACATTTTAAAATATTATTAGAAAAATAATGTTTGGCCAATGTTAACCAAAATGGTAAAGTGTACTTCTAGCTAATGGGATCATGGAAATTATTATCTTAGGTTTTCCAAATTTCCCACAATGGACATATATTACCATCACAACTTTTTAAATTACAGTAATTATTTACACTGAAAGGCATGTGGGGCAAGAATTTTATGTTTACTCCACGCAGCATGATATGGGGTTGAAAGTGAAAGTTGCTCAGTCGTGTACGACTCTTTGCCACCCCACGGACTATACAGTCGGTGGAATTCTGCAGGCCAGAATACTGGAGTGGGTAGCCTTTCCCTTATCCAGGGGATCTTTCAAACCCAGAGATCGAACCCAGGTCTCCCACATTGCAGGCAGATTCTTCACCAGCTGAGCCACAAGGGAAGCCCAGATGGTGTGGGGCACTCTGAAAAAGGAGAATTACAAACAGCGTGGCATGAAGCTGCTTGAACATCTACCCTAAAGCCTCAATTCTTGTTCAGTTTTCCAAACTTCTATAAAGAACTAACCAGAAGAAAGGCAAAAACTCTAATCTCACTTCTGTTTGTCACATTTGCACTCATTTCTGGAAGTCACACTAATCCAAACTAGTCACCACTTTCAAGTTCCTAGTGATTCAGATACCCTCAGCCTGGTTAGAACTAAGAATGAGCAGAGGAAGCCGCCCATCAAAAGCTGTCTATAAATGACACGGCTTCTCAGTTTTGATGTCTTTTTCTTCAATATCAAACACTAGTGAACTCAAATCGGACACCAGGGTTCCACAAATAGTAGGATCTTCGTGAAAAGGCAAATTTCTGTGGCAACAACGCACACGTGACTGGATATGACATCCCCCATCGCCAGCTTACACAGCATGGTAACTGGTTTTTTTCTGTTGTGTGGTTTCTTGTGTGAAGTTTAGCTTCTCTTTTCTTTTTAGGTGGTAACAGCACCTTAATTCCAGGCTAATGCTATGAAGTACATTTTAACACAGATTCACTTTAAGACTAATAATTAATCTAGAAAAACCAGCACAGGCTGCCTTGTGCTGTTTTCACCAGTACCCACACCTGTGATCCTGACAGACAGGAGGTAAACACTGTCCCCAGACTCCAGACCCTGAGAAAAGTGGGACGGCCTTGCCCTTTGCTGAGTCCTACTGGTGAGTTGAATCACCTTTCTTTTCCAGGTCTTCTCTTTGGCTATCGTTGCAGAAACTCTGGTCCTGCCTCTCCTCCCTTAGAAGGATCGCTAAAAGAAAAGGGGGAAGAGCTCCCACCTGCGCAAGCCAGAAAAGACTGGCGTCAGTGATCCCACCCGCTGAGCACAAAGTCAGTAAGAAACTCCAGAAGAGAACAGAAAGAGTCAGGTATGATGGAGCTCTCTGCTCTAGCTGCTTGACAGTCATCCTGAAGTCAGACACACATACACCCCTGAGCTCTGAACACAGAGCATCACACAATGTGAGCATTTCCACTTTATTTCACTTCTGAAAAAGATGAACAGCACTTTCTTTTTCTTTCCCTGATTTTCAGTTTAGAACAATCTCAACCGTCCTCTACTACCTAATGTAATGGCATTCAACAAAATTTGAATCTTCACAGCAATTACTGCATTTGTTCAAACCTCTAAGACTTCAGCTTGACTGAAGTCTCTTGGCCTGAGGACTAACAGGATGGAAGAAATCTATTATAAAGAAGGGAGCCTGTTTCTCAAACAACTCTTTCTTGAATCTCTCTGGGGCTCCTTATTCACAGTTCAGCACAGCCCCTGCCAGCAAAGTGGGCATCATGTGCTGAAGCCCAGGTGGCTCCAAGAACCAGGACAAGCTGGGCCCTCTCCGCAGCCTTACCTCTCATTCAGGAGTTTCTCTCTGACCTTGCAATTGCCTTGGGGGACCAACCCAAGGATCGCTGATATCAAATATTGAGTAGAAGAGTTCCCTTTTGAAACTACAGCACCCTCAGAAAGATGAAGGGAAACCAAAGCGATGAAAGGCGGGTCCCAAGAATTAAAGTGTTCACTCAAGTGACTTCGAGCTCAATCAGCCAGGTCCTGCTTCATAATCTCCTTTTCACACTGTTTTTTCCTGCATGGCACTTATTACAGCTCATAATCAGAGTGTGTTTGTTAACTCCTCCCAGATTGTGAGCAACAAAAACACAGGGACTTTGTCCATCCTGCTCACCCCGAGTCTCCAGCACCAAACTCAGCAAGCACTTGATACAAGCTTGTTCATTCATTCCACAAATGCCTATTAATGCCCACAAAGCCAGGGGCTGTACTTAGGAGTCAGGAATGAACAAGACTCTTACCCGAGGGGTTGACAGTCCATGGTGGAGCCAAACAAAAAAACAAATAAACAGATATATAAAACAAGTGCTTATTACTACTTGTTGGGGGGACAGCTCCCTTTCAACAAATTCTGACTCTACTTCTATTCCGTACGAGGTAGTGCTAGGTATCAATACATCACCAGGTATCAGTGAACGACAAAAAAATCCCGCCGCCAGGGAGCTTACACCAAGTTCATTCCTAATTCAGACTCCTGGCTCTTCCTGTTCCCTCCACCTGGGTCCGTGTCCCCCAGAACTTCCCAGGCCTGGCTCACTCCTCACTCAGGTCTCAGCCCAAGGACACCTCCTCAGAGAGGCTTCCCTGACCGCCCCTACCGGGGGCACCATCTCACCATCCCCTTTTATAGTCAGTACAGCAAACGTATTCCTGTTCACGTATCATTACTTAATATTCCTCCCCTCCTCCGTAAGTTCCAAAAGGGCTTCAAGAGGCCTTAACAGATTTTCTCTCCCGCTTAATTAGCCCAGCGCCTGGCTCCGAAGCATCAGATGGCACGACCCTAGCTGATGAAGACAAGCGTTCCTAACTAACCCAGCGAGGGCGGCCGCGGACCAGACATCCGGCGACCCTGGGCTCGGGCCCCGCTCTGCGGAAGCTCTGGCCGGAAAGTGGACTTCAGCTTCCCCTTCTGGGAAATGGGCGCCCCTGCCCAGGTGCCCGCGGGGAACGAGGCCCGAACGAAAGGTGCAATGAGGGAGCTTGGCGGGGAGCGACAGCCCGCATCTCACGGGCGACACTCACGTCTCGGAACTCGACCAGGCCCTTCTCGCCCAGGACGCTGAGGCACTCGTAGGCCGTGCCGGACTGCAGAAAGAGTTGCGCCAGGCACATGGTCTCGCTCCGGAACAGGGACCCCATGGCGGACCGGCCCGCGCCCCCCGGCGGGACCCGACGGGCGCCGGCGGCTCCGGGCTGCGCGGGCCCGCACGGTCAGCCGGGCTGACCCGGGGATCGAGCTTCTCCTGCGGCCTGGCCGCGGCTCCGAACCATGGGGCTCCGGGCTATAGCAGCTGTCCCCAGTCCAGCCACCGGGGCCGCCGCTCCAGCCTCCGCCAACGCCGCCCTCGGGGCCCCGCCCCCTCGGCTACAGCCGGTTCCGGTTCCGCCCCCACGCGTGCGCGCGCGCGCGCCCCGCCGGCCGACCAATGGCGCCAGGAGTTGCGGCCGATGGCGGCTGCTGGGACAACGGGCATTAACCCCGCGTTAGTGCGGGGAATTCAGGAATGCAGCCCCGGCCTGACCAAAAGCTGCCCCTCTCTCTGCCGTTCACAACTTTATAGGAGGAGTTTTATTGATTTTACGTGCTAGAAAGTTCACCCGACTAGAGTATTACAATTTTGTGATTTTTAGTAAAGTTACAGAGTTCAGCGTCTGGATCAATTTGAGAACGTTTCCATCAACCCCATAAAGATTTCTCCTGCTCAGCTGCAGTCAGTCCCCTTCTTATCCCCTAGGTCCCGATAACCACTAAACAACCTTTTCTCCATAGATCTGTTAAGACATTTCTTATCAACGGAATTACATCCCGTGTGGTGGTTTTCTCTGGGGTCCTGGCCCCTGTGCGGACAAAGCAGGGTCTGGTGCCAGGCTACTCTTGATAGGATCCTGCATACAGCAGCTACAGAGATCTCTAACAAGACGAAAATCGGATGTAAGCTTACTTAAAATCTTCTGACTTCTCCCACTTCGTTCTGAATAAAGTTCAAACTGCTTACTAGGGCCAGCAGACACACCACCTGGTCTAACCTCTCCCTTCCCCAAGCCCTGATCTCCACCCCACCCACCTGCCTTCTTTCTTTTTCCAGGTTGGTGCACTTGAACTTTCTGACTCTTCCCTTCTCTCTGCCTAGAACACCCTTCTCCAGGGCCTTCTCAAGATTAGCTCCTACAAGTCTCAACTCAAATGTCTCTGCTTCTAAGAGGCTGGTCCTGACCACTAGCAGAAGTGTCCCTACCACCCCACCCTAGGCAGTCCTGTTTTATTTTCTCCATAGCACCTACCACTGTCTGACATTATCTTGTCTATGTTTATTGCCAGTTTTCCCCCAGTAGAATGTAAAACTTCCTGGACAAAAAAAAATCACCTGCCATTTCGGTAAGCAAAGGATGTCACAGCCATCAAGCCATTAGCCACTGCAGCCGCCCCCAAGGGTTCATCCTGAGGGGATTCAGAAAGGAGAAAAACAAGTTACCGGTCCTAAATAGTTAAGATGCATATCTAAGGAATAATTTCGACGAGCCCAGACTCTTCCACCTTCCCACGCATGGAAAAGTGTTGCAGAGAAGAACCAATTCTGACTCCCATGTTTCAACTGTTTCTTTGACTTGCTTTTCATTGCTGTTGTTATTATAATCATTCAAAATGGCCTGTCTCAGAGGATGCTACGCCTCTGCCTGTTAAACTAAAGTGCCTTTGTTCAGCTCAAAGAGAGACTCTGACCCTGAGCACCTGTGAATGGCTGTGAGAAAAAAAAGAGATTAACACATCCCTTCCTGAGGCTGGTCCTCCGGGACATGTACTGCAAGCCTGATGGCCCTTTCTACTTTACCTCCTCATTGCTTTTCCTTCTCTATTCTGTCTTTTGACTTTAGTTGCTCGTGGCTTCTCTCTCTGGTCTATAGAAGAACCTGGCATCCAGACCTGGACAAGATGGTTATTTTGAGACATTAGTCTGCCATCTTCTCCATCAGCCAGCTTTCCAAAAAGTCATATTCCTTGCCTCAACACCTTGTCTCCAATTCACTGGCCTGTCATGAGGCAAGCAGAGCGAGCTTGGACTTGTCAACAAATGCACTAAAAATCATTAACTTGTGATGGCTGTTCTTTGTGATTACAGTAATCTTTTGATGTTCAACTACATGTTTTTCCTTCGACAAAAACTCTTGTATATCCTGGCTCCTCCCTTACCTTTTTCAGCTTCACAGCAATCTGAGAGGCTGCCTTCCTGAGCTATAGCCCTCAGTAAGATCCCCAAACAAAACATAACTCTCAACTTTCAGAGTTATGTTGAAGTTATTTTGTTTTGTTTCAGTCAACAATTCTACCAGACAAGGGACATTGTCTTGTTATCTCCAGGGTTCAGGGCAGTAGTAGATCAATAAATACTTCCCAAATGCATATATGAACATATAAACTCTATATAGTAAGGTCTTCCCTGTAGCTCAAATTGTAAAGAATCTGCCTACAATGCAGGAGACCTGGGTTTGCTCCGACCCTAATCCCCTTCTACTGTCAAAGTGAGTTTTTCCCTTCTCAAGTCCAAAATCACCCTAACAAAGCCCACCAAATCAGGCTAAATTCCCTGTCATTTGGAAATTTTACATTAACTTCGCAGAGCTAATTATGCTAACTGCCAGGGAAAGACTCTGAATCACTACAAAGAACCAATCAGTTGGGTATTTCCTTTGCTTTAATAAAAGACAATTTTCAATTCCTAGCGGGTGTAATCACCTCAACCCACAGAGATCCACATCCAAGAAAGAGTGCAGCAGAGTGGGGAGAAATTCAGTGTTTCCGTGATGTTGTGGACTTTTAAAAAAGTATTCACAACCTAAAAGTGGAGAGTTGTGTTTTATTTGGTGGGATTTTTTAGGACTTCAAGCCCAGGAGACAGCGTCTCGAGTGACGCTGAGAGATCGGTTCTGAGGAGCAGGGGGAGGAGTCAGGTTATAAAGAAGTTTGCAACAAGGGGAAGGTAGTTTGAACATCAAAAGATTATTGTTAATTAAGAAAAAACAGATATCTCAAGTTAAGGAATTTAGTGATTTTTTTTATGTATGGCAAGATGCAAGAGTCTGGGCTCACTGAAACCATTCCTTTCATACGCATCTCACCTATCTGGGGCCAGTATCCTGTTTTCACATCCTGACCCTTCCTTTCCTTGGTCTCACCACAGGGAGCGGCTACAGTCTTGGCTGTTAGATAGTAGGTATTCTCTTTCTTCCTGAATTCCCTTAGGGCTCAACAGCTCACACGGAAGGGCTGCAATCGCTATAACTGTGACATCTTTATTTACTGATACGGCAGCAAACACTATTTCACATCATATTCTGAGATTCCTCAGGGCTCCACCGTAGGGAGTGGCTACAATCTTGACAGCTTCTAGGTGGCAGGTATTCTTTCCTTCCCGAGTTCCCTTGGGGCTCACCAGCTCACCAGTCATGGTAGCTGCAATCAGTGATCACTGTGACATCCTTTGTTTACTGATATGGCACAAAATATTCCATTTCTCATTGTATTACAAAACAGTAGTTTGTAGTGCATGGGTTTGATCCCTGGTTGAGGAAATAGAACCCCACAAGCCACATGGTGTGGACCAAAAAAAAAAAAAGATGCAACACCACGTTGTACATAGCACCAGGATGTCAAGAGATACTCAGAACTCAGAGAGAGAAGAGAATTGCTTTAGAAAATTCCATTTACCCACGGTGCACAAAGTCCATCGGAAACAATGACTAAATTTATCTAGCCCACCAAGAAACCTCACTGGAGGTGGCAATGTGGCCACATGGCTGTGGTTGGAGATGGCCGCTCCGCCCCTCTCCCCATGCTGCATCGTGCTGTCTGTCCCTTTGTAAGAGGCCCCAGGAGGAATTTCTCTCAAGACTCAACTAGGAAAAACTGTACTTCATTGAAAGCCAGATTATTTTTTAATCAATGGTCCCCATGATTCCTATAGCTAATCATATTTTGAATTTTTTTGCAAACTGAAGACTATATTAGGGACCTACCTTTATTAAATGCAAGGTCATTGGCATGTTTTTTCATGGGCTTGTGTTCACTCCTGGTTTTGTTTTACTTACCTCCTATGTTAGGTCCTTTCCCCTAACCCCTACATCTTGCCTCATCCATTTTTTTTGGATTTTCGTATTATACACACTTTTTAAGACTTCAGAAATGGACTATTTCCTGCCATATCAAATATCTCCTGGAGAAGGATATCACAGCCATGAGCAGTTGCAGCCCTCCAATGTGAGATGGTGAGCCCTAAGGGGATTCAGGAAGGAGCAGAGCACCTGCCATCTAGCAATCCTCAGACTACGGCCACTCCCCACGGTAAGCCCTGAGGAAAGCAACCTCAGGATGCAAAGACACAGAATGTGCATGCATGCTCAGTCATGTCTAACTCTTGGCAGCCCAGTGGATTGCACACTGTAGCCCACCAGGCTCCTCTATCCATGAAACTTTCCAGGCAAGAATACTGGAGTGGTTTGCCACTTCCTACTCCAGGAGATCTTCCCGACCCAGGGATCAAACCCTGTCTCCTGTGTCTCCTGCATCAGCAGGTAGATTCTTTACCAATGAGTCACCTGGGAAGTCTAAAAACACAGGGGAGTGGCTCTATTTAGCTGAAGTACATTTGAAGGAATGATTTCAGTGGGCCCAGACTCCTGCAACTTCCCATACATAGAAAAGTGCAAAACCCCTTAACTTGGGATATCTGGTTTTAATTAACAATAAGCTTTTGATGTTCAAACTACTTGCCCTTTGTTGCAAAACTTATATATAACGTGACTCCTCTCCTCACCTCCTCAGAGCAATTCTCTCAGGATCATTTGAGAGGGTGTCTCCTGGGCTTGAAGTTCTAAAAATTCCCACCAAATAAAACATAACTCTCAACTTTGAGGTTGTGAATATTTTTTAAGGCAACAGACTTTAATGCCTTTCTAATCCTTTCTTTGGAATAGTGGAAACTTATAATTTCAACAGAAATATATAAAAAATTCAAAAACTCATTCTCTATGGTAGGAATAACATTTGGACCAAAACTCCTATGAATTTCATAATCTGTGATGACCTAAAGTTCCTAATTACACTTATTGACACAGTTGACCCTCTGATGCGTTTTGCTCACTCTGGTGCATCGGTGAGAACACCCACTCTGAATTGCTTTGAACGTTTGGATCAGTACATATGTGAATTTAATTTGTGGAGCACCTAATAAAATGTTCTATAAAAATAAAACATTTCATTTATTAAGATTTTACAGAGAGGCACACAGGAGGACAACAAATCCCTGACGTAGAAGCTGATGATCTGTAAGAAGTCAGACGGTAGTTGAATTCTAAGCTTTGTGTATTCTGATCCAGGGGTTACTGAGGAATACAGCTAATATGATGAAGGATACCAGTAGTAAGCTCTTGGCAACACACTGAGAGTAAGGCTCTCCTGCAAGACAATAAATCAAACTAAGCAACTTTTTTTTTGTCATTATCATCATCATCATTTTTTAAAACTTTTTATTTTGTACTGGGGTACAGCCTATTAATAATGTTGTGATAGTTTAAGGTGAAGAGCAAAGGGACTCAGCCATACACATATACATGTATATATACATATATAGATGTAGCCATTCTCCCCTAAACTCCCCTCCCATCCAGGCTGCCACATGACATTAAGCAGAGTTCTCTGTGCTGTACAGTAGGACCTTGTTGGTTATCCATTTTAAATAGAGCAGTGTGAGCAACGTTTTTTTGGTCCTGGGGGCATTCTTGGCTGAGCCATACAGCCTATGGGATCTTAGTTCCCTGATCAGGGATCCAGAGATCAAACCCACGCCCTCTACAGTGAATGCACAGAGTCTTAACCACTGGACCACCAGAGAATATCCAGGAATGTTGTTATTTCTTAACTTTTTGGGTAACTAGGTAGAAATAAGCCAAAACATAAATAGTGATCATTTCTAAATGGCAACATCTGTACATGTTTTCTTTTTACAATTTTGCTATACGTTTTAACTTTCCTGTGACATTTATACTTTTTTCAAAAGTTTTTTAATTGATGTAACATAATGATAACCATTTTAGAAAAGGGCTTTACCTACCTCGATAATATTGGGTCAGTGGATACAGAAGTTGTGGCCAACAAACCTCATTTCTGTTACAGTCGTACTCTGTATAATTGATCTGGAATCTACAAAACATTTTAGAAGGTTACAATAGCTATAACAAAACATGCTTTTGATGAGCTGCATCAAAACCTGATTAAAGGGCTTCCCTGGTGGCTCCAGTGGTAAGGAATCCATCTGTCAACGCAGGAGACATGGGTTCAATTCCTGATCAGGTAAAATCCCATGTGCCTTGGAGCAACTAAGCCCGCATGCCACAAGTACTGAGCCTGTGCTCTAGAGCCCAAGAGCTGCAGCTACTGAGACCACATGCCTAGAGCCTGTGCTCTGTAACAAGAGATGTCACTGCAATGAGAAGCCCGCAAACCAAAACTGAAGAGTAGACCCTGCTCTCTGCAACTAGAAAGTCCTCGGGAGCAGCAGTGAAGACCCAGCACAACCAAAAATAAACAAATAAAATTATTTTTAAAGACTCATTTAAAACTTGATTAAAGAAGTAAAGCTTTTGTTTGTCTTTTACTTACTCAGCAGCACTACGTGGCATGTGGGATCTTACTCCCCCCACCAGGGATCAAACTCATGCCCCCTGCAGTGGCAGCACGGAGTCTCAACCACTGGATCACCAGGGAGGTCCCTAAACTTCTTAGTTTTGAACATATGTTTTTCTGCTTCCTGATCATGTCACTGAGATCAGCAAACAGATTACCTTGTAAGGGGACGGGGTAACTGTGCGGGTATCTTAATAAACTGGACCGATGCACCAATGGGGAAGAGGTCAGCCTTGTCCTCACAAGTCAGTCCACACTGGAACTGCCAGGTCACGGAGGAGAACCTGGGAGGGAAAGGTCACGCAGGCGTCAAAGCCACCGCTCACTTCTGGTCTGCTAAGAACACCGGGTAACTGACACAACAACATGAGCTGGGCTTCTCCTATACACGGTTCACGTTTTCCTGGTGCTGCCTTTCCCCCTTTGTAGTACGGAAATTTTCAACTGCACACACAAGCTGAGACAGCTGTGTAATGAACCCTTGTGGACCTACCACAGGCTGCAACAACTACCAGCATTTTGCCAGTTCTGCTTCTTCTCTTCTCCCCCGTCATCTCATTTCATGCTGGTGCTTTTAAAGTTCATTTGTTTTATCACTTGTTTGTCTCAAACAATAGTGTAATAGTAATAACAGCAGCAGCAGCTAACAATTTTTGAGGGCTTTCTATGTTATTGCTGCCTTTTTGCCTATCCCTGCAGCCCTTTGCTTTTCTTCTAGTAACTGCGCCCCAGTTTTCCCTAGAGGGAACTAACTCTCTCCCACTCTGTCGAGCAGACGAGAGGGGACTCACCTGAACCTAGGAATGTGCCCATCACCTACACCCGGTCAATCAGATCTGTCTACTCTCCTGGCCATAGTGATTGGCTCAGAATGGAGCACATGACTGAAACTGAACCAATGAAAGTCTTCCTAGACCATTTTTGAGAAAGATGGGGAAACGAGGCACCCTCTTTCCACCGGACTTGCTAATCTGATATAAGCCTGAAGTTGCTGGTGTTCTTCTTTGCCACCTCCTGAGGAAACTTCCCTGCGAATGCACACTTAGCCTCAATGCCATCATACCTAGTCTCGACGCCAAGTATCTCCTGCTGAGTCATCCCTTCCACGGCGCCAGCATCGGAGAAGAGGATGCGGATGTTCAGCTGCGCGGGAACATCCAGGCAGATGCCACTCACGTTGCTGTCAGGTGGGTCTGCGCCTGCATCAAGGGCATCCACACCTGGAGAGGTGTTAAGTTGTGCATTTTGGAAAAAAGAATTTCGTTTCTGTTCTCCTACAGTACTGTAATGTAACCCCCCAAATTGGAAATATTATTAGGCAGGAATCAGAGGATTGAGTCTTTAATCTCTAACAGGCTCTAGTTACATGCCTCCCATGGCTTCCCTGGTGGCTCAAACGGTAACACGTCTGCCTGCAATGCAGGAGACCTGGGTTCGATCCCTAGGTTGAAAAGATCCCCTGGAGAAGGAAATGGCAACCCACTCCAACACCCTTGCCTGGAAAATCTCATGGATGGAGGACCCTGGTAGGCTACAGTCCATGGGGTCACAAAGAGTCGGAAATGACTAAGCAACTTCACTTTCACTTTTCGTGTTCAAAATGTCTCCTTGGGCTTCCCTGGTGGCTCAGTGGTCAAGAATCTGCCTGCCAATGCAGAAGACGCATGTTCAATCCTGGATCCAGGAAGATCCCACATACTACGGAACAACTGAGCCCATGAGCCACAACTACTGAGCCTGTGCTCTAGAGCCCATGAGCTGCATCTACTAAGCCCACGTGCCGCAGCCCGAGCGCCCTAGAGCCTGTGCTCCACAACAAGAGAAGCCACAAACGAATAATTAAAAAAAAAAAAAATAGAGACTTAAAGAAAAGTGTCCCCTGTATGTTAACTCAGTCACTGGAACTTTAAAATCTTTGACTCACCTAATAAAACCATAAATTATGATTCAGTTCCCAAGCTCCTCATTGACATCCACCCAGAGTTTGAACAGAAATATTGACTTGTAGTAAAAGACCTTGAGACTTATTCTGTGCAGTCACTGTTCTAGTAAAAGCTTGTGTAAGACATTTAGAATCCATACTAACAACTTTAGTTACTATAGATCAAATAGTTCAAAAGCAATTTCCTGGTGTGCTGCCATAGCAGTAATACAAATGGAAGAGGATAAAACTGGAAAAGAGATGAATTGCCATTCATCTCGAAAACTGGCCTCTGCGGGGGTGGGAGGAGAAGAAACAGCAAGGTCAGTCGCAGGATGTGGATGGCAAGCCTTAGGGTCACTCTGGGGGGATTTCTTTGTTTCTTCAGGAATCAGGAAGGCTGTCACCAACAGTTTCGTTCTCCTTGATACATGGGCTCAGCACTGTTCCTCTTCTGCTCATTAACGAGGACCAGGGTTGACCTGCAGCTTAGATACGAAATACAAGCTAACAGCTTCCACCATGAAGGCAGCACAATGCCTTCACCTCTGATTTCCCAACTCTGGCTTTCTGTCTTGAAATTTCCCGTGGTTTTTACTTCTTCGGTGCTTTACTGACCCCTTCCCTGCATCCCACGGGCACCTCCATGGCCCACCTCACTGGCCGACAGGTTAACAAGGAGTTGACAAGCCCCGACCCCTCGGTTCTACTTCCAGATGAGGACCTAACTCTGGGCTTAGGGTCTTGAGCAGAAGTGGGACAGGCAAACCACGTTGCTGGCCAGACCCCACTGCCTGCGTCAGAGAGTGGTCAGCAGTACCTCAGCCAGGCATACATATTACTTGATCCCTGGCCACCCCCAGGGAAGAGGACAGAGGGGGTTGTAATGATTCAGACCCTAATCACGACAGGTGGGGAAAGTTCAGGGGCATGTGTCTGGTTGGTCCTTTGTATGAATCCCAACCTGATGAGCTGAAGTGACCTCGGAAGGTGTAGAAAGGGTAAAGACAGGACTCGGTGTTTGGGGGCAGGGGGAGGGTTTGCACTCCCAGCAGCATCCACAGGGATGGGAGGGGACTTAAGAAAGCAGATGCTGCAGCGTCAGATAGCTCGTTCAGGCCCCAAGAGGCAATCCCAGGAAGGACAGGAAGAAAAGAAGCTCTCTCTGTATTCAAAGTGCCTTTATACACTCAAGCATGCACGCCCAGTCGCTTCAGTCATGTCTGACTCTTTGCGACCCCATGGACTGAGGAGGCTGGCGGGCTACAGTCCATGGGGTCACAAAGAGTCGAACAGGACTGAAGCAACTTAGCATGCACACATGGACTGTACCCCGCTGGCCTCTTCTGTCCATGGGATTCTCCAGGCAAGAGTACTGGAGCGGGCTGCTGTGCCCTCCTGCAGGGGATCTTCTCCACCAAGGGATCGAACCGCAGTCTCTTATGTCTCCTGCATTAGCAGGTGGATTCTTTACCACTAGTGCCACCTGGGAAGCCCTTTATGCATTCCAGATTCCCTGAGAAATCAGAGCAACGCTACCAGACTTGCTGGCTGGGAGAAGAGAAAAAGCTAGGAACCCTGGGTTTAGCTCCAGCTCTGCCACAACAAACTGTGACCTCAGACCACCCCTGTGAGCCACAGCTCAGTGACCAGATGGACACTCTGTAACTGGAGTGGAAATCGGGCTCATTGGAGCTAAGTCTGTTCCATGTACTCCCCGCGGTATATCTCTTCTTCACACACCAAACCCCTGCATATCTCTTCACACACCAAACCCCTGTGACCTCAACACTCGGAGCAAATGCCTCTGACCAAAGACGCTGGAACATCAAATCTTTTTATCTGGCCTTGGTGACCCCACTATTATTAGCTCTGTTATACCTTAATTTCTTTCTTTCTTTTTTAATAGCTTTATTGATATGCCATATAGTTCACCTACTTAAATTTAAATGTATAATTCAATTCAATTATATTCACAGAGTTATGCAACCAGCAGCAGATTCAACTTTAGAGCATTTTCATCACCCTCCCCAAAAGAACTCCTATACTCACTAGCAATCACCCTTCCTTTCCTTCCAACAGCCTGAGCCTTGGGCAACCACTAACCTGCTTTCAGTGTCTATAGGTTTGCCTTTCCTGAACACCGCATTATAAATGGAATCCTACAGTATGTGCTCCTTTGTGTCTAGCTTCTCTCACTTGGCACAATGTTTTCTATCACCTTTTAAGTTAACAAAATTGCTTTTGTAAATTATAAAACCAGTTCTCAACTGTCCATATTGCTGGCAATCAAAAATAGGAATGCAGACTGACACACACTCAAAAATCCTTAAATTTCATTAAGACTTCCTTTTCCAAAGACCATTAGCTTGTAAAACAACTGGGCAATTTGAACTTCCTGTAGATTTCCTCCTTAAAAAAAAAAAAAGCCATTGTGAATAAGAGGTAAAAGACACAAAAAGCCTCCTACCTGGAGAGCTAACCTCTAAACAAATGTCTGTTGGATCACAGCAAAGAAAGACGGCTGCTGAGTCAGGCTTTAATGCCACATCTGACGCTACATAGTCAGAGCAACCGAGGAACATCTTTCACACGCGTGCAGCTTTGACTTACGTATTATTTCAAGCCAGCCATCACTGAGATCGTTGTAATTGGAGTTGCCTCTCATTGCAACATGAGTCACTTGTACTAATGAATCAAGCAGTTCAACAGCATTCTCCCTGCAAGAGAGGAAGACACTTCTCAGCTTCTGACCAGCAGGTCTTGTCCTGAAGTCCTTTCTGAGGGTGTCCAGGTTGTGCTTGCTGGATGCCTAAACAAAAAAAAAACTGCCAGGGGATCTAGGCTGGGAGTCTCACCCCTCAAGGATGGTCTTCCCCAGATGAACTTACACAGCAAGGGGAGGATGTATGGAAGCAATCTCTCACTTCAGACTTAGAACATTAGTAACTTACACTAGAATCATGTGCAGGCTCCTTTGGGTGTCAAAGAACTTGGCAGGTGGGTAGATCACATGTCAAGTTACCAGGATAAGTTCATGGGCCAGAGTGACCCCATAGTAAAAGGAACCTAAATAATTAGCTAGAAGTTTGAGCTATGAAATGAGGTGAAAAGGACTTCTCTGGTGATCCAGTGGATAAGAATCTACCTGCTAAGGCAGGGGACAGGGTTCACCCCCTGCTCTGGGAAGATACTATACGCCGAGAAGCAACTAAGCCCGTGCGCCACAACCACTGAGCCCGCATCCTGCACCACTGAAGCCTGTGTGCCTAGTGCCCATGCTCTGCAATGAAGAATCCCCCCTGCTCGCCACAGCTAGAGAAAGCCCAAACACAGCAACAAAGACCCAGTGCGGCCAGAAACAAATTTTTAAAAATTTGGTTTAAGATTAAGAACTAGAACTTAGCATCTCTCTTGTTCCAGTGACCTCACTGGAGGTACAAATCTTATGAACCACAAGGGAGAGACTTTGACTGTTGACTCAGGCCTCACACTCTTCCATCAGGGGCCACTGTGGGTAACCTATTCCCACACTTTCTCTTCCCTTCTCAATGTCACCTCAACTTATTTTCTGCTCTTCAGAGAAGTACACCACTTGGGATATATTTCAGATGAGATGGGTGTAAGAACGAAAGTGAAAGTGGTAGTTGCTCAGTTGTGTCTGTGTTGCTCAAATTTTGCGACCCCATAGACGCATGGAATTCTCCAGGCAAGAATACTGGAGTGGGTTGCCAGTGTATTTCCTTCTCCAATACATGCAATCAAAACCACAATAAGATACCACTTCACATCTACTCAGTTCAGCTCAGTCGCTCAGTCATGTCTGACTCTTTGCGACGCCATGAATTGCAGCACACCAGGCCTCCCTGTCCATCACCAATTCCTGGAGTTCACTCAAACTCATGTGCATCAAGTCAATGATACCATCCAGCCATCTTATCCTCTGTCATCCCCTTCTCCTCCTGCCCCCAATCCCTCCCAGCATCAGAGTCTTTTCCAATGAGTCAACTCTTCACATGAAGTGGCCAAAGTATTGGAGTTTCAGCCTCAGCATCAATCCTTCCAATGAACACCCAGGACTAGTCTCCTTTAGGATGGACTGGTTGGATCTCCTTGTGGTCCAGGGGACTCTCAAGAGTCTTTTCCAACATCACAGTTCAAAAGCATCAATTCTTTGGTGCTCAGCTTTCTTCACAGTCCAACTCTCCCATCCATACATGACCACTGGAAAAACCACAGCCTTGACTAGACAGACCTTTGTTGGCAAAGTAATATCTCTGCTTTTTAATATGCTATCTAGATTGGTCCTAACTTTCCCTCCAAGGAGTAAGCGTCTTCCCAAAAAAATAAAGTCTGACACTGTTTCCACTGTTTCCCCATCTATTTCCCATGAAGTGATGGGACCAGATACCATGATCTTAGTTTTCTGAATGTTGAGCTTTAAGCCAACTTTTTCACTTTCATCAAGAGGCTTTTTAGTTCCTCTTCACTTTCTGCCATAAGGGTGGTGTCATTTGCATATCTGCGGATATTGATATTTCACATCTACTAGGTTGGCTATTATTCAGAAAACTGGAAAATAACATGTGTTGGCGAGGGGGAATTCCCTGGCAGTCCAGTGGTTAAGTCTACAAGCTTCCACTGCAGGGAGTAAGGGTTCAATCCTTGGTCAGCGAACTAAGAGCCCTCCTGCTGAATGGCATGGCCAAAAAAACAAACAAGTGTTGGCAAGGATGTGGAGAAACTGGACCCCTTTTACGCTGTTGGTGGGAATGCAAAATGGTACAGCCTCTACGGAAAACAACATGGCAGCTCCTTAAGAACCGAACATGATGATCCAGCCATTCCATTGTTGCGCACACACCCAGAAGAGCTGAGAACAGGCGCTCAGACAAAAAGTGACCCAAGGCTTTCAAAACACAATTCACAATGCACTATTCCACAAATGTGGAAATGCCTCAAATATCCATCAACTAAGGAATTAATAAATAAATGTCACATATATACACACACACACATATAAATATATATATATATATCTCCATACAATGGAATATGATTCAGTCGTGAAAAAGAATGAAGCACTGACACAGGCTACAAACATGGATATCTCAACAACAGAATGCTGAGTGAGAAAAGTCAGATATAAAAATTCACAAAGTATAGGAGACCATTTATATGAAATATTCAGAATAGGTAAATCCATAGAGACAGAGAGTGAATTGGCTGTCGCCAGAGCTGAGGGGAGGGAGGAATAGAGAGTGATTTCTAAAAAGTACAGGTTTCAGGGATGTCCTTGGTGGTTCAGCAGCTAAGGCTCTGAGCTCCCAGCACAGGGGGCTCCAGTTCAATCCTTGGTCAGGGAACTACATCCCATATGCTGCAACTAAGACCTGCTGCAGCCAAATAAATATATATTTTTTTAATTAAAAAATAAAAAGTATAGGTTTCATGTTGCAGAGACCAAAATGTGCTGGAACTAAACAGAGGTGGTAGTTGTACAACATTATGACTGCACTAAATGCCAGTCAACTATTAGAATGATTATGTTGTGTGAATTTTGCATCAATTAAAAAAAAAAAGAATGCATATGAATATCCATAAATTTTCCAAACCCCACCCAGATAATTAAATGGGAAATTCTTTATACATCATGTAACAAAGCTTAAAAATTCTTTAAATGTTAATCACCAATGACACTTAGCTCCAACCCTTTCTCTGATTTTCTAGGAATGTGGGGTCCAATGATGTGAACAAACTTCCCAGGGAAATTTGCATAAATACGGATGAAACTTCCGAAAATGTCTATTTGCACTTATGCTGATGTTTGAATCAACTCTAAATTGTACTGGAAGTTTGTACTGTTTTTTGTTTTTTTTAATTTATTATTATTATTTGGTTGCGCTGGGTCTTTGTTGCTGCATGCGGGTTTTCTCTCGTTGCAGAGCACATGCTCACTATCTGTGGCCTGAGGGTTTAGCTGCTTCAAAGCATATGGGATCTTCCTGGACCAGGGATCAAACCCGTTTCCCCTGTATTGGCAGATGGATTACTAACCACTTGACCACCAGGGAAGTCCATGAAGTTTGTACTATTTACTATCACTTCCACATAAGTTTCATTCAGACTGAAGTTTTTCATGCTGTCTTTAATACTCATGGTGGGGAGGGGGGGTGGTGAATTAAATTTAAGCAAACCACTCAAAACGTAGATAAATCCATCAGTGAGACACTCACCTAAGCTTAGTACAGTTTTCATTAATTCCAACTTCTAAAAGGCACCCAGATAGTACATTTTCTCCAAATAAAATGGGTTTGAGAGTTGCTGTTGAACACAAACTCCTTCCGGCTATAAAATAAAAAGATTATTCTCTTGCTATTTTTGCAAAACAAAAGTAAGTAAAAGATTTACCTCAAAGTTTTTCTTAAAAAAAAACAAACAAACAGAGAACAATAAGCAGAAATAGCTTCCAGTTCTCTAGAAATGAGGTCATTGTTACTCTAATCCTTTGAAAGCTGAACAAAGGCTACTTTCTGTATCAAAATACCTGGACAGGGATCAGGGGTTTATTCTGAACCTGAAATTTAATGCCTTCTGGCACATGTGGGTAATTACCACTGATGCAAAGATTTTCCATAGTTTGGAATGAAACTATTTTCCTGTCTCTGATTAGCACCATCTTGGGTTAATCAATGACAACAATGACAATGGACTCTCCAGCCACTTTCACATTTAAATCTCTCTTATTGAAAATCAGCACTTCAAGTGAAAACAGTTAACATTTTTTATAGAAAGAAAAAAGAAAAGGAAGCTGCAGAAGCATGGAAAACAACCACCCCTAGGCTAAATAAACACACCAGGCTTTAAAGTAATTGGTTACTCGATCAGATTCAAAATATGGCAATATTTCCAATTATAGTTCACCAGCTGCTGCTGTTGCTAAGTCGCTTCAGTCATGTCCGACTCTGTGCAACCCCATAGATGGCAGCCCACCAGGCTCCACCGTCCCTGGGATTCTCCAGGCAAGAACACTGGAGTGGGTTGCCATTTCCTTCTCCAATGCATGAAAGTGAAAAGTGAAAGTGAAGTTGCTCAGTTGTGTCCGACTCTTAGCGACCCCATGGACTGCAGCCTACCAGGCTCCTCCGTCCATGGGATTTTCCAGGCAAGAGTACTGGAGTGGGCTGCCATTGCCTTCTCCGCTAGTTCACCAGAGAGCTAGTCATATCATCAAATCAGATTACCAGGATACCAAAGGTGTAAAGTTGTGACATTATTTGTCCCGTTGGTGCTTAGAGCTCGAACAGGCTTGCCAAGTTGGTAACCTAGACAAACACAACACACAAGAATGAGCATCTTTCCCTCTTAGTTTATTTCAATGCAACAGGCGCTAGCTCGTCAAATAACAGAAAGAAGGAATCCACAATGAAAGGAAACATGCGCTCAACGTTCTTTTTCAGAATACCCTCAAGAGAAGGACATCAACATCACTCCTTTCATTTGTTTCGTTTTTTATTGAGGTATGAAGTGAAGTCGTTCAGTTGTGTCCTACTCTTTGCAACCCCATGGACTGCAGCCTACTGGGCTCCTCTGTCCATGGGATTTTCCAGGCAAGAATACTGGAGTGGGTTGCCATTTCCTTCTCCAGGGGAACTGCCCGGGCCAGGGATCGAACCTGGGTCTCCCGCATTGTAGGCAGGTGCTTTACCAGCTGAGCCACAAGGGAAGCCCTTTTACTGAGGTATAGTTGATTACAGTGCTGTGTTAGTTTCAGGTGTACAGCAAAGTGACTCAGTTATAGACATGTTCTTTTTCAGATTCTAAAACACAGATGTTAGTGTGGTTTTTTGAAGACACTTTTAAAGTGAAATCTGAGAAATGAAAACTAGGCAGGAGTCAGTCTTAGAACTCTCACCTTGGAGAACAATAAGCTGCTGGGCAGGCCAGTTCATGAACACTCACTGAGTGATTAGTACGGCTTATCACAGGGGCTCATAAAGGAAACTTAAAACCAGAGTAACTTTCCCATGTGGCCTTTTTCCAGTAAACTAATTCAACCCCAAGGTCTGATTTAGCTCCTATTCCCATCCATTTCCTAGTAATCCAGCTTACGGTTTCCACCTTTTTAATGTGAAAAAGTTCACAAGCACAGAAAAGTTAAAAGTAACACCATGAACCTCACTCAATACAGCCACCACCTAAAGTCAACCACTGTTAACATTTAGCTGTATTCTTCTTAAGTAAGTGTTAGTCATTCAGTCATGTCCGACTTTTTTTGATCCCATGGACTGTAGCCTGCCAGGCTCCTATGTCAGGAAATTCTCCAGGCAAGAATACTGGAGTGGATTGCCATCTCCTTCTCCAGGGCTCCTGTAGGGAAAATTAGAATGGACGCCTCAAGTCCAAGGGAACCCCTGGGCCTATTCATTACCAGAGTGTTCCTCTCCTTTGTAAAGCGCCTCTGACTGCTAGATCATGAGCCATTCAGGGCCCACTGCTCTTCTGATCTTAACATATCTAATGTGCACCCCAAAGATCTTTCCTTCAGGATAGATAAAATATTTCCCATTTTTAGAAGCTTTATAACACCAAAACACAAATTTCAATAAAACACCACAAACAATATATTAATTTATATTAATAAGAAATATAAAGATATTTGTCTTATCTATTATAAAAGTATATATATTTGGGGTGAGAGGGGCAGGACTATTTGAAAATAAGTTGTAGGCATCATGACACTCACATCATGAAAGCTCCATCAGACATCTCTCAAAACTAAGGATATTTCCCTACATCATCATGATGTCAATGAGTGACTTTCACTTTCACTTTGTTCATATAAATTGGGATACCATCGAGGTTCCTGCATGGTGTTTGCGTTTCCAGCATTACACCCAACCCTTCCCAATAAGCGGCCTCCCCTCTGGCCATGGGTCTAATCCTGCCAGAGTACACTTCATGCTCATGTCTGCCTCCTTGGCTTCCCCCAGGTTATTCCTATCCCCAGCACCCTTTCCAATTATCTGTTTCTCAAGACACAGTCTCCTCCACGCAGCCCACAGTGGAAACACACCCAGGGCAGGGTTCTGACTTGCTCGGTGCTTTTCCTCCAGCCTAGGAGCAAAACCTGGCATGCGGACTTTCCTGGTGGTCCAGTGGTTAAGAATCCGCCTTCCAACGCAGGGGCCTTGGGTTTGAACCCTGGTCGGGATCCCACACGCCTCAGGGAAACTAGATCCCACATATCAACCCAATACACCCAGAAAAATAAATAAATATTTTTAAAAAAACAAAATAAAACCTAGCACGTGCTGGACATTCAACACTGTTCCTTAGTGATGCAGTCTGGGCAAATGGTCAATATTCCACTCCCCTGAATCCTGGAGCAACTGACCCTAGTAACCGACCTCGTTTGTTAATTATCTTGGGTCATTCACTGTAGTTTCCTGTGACTTAGCGCCGTCAGCTCCAAAGAAGAGAGTCCCTGAGGACAGGGCCCATGTCAGATAGTCCTTGAAAAACCCCATCCAGCCTCAGAAAGTGCTAGAGAGACACCGTCTCTCTATACACAAGCTGTGTCTCTGCCTGATTGGTTCTGGCTCTTGATGTATTCTTTGTTGACGAGAGCATCAACATTTCTCATATATTCTGACAGGTTTTCTCAGAAACCTTGTCAAATTAAGTCAGTGACATAAAAATTCTTAAATTTCAGGAGCCTGGTCTCTTTTTTTTCCCCCTCAGTTACCTTGGAGTTTATATAAACTAAGAGAAAAAGGTCATAATGTTTTCATGCAGTACATATGTCATTCTTTAAATAACAATTGTGACTTATAACAGAAATAATTAAGGAATGCTGCACTTGTGATCCATACAAAACATCAACATTTTGGGTTGTACATAATTTAAAGAAATGTCCCAAACACTTCTCGAAATACTGTAGTAGCCAATAAATACACAGAGGAATGCCTTAGGTGGCCATGGGCATGCAGTTTAGAAAATAAAGAAAAAAAAAATCACACTAGAACTGCTTCATTTCTTCAAAATCACTGAGTAGGAAAAGCAACATTGAACTTCCATACTGATTTTACATAACTTCTGTACTGTACCTTGACTTAACCAGAGTCTGCTCTTAAAAGCCAACAATAAACCCTAACATTAAAAGCCTATTTAAAAGAAAATATATAAAGAATTGTGTATAATTAAATCAGTATACATAAATATTGAAGATCATGCAAAGCAAAAAGTTACTAAAAAGTTTAAAAATGTTGTTCCTTCATGATTAATTACTGCGTGCTGAAGAATAGTAAGGGAATTCTCTATAAGTTAAAATAAAAGTTGTTCCTTCATGATTAATTACTGCGTGTTGAAGAATAGTAATGTAGTTCCCTGGTGATCAAGTTTAGCACTCCACACTGTCACTGTTGAAGCCCAGGTTCAATCCCTCATCAGGGAATGAGGATCTCAGAGGTGGCGGAGCACAGCCTCCCACCTCCCCCACCAAAAAAAAAAAAAGAGGGAGGGAGGGAGGAATTAGGAGTTTGAGATTAGGAGATACAAATGATTATATACATAAAACAGATAAACAGTGGGGACCTACTGTGTATCACAGGGATCTGTATTCAGTGTCTTGTGATAGACCATAGAGGGAAGGAATACGAGGGGGGAGTATATACACGTGTGTATAACTGGGTCACTGTGCTATATATCTGAAACTAACACAACACTGTAAATCAACTATACATCAATCAAATAAATTATTTCATTTAAAAAAAGACCAGTAGCTAAAGAGAAAGACTGTTTTAGCTTTACAACTCCGACTATATATAACACGTAATGAAAAAAAAAGTAAGCTGTTAGCAGGAAAAGAATACAGTGTCACAAGAGAAAAAGAGAAAGGTCAGAGTCACGAACTAAAATTGGAAACAATTACTTACAATCATCATTATAGCACAGGAGTGTTGAACTAAAATGTGTTTGTAAGATCAGTGATTGATATGCACTCTCACCTGGGTTTCCAGACCATTCCTGTTCATTACCACTGTTATAGCTTAAAAATTTCACTGTAAATCTCTGTGTCATGATTCCTAGAAATAAAATAAAAATATAATGTCACCAATTTACTAAGAAATTATCCACCATAGTGTTGTTTTCTTTACCTTATAATTGCATTTCAACATGCAAAAAAAAAAAAAAAACCCACTGTTTTTTGATTAAATCATAAACACAAATAAGAAAAACAGGTCTGAATTAGTTTATCTGTTATAATTATGAGAATTGTGAAGAAAGAAAAAAAACGCTTTAAATTAAAAGCATTCTCGCTGCCCTTCACAAAGTTACCTTTCTGCTGGGCATTAATTTCTGCCCTAATAAATCTGACGTTTATTTCACTGATTGTATTATTATTCCACCTGAAAATATAATGTTCTTCCACGTTCACGTTCCTGGGGGCTGGTCCAGTACTTAAAAGTGTTTCTGGAAATAAGAGAGTACTTTCATAAATTAAAGACCTAAAAATAAAAATATTAAAGACCTTCCTTTAAGGGTTCAAGCCTATTAATGGCAGTTCCCTCTGCCTGGGTGGCCGTCTCCCACCCCCATCCCTGCCCTGCAGACCCAATTCCTTTACACAGCAGGGTCATCACCTCCTCAAGAAGCTGTCCTCAGATCTCCAAATCAGCATTAGCTACCTCCTCTTTCCACACCATCCCAATAAACTGAGTGAGCTCCATCCCTTCCCTTTTTTAAAAATATTTACTTTTTATTTATTCATTTATTTGGCTGCTTTGGGTCTTAGTTGTGGCATGGGAAGCCTTAGGTGCACCATGTGGGACATAGTCCCCTGACCAAGGATCAAATCTGGGCCCCCTGCATTGGGAGCATGGAGTCTTAACCACTGGACCACCAGGAAAGTCCCTGTCCCTTTCCTCTATTTCAGCCTCCCTGGTACCCAGCTCATGGCCTAGTGCAAAGCACAGGCTTGGAAGAGTATCTGTTAAATGCAAGATTACAGAAAGAGTACATCTGGTAAAGATTACATCTGTTAAAGCAAAGATTACAGAATGTCAGCTCTTTAAGAGCAGGGGCCTGGTGTCTAGTTCACTACTATATTGTATGTACTAATAGCTGATGGAAGGAAAGAGTAAGTTCCAAGAATTATAACACATTGAAAAGAAACACAAGTAGTATCCTTCATGGAAAAACAAAAGTCCTGGTAATATTGGCCAAATTCTATGTACTTCAGTTGGCTGCATTACAATCACAGAGTTTAATGACTGGAAAAAGAAAAGCAAGCAAGAAGTGAAAATGCTGGGTCCTAAAGAACCTTTAACTCTCTGAAAAACACTTAAGAAAAAGCCCACACACCCAGAGAACAAGGAGGGACCCTGGAACCCACATAATCCAGGACTGAGAAGGATTGGGTTCAAGGTCACAGATGTTACTCCACAGTAAGTCAAGATGGAACAAGGAACAAGCAAAATACTAGTGGGTATTTCTCTAACAACTACAAATCTCCTAAAATTCTTAATGAAAATGTGTTCTACTCTGGGACTACGGTAAGTCTCTTGCATACGAACGAGTTCCATTCCAAAAGCGTGTTCATAAGTCCAACACAGTTAGCCTAGGTACCCAACTGACGCAATTGGCTCTATAGTACTGTACTGTGATAGGTTAATAATAGTTTTCACACAAATAATACATTAAAAACAAACACAAACAATGAAGAAAACATTTCTAATCCTTCAGTACAGGACCTTGAAAAGTACAGTACGAGAACTGGCATACAGGGGCTGGCATCGAGTGTAGAGGCGAGGAGGGAGAGGAGCTGGGAGATGGTAGAGCTATAGGATCGTCAGCAATAGGAGACGAAGGACAAGATGAAATTTCACTCAGGCCTGATGGTGGTGGAACACGTGTTTGCATCTTGCAAAGTTCGAAACTTGAAGGTTTGTATATAGGGACTTACTGTATATATTCCTTGTGAGAAATTATATATATTCCTATAGAAATGGTATAAAAGTCTAACATTAAAATACCTGTATTGGTGATGAATCTGTCTAAGTCAGTTGCTTCCTCATAGATTACTTTCGGTGTAACTATGCCTGAAAAAACATACATAAATGAACTTCCACAGGAGTACATGAACCTCACGTGTTCACATTTACCTACGAAAATGAAAGTTTGCCAAACAAATACAGTGCCTATGCCTGCCCTGTACGCCAACTACTCAGCTCCCCTCCACTCCCCAAATGCCATCAAACAACCCGCTATTCTTGGCATCTAATTGGCATCTAAGGTCCATGCTCAAATGGACATAACTTACCTCCCATAGCACCATTCTTTATCTTTGCACTGGTAATCCCATCTCGTTCTAGGTACTCCTCCAGGCTAGTAATGCACTGAACATCAAAATTCTGCAGGAAAGCCACAGGAGCGTTGTGCAGGCACTGCCCAGCCAGGGACACCTGAGGGCAAGGGGGGAATGCCGACAGATTTATGACTTCCTTTCTGGTCATAGAAAAAAGAGATCAGTGTCTTGGAAAAGCATCCTTTCTGCAGCCTGCTTCTACTGCTGGGTTAGCTCCAACAAAGGCTAGGGCATTCACTAGTTAACTGACTTGAGCAGAGTGTCTACTTGACTTGCTAATCAAACCCCGGAAGCCACTGGCTGCAGGGTCACAGTAAGTACAGTTTTTAAGAAAATTCCCTGCTCTGCATCATTTACTCTGCAGAAACATGATTACACTCAGCTGCAGTTTCTTTTCTGTTGTTGTCTTTTGTTTTTTCACTTTTTGGCCATTCCAGGCAGCATACAGGATCTTGGTTCCCCCGGCCAGGGAGGGAACCCGTGTCCCCTGCAGTGGAAGCACAGAGTCTTAACCACTGGACTGCCTGGGAGGGTCCCTCAACTTCATTTTCTCTCCCTCATTACAAATGCATTTTTGTTAAAGCCATAAGAACGGATTCATATGGATAGTAAAGAGAAACAGTTTAGCCTCCCATGTCATCTTCCCATAAATACTTTTTCCTCATAATTTTGAACTTAATACAGGTAAGATTTCACATAAAACTCAAGTCTTAAAATATTTTTCAAAATTCTATTAAATATTTAATTAGCACAACACCATAAGCCAAATATACTTCAATAAAAAATAAATAAAATTTTAAAAGTATTTATGGCTTGCTAGAAATTGGCTGTTAAACTAATACAAGTGAGAAACAATAGTTACTTCCATGGAAACTTCTAGACGGTCTTTTGGTTTTATTTAGTAAGTTCACTCTGAGATTTAGCAAAGACAGATTGATTTAAGAGTGACTATCAAAAGACAAAAACACAATGCAGAGACCTTAAATGGCTGAGTGCCTGAAAAGTCCATAGGAGAAAAATACGTAATTCAGGAAGAGATTTTTTTTTTAGAATAACATGACTTAAATTAGTAAGAGGAAGGGGAAAGTGACAAAAAGCCTCTGGCATATTAAAACTGAAAGGATTACCTGCGGAAGAGTAAAATACGCCTTATCTACTGTCATAACGGGGTCTCCTTGTTTGTAACCAAAGTCTGAAAAGTCTTTTAGATCGGTATGCAAATACATGTCAAAGGAAACTTGATGTCCAGAGGAACTGCAAATTGATGAGAGAAACCACCATTAACATGATAAAAGCAATTGTTTTCAATTTTTTCTCTGCTTTTTTAATTATCAAAATAATATTTGTACTAAATGCCACTGACCTGTGCTTTTTAAAGTAGTTAATGGTTAATTTATGTTCCATGAGTTTTACTTCAATGCTAATAATAAAGTTGCTTTAAAATGTCAACAAGACAGAAATGTAAAAGACAAAAAGTTAAAGTCCCCCACGAGCCCATCACTCTTTCCCCCAACCCAGAGAATCGCTATTAACCATTTGTGGTATCAATTTCTTTTCAATGAGGCCTCCAAAATCACTGTGGATGGTGACCATAGCCATGAAATTAAAAGACGCTTGCTCCTTGGAAGGAAAGATATGACAAACCTAGAGACATGACTTTGCCAACAAAGGTCCCTATAGTCAAAGCTATGGTATTTTCAGTAGTCATGTACGGATGTGAGAGCTGGTCCATAAAGAAGGCTAAGCACAGAAGAACTGATGCTTTAGAACTGTGGTTCTAGAAAAGACTCTTGAGAGTCCCTTGGACTGCAAGGAGATCAATCCAGTCAATCCTAAAGGAAACCAGCCCTAAATATTCATTGGAAGGGCTGCTGCTGAAGCTGAAGCTCCAGTACTTTGGCCACCTGAGGCAAAGAGCCAACTCACTGGAAAAGACCCTGATGCTGGGAAAGATTGAGGGCAGAAGGAGAAAGGAGAGACAGATGATGAGATGGCTGGATGACATCATCAACTCAATGGACATGAGTTTGAGCAAACTCTGGGAGATAATAAAGGATAGGGAAGCCTGGCATGTTACAGTTCATGGGGTTGCAAAGAGTTGGACATGACTTAGCGACTGAACAACAACCAGCTCTTTCAAATACTTAACACAAAATAAACTTACTATGTGAAACCTAGAACTGAATCTAGAATGGAGGGACTGAAGCATGGAGCCTCTGGAGAGGTCCCGAGGAGGACATGGCCACATTCCAGGGCCATCTGGGTGCACACCCCTCTCCCGGGCAGCCCTTCAGACACTTACATGGTACCATGGTAGAAGTACCCAAGGAAGGGTGAGTTGGCGAGCTGCACACACAGGAATGGAAACCAGTCGGGGACTTCATGTGCCATCTGCATGGAGCAGAGCTGATCAAAGGGAGGATTAACATCTCCTCCAAAAACACCAGGGAAACAGGACTCCCTGAACAGTGCTGTTAAATCTGATGAGCATTCCTGGAAAGAAGATGTAGAGGAGCACAGAGAAGATTAAATCCTCCCTCTGCCCACTGTCAGGATCTCCTGGCCAGCATGATGCACTTGCTGCTGGAGACCAGCAGGGTGTGGTAGAGAAGGCAGGAAACAAACAGCTGGCCTCCAGGCTGAGAGTGTTTGCGCTCACAGCAAGTCATCTCCCTACCAGGCTCCAAGTCAGGAACTTCGGACCTTCACGGAATTTACATCTTAACTGGGGACCTAAGATATGCCTACAAATAAGATGAGAAAAAGAAAAGGTAATATGAAATAGACCGCAGGTGGAGAATTTTCAACTGGTATCACCACTCACGCTAGTATTCTTGCCTGGGAAATCCCATGGACAGAGGAGCCTGGCAGGCTACAGTCCATGGGGTCGCAAAGAGTCAGACACAACTTAGCAACTCAACAGCAGCAGCATTCAAATTCCTAGTCCAGAGAAATCTAAGGACAATTCCAGAAGAATCCTTGAATCATTCTTGTTATATCACGACCCGATTGGTATCATCAAGAAGTCACTTTATTTGGATGGACTTAGAGTGTTATGCAGAGTCAAGTCAGTCAGAAAGAGAAAAATAAATATCATATATTAACGCACATATGTAGAATCTAGAGAAAAGACCCAGATGAACCTATTTGCAAAGAAGAACTAGAGACACAGAGGTAGAGAACACAGGTACACCAATGGGGAAAAGGGGAGGCGGGATGAATTGGGAAATGGAAAACTAACGAGAACCTAGGTACAGCACAGGGAACTCTACTCAATACTCTGGTGACCTAAATGGGAAGGAAATCCAAAAAGGAGGGGATATATGTATATGCTATGCTATGCTGTGCTAAGTCGCTTCAGTCGTGTCCGACTCTGTGCAACCCCATAGATGGCAGCCCACCAGGCTCCGCCATCCCTGGGATTCTCCAGGCAAGAATAGTGGAGTGGGTTGCCATTTCCTTCTCCAATGCATGAAAGAGAAAAGTGAACATAATGCTATGCTATGCTAAGTTGCTTCAGTCGTGTCTGACTCTTAGCGACCCCATGGACTGCAGCCTACCAGGCTCCTCTGTCCATGGATTTTCCAGGCAAGAGTACTGGAGTGGGGTGCCATTGCCTTCTCAGATACATAGAGCCAATTCACTTTGTTGTACAGTAGAAACTAACACAACATTGTAAAGCAACTATAATCCAATTAAAATTAATTTAAAAAATAAAAATTAAAAATATGTATTTGATCTGCGATTAGACAATGGATTCTTAGAAATGACAGCAAAAGCATAAGCAACTACAATGACCAAAAACTGGAATAAAGGGAGGGAGAATTAGATGAAAGAGGTCAAAAGGTACAAATTTCCTCTTGTAAGTACACACTAAGGATGTAATCTACAAGAGCAATATAATTAACACTGCTGTAGACTATATATGCAAGCTGCTAAGAGAGCAAATTCTAAGGGTTCTCATCACAAGTAAAGTTTTCTATTTTTGTCCTTTTTTTAAAAAACATTTTATTTTATATTGGAGTATAGCAAATTAACAATGCTGTGATAGTTTTAGGTGGACAGCCAAGGGGCTCAGCCACACATAAATATGTATCTGTCCTCCCCCAAATCCCCCTCCCATCCAGGCTGTCACATCACATTGAGCAGGGTTCCCTGTGCTGTGCAGTAGGTCCTTGTTGGTTATCCTTTTTAGATATAGCAGTGTGTATAGGCCACATTCCTCAAAATGGTAAATGAACTGGAAAACCATAGAGTTCAAGTAGTTCAAGGTCAAGAGAGAAAAAAATACATTTTGTTTTCAGGAAACTAAATCCTCTCCAAATTGATTTAAAAATATTTTTAAGTTCTAGAAATCTATCTTAAACCATGCGTTGTGTAAACTAACATGAATGAAAGTTCCTCACCTACAACATAGGCATATATACACAGATCTAAATGGGTCTGTACTGGATTCTAGAATGCATGTGAATGTGTACAGTCACTCAGTCATGCCTGACTCTTTGCAACCCCATGGACTGTAGGCTGCCAGGCTCCTCTGTCTATGGGATTTTCCCGGCAAGAATACTGGAGTTGGCTGCCACTTCCTCCTCCATCTATTTCTTTAATTTCGTGTCTATATGAGATGATGAATGTTCACCAAACTTATTGCGATACCACTTCATAATGTATGGAAGTCAAATAACCATACTTTAAACCTTAAACTTGTACAGTGACTATGTCAATTATATCACAATAAAACTGCCAACAAAGGTCCATCTAGTCAAAGCTATGGTTTTTCCAATAGTCATGTATGGATGTGAGAGTTGGACTATAAAGAAAGCTGAGCACCGAAGAATTGATGCTTTTGAACTGTGGTGTTGGAGAACATTTGAGAGTCCCTTAGACTGCAAGGAGATCCAACAAGTCCATCCTAAAGGAAATCAGCCCTGAATAGTCATTGGAAGGACCGATGATGAAGCTGAAACTCTAATACTTTGGCCACCTGATGCGAAGAACTGACTCATTTGAAAAGACCCTGATGCTGGGAAAGACTGAAGGCAGGAGAAGGGAACAACAGAGGATGAGATGGTTGGGTGGTATCACCGACTCAATGGACATGAGTTTGAATAAACTCCAGAAGTTGGCGATGGACAGGGAAGCCTGGCATGCTGCAGTCCATGGGGTCGCAAAGAGTCAGACACAACTGGGCAACTGAACTGAATTGAAAACTGGAAGAAAAAAATTGATAAACTGGACTTTATTGAATTAAAACTTTTGGGCTTCAAAGAACACCAACAGGAAAATGGACTTCCTAAACAAGTAGGAGAAGTTTTTGGCATATCATATATCTGATAAGGGACTAGAATCCAGAGTGCATAGTGAACTTTAAAAACAAAAAGACAATTTAATTTAACAACAAAATTAAACAACAAAAAGACAACCTAATTAAAAACTGGCCAAAGGGTCTCAACAGACATTTCTTCAAAGAAGACATATAAACATTCAATAAAGCCTTTGAAAAGATGTTCAACATCATTTGCCACTAGAGAAATATGGATCAAAATCATGAAATGCCACTTTACACCTTCAAGGAAGGCTGTAATCAAGATTATTATAGCCTTTTGGTGACATCATGGAAAATTACAACCCTTATACAGTGCTGATGGGAATGTGAAATGATGTAGCTACTTTGAAAAAACAGTTCCTCAAGGGAATTCCCTGGCAGTCCAGGGGTTAGGACTCATTTCCATTGCCAAGGACAATTCCCAATCAGGAAACTAAGATCCTACAAGCTATGTGGCTCAGCCAAAAAGAAGAGAAACAGTTCCCTAAAAGGTTAAACATGCAGTTACCATGTGGCAAAGCAATTCCACTCCTAGGTAACATAACCAAAAGAAATGGAAACACACGTCCAAACAAAAACTTGTATACAGGTTTATATTCTTGTTTCATAGAAGCATTCTTCATAGTAGCCAAAAAGTGAACACAATCTAAATGTCCACACTTGATAAATGGTTAAGCGCTCTGTGATATATCCACATAACAGAAGATGATTCGGCCATAAAAAGGAATGGAACACTAACCCACGCCACAGAGCAGGTGACCCTTGAAAGCATGATGCTAGGCAAAAGACACCAGACACAGGGCTTCCTTGGTGGTCCAGTGGCTGACGCCAGGCTCCCAGTGCAGAGGGCCCAGGCCAATCCCTGGTCAGGGAACTAGACCCCACATGAGGCAACCAAGACCTGGCACAGGGGAATAAATATTAAAAAAAAGAAGAAGCGAGACACAAATCCTACAGACTGAAGGATTCCATTTACATGCAATGTCCAAAAGAGGCAAATCCATAGACACAGAGAGTAGATTAATAGTGACCTGGGAAAACAAACTAGTGAAAATAACAGAAAAGAAGCAGAGTCACAGATACAGAAAACAAACCAGTGGTCACCAGTTGGGAGGGGGATGGGCCAGGGGGCAACATAGGTGTAGGGGATGAAGAGGTACCAACTACTACGTATAAAATAAATAAGCTACAAGGGTGTATTATTGTACAGCACAAGGAATACAGCCAATATTTTATAATAATAAATATAAAAGGAGTATAATGTTTAAAAATTGTAACTATGTTATACACCTGAAATTTACATAATTTGCAAATCAACTACACCCAGATAAATAAATATACTTAATTTCTAGTGAAAACAAACAAACATAAAACAGTCTGGGGATGATGGGCATGAATGAGAGTGACTGCAAATGGACACATGGCTTCTTTTCGGGGGTGCTGGAAACATCCTCAAATTAGATTACTGCAATGGTTGAATTTACTAAAAAAAAAAAAAAAAATCACTTAAAAAATCACTTATTTTTTTCTCTCCTTTTTATATTTTCTTAAAGGCTTCCAAGTAAGACATTAAAATCATCCTCTCAGTATCATCACAATCAGGACTTTATCCAAACAGATACATTTTTTTTGTCCATAATTGCTGCTTAGTCACTTGGTCACGTCCAACTCTGCAGCTCCATGAACTGTAGCCCACCAAGCTCCCCTGTCCATGGAATTTTCCAGGCAAGAATACTGGAGTGGGTTGCCATTTCCAATGCCAGGGGATCTTCCCGATCCAGGGACTGAACCAGTGTCCCTTGTATCTCCTGCACTGGCAGGTGGATTCTTTACCACTACCGTCACCTGGAAAGTTCTTTGTCCACAAACTAGGCTGAAAAGGCTAGATAAGAAAATACTCAATTGGAAAACATGACATACAATCTCAGCTTTTGAAAGACCACGCACTACAAAGCTGTTGATGGGGAACTGCTGGTGCCCTCCGCATGCTATCAGGTACCACAGTTTTTGCACCCAATAATCAGAAAGACCATACCTGGTCACAGCAGCAGCGAATGTCACAGGCCCCCGCTGTCAAATTGCAAGGGCAAGGACCAAGGGGCTGATACACCTGGTTAGGAACGACAGTCACATTTTCTGAAAAGTACAAACAACAGAGAAGTTCAGCTGTGAAACACTGATGAGACATGGCCACATTTTCACTCAGAGAAAGCTGAGTTGTATTACAAATCACCATTACCAGTATTCCACATGAAGGTATCCCTGAGATGGGCTATATCTACTGAGGCCTGTATCTACTCCTCCAACAAAAACCCAAATAGAAGAGAATGTCCTAGTTATACAAACTGAAGAAGTCACAGTTGATCTTGAAGATGATCAAGTCACTAAGATTTGCAAGTTAAGCCAAATGCAATGCACTGATTTTTCAATACACTGCACAACTCCTTTCATAACACAGACTGATTGTAAGCATTTACTCCTCCAAATTCATTACCTCTTTCAACAGATAAACCTGAAGCCATGACCTAAATGTCCATTGACAGATGATGTGGTACATATAGACAATGAAATATTACTCAAGACATAAAAAGAACAAAATGGGGTCATTTGCAGTAATGCGGGAGGACCAAGAGTCTGTCATACAGAGTGAAGTAAGTCATAAAGAGAGAAACAAATATTGTATATGAACACATGTATGTAGAATCTAGAAAAATGATACAGATGAACCTATTTTCAGGGCAGAAATAGAGACGAAGATGAAGGGAACAAATGTGTGGACATGGAGGGTTGGGGAACTGGGAGACTGGGAGTGGGTATGTGCACTGCCATGTGTAAAACTGGTAGCTAGTGGGAACCTGCTACAAAGCACAGGGAGCTCCGCTCGGCGCTCTGTGGCGACTAGATGAGTGGGAAGGGAGATCCAAGAGAAGGGGGTTGTATCTCTACACAGAGCTAATTCACTTTGCTGTACAACCTTGTAAAGGAACTATACCACAACTAAAAAAAAACAAATCTGAAGCCACGGTGACACTGCAGTTTATCTGGAAGCCATATGACCACAAGATCTCATTTAACTGAGCTACACACTCAACCTCAAGTCCCATCACACTGTGAATGCAAATTTTCACATCCTGATTCTGGTTCAAGTGTGGGGGAAATTAGTAATTTTCACACTGATTGGAAAAGGAATATGTTATATTACATTTTAGCCTCCTAATTCAGAATCCAGAGACTAATAGTTGGAAAGCTATGTCCGTGACTATTTCTGTAAACTCTATGTATCAGTCAACTTCAATGAGAAGATAACTGAAGCTTCTAGAGAACAACTATTATATATTCTACGCTATAATATAGTAGAACCCTAGTATGTCAGTGGTATCAAGAACAAGAAAGTCCGAATAAGAGACCATGTCACAAGGGTAAGGGTTTGATTCTCAGTATAATCAAATCTGTGAGACATAAGCAAGGCACTTTAGAATAGGGTTTTACCATGTGATATATAGATAGGTATTTGTGAATCTATCTATATGCCTCCCACATTGTTGGCTAGCTTCCTTGTTACCAAGCATACCGCTTACCTCCTGGCTGTCCTTCCATCCTTTTTCTTGTTCTGATCTCTGTCTGACTGGGTGCAAAATTTTTCATACCTTCATGGGGTCAGAGTGGACATCTCATAATTACCAATATATACAGACTCTTAATTTTCCTAAGTTTGGCTATTGGTACAAGGACATTCTGAAATATTACCTAACTATACTTAAGCATATTTTTTAAAAGAAAAAAAAAGTTGCTGCTCTGAGTGGTATAGCAACTATTAAGCCCTCCTGTCAGGTTTCTTTTTTGGCCATACTGTGTGGCTGATGGGATCTTAATTCCCCAACCAGGGATCGAACCCATGCCCCTTGAGTTCAAAGTGAGGAGCCCTAAATCACTGGACCAGCAGGGAATTCCCTGGAAACTTTTAAAATAAGAAAATTAAACAAAAGAAAAATAAGTTTAGGAAAGCAAGACAGACTCACGAGCGAAGCACACACACTGCATGGCACACACTTACATTCAAACATCTGCAGTAAACATTTTGATAGTCGGAGACTTTACTTGCCTGATGCATTTTGGCCCAGAGAGGAGTTGGCATAAATTTCCACATGAATGAGCAGATGTGCTAAACAGGATGTATTATGAAAGGCTGAAACAAGAAGAGCTTGGACAATACACGGGGCCTCCAGGAAGGGATCTGTCCCATTAGAGGAACATGACTGCAGATCCCTCTTCAACCTCACGGTCACTTCCAACGAATTCTGAAAGGAAAATATCACTGTACTTTATATGGTGACTCAAAACAGCATCTATAAGAACACATAAGATTAAGTAAGCTCAATCTGCCTCCATTCATTTTACAAAAGGCAAACTGGACCCAAGGATGACATCATTCTGCTCAATTTTACCCTGTAAACCTACTGCAGTACACAAGCCCTGATTCCTAATCCTCAGCTGAACATACAAGCAAGCAACTTGTGCCTGCTTGTTGTTTGGTCACCAAGTCGTGTCCAACTTGTGACTCCATGGACTGTAGCCTGGCAGGATTCTCTGTCCATGGGATTCTCCAGGCAAGAATACTGGAGTGGGTTGCCATTTCCTTCTCTAGGGGATCTTCCCGACCCCGGGACTGAGCCCAGGTCTCCTGCATTGGCAGGTGGATTCTTTACCACTGAGCCACCTGGAAAGCCCTTTTTCTGTTTAGAGAAAGCTGAACACAGGTCTGATAAAGGTATTTGTCTGGCACTTTTATTATCCTACTGGCAGATTAAATACACATAAATAAAAGTCCATGGAAACAGGCTCTGGTACCTGGGGTGCAAGCAAAGTCTGTTTCGTCTTTTATGTTCAGAGTTGATGTTTTGCAGATACTAGACACTCAGTGAAATATCTATTTAGTGGAAAACATTTCATCTCTCCAGGCTTGAGTGTCCTTACACATAAGCCCAGAGTTGGGTGAGACCAGCAATTCATGAAGCTCTTTTGAGTCACAGATTCATTTGATAATCTGACAGAAGCTGGCAAGCCTCTCATCAGAAAAAAATGCACACATACAAAACTTTATACACAATTTTAGAGAGTTCACAGCTTTTTTTTTTTTTTTGGCTGTGCCATGCAGCTTGTGAGATCTTAGTTCCCCAACCTGGGAATGAACCTGGGCCCTCGGCAGTGACAGCATGTTGTTCTAACCATGGGACCACCAGGGAATTCCCTCACAAGCTTCTTGAAACTCGTCCAAGATGAGTGCCTACAGGATCAGATAGCCCACAGTTTCATGGCGGTTCCAAGCACTAAGTTCTATCTTGTCTGATTAAAAGAACATCGCAGGGGAAGTTCCCTGGCGGTTCAGTGGTTAGGACTCGGCGCTTTCACTGCCTTGGTCCAAGTTCAATCAATCCCTGATCAGGGAACTAAGACCCGATAAGCTGCTGGGCACAGTCAAAAAGAGAGAGAGAGAGAAAAACAACACTGCAGGAGCACCAGATGCAGGGCTCCGCAGATGCTACTGAGAAGGTTTCCACCTCTGGCCTTACCACAGTGGGGGTGACAGTCAAACTCCAGTCTCCTGTCTCATTGTTCAGCTCGCCACAGGTGGGAACTGGCAATAAACCTACAGGAGAGATTGGAACACAAGAGAGTATTGCCCAGCCACCAAAGTACTGCACTCTTGAGTCAGGTTTCCTAGGACAGAACACCTTTCCAAGCCTAGGATTGGACTCTTTACAAGCTGTGTGACTTTCGACTAGTGACAACCTCTTTGAACTTCAGTGTCTTCATTTGTTAAACAGAATTAAAAGACATTACTGTTCTTATTAGGAAAATGAGGTGATGTATTTAAGTACATGGGATAGCTCAGTGAATGCTAACTTGTAATTTCAAGCTTTCTTTTACTCACCCTGTCTGTTGGTCCTCTGGTCCACAGCAGCAGCCCCCATCCCGACTTTGCAGGGGACAGCGCCAAGGGACTCAGAGGATGCCACCTGGCCAGGCTTCTTGGGCGGCCTGAAGCTGGCCCAACCTCTTCCCTCCCCAAAGGAAAGGTCAGACTCTTTACCCATCTCGTCCCGCAGCTGGGTCAGGGACACGGTCACATCCTCGGTGCCTCCGACCAGGGACGCGCTGACCACAGGGCCGGACATGCGGATGACAGAAGGAATGAAAACTAGGCAGGAAGAAAGGGACAGGGAGGAGTTAATAGTTGCAGAACCCCTGCCTACCCTGGGTGGTGGCTTTCTTGGGCGGTGTCTTCCGCAGCTCTGGCGGCAGTCCCAGATTTGGCCTCAAGACTCGTCCTCTCCCTCATCCCCGTCCTGTAGGCCCCTGCCCCATCTTACATACCCACATCTCCCCTCAGCGGCCTCAAGACGCCCTGCAGAAGGAGAAGTCCCAAAAGCAAAGGGACCGGCGGCGACAAACGCATGCCTGGGGGCTCGCCGGGCCTGCACAACAGGGCTGCACCGGCCTTAGAAGACTGGAAGCGCGGGGACTCGGAAGCTATGCCCGGGCGGCCTTGCCGCCACCATCTTGTCAAGCCAACGCCTGGAGCTATGGCAACCACCAATCGGCCGCCTGTCTGACGAAAGACGAGCCGTGATTGGACCAACACCAGAGAGAGCCCGCCCTCAAACCCATCCGCAGCAGCCTAGCCCTGCCACAGGCCTTAGGTCCTTCTAGTTGCATCACTCCATGAAAAGACTCACGAAAAAGTAGGAGTCCGCGTTTAGTTGAAAACCCCGAGTTTCTCCAACATGGAGTTAATTCAGTCATTCTGGAGTTAATGCAAATGCGAGGCCGCAGGCACTGGGTTCTAAACAAGCAACTTAATAAACTTGATTTTTATGAGAATTTGGGAGGAGGGACAAAAAGGGGGTGATGTTGCAGTGCTGTAATTGTTCTGTTGTATTGTTTTTATTATTCTCCGTTTTTCAGAGGTTTTGTTTGTTTCTACCACGCAGAGGGAGACAGTGAAGGATAGAAGCCTGGCGTGCTGCAGTCCGCGGGGTTGCAGAGTGGGACAGGAGTTCGCGACTGAACCACCACCGCATAGAGCTCTCAGATCTCTGAAAGGAGGTCTTCTCAAACTACACACACGAAGTTTTAGCACCATTAGAACAGATGCAAAATTACCAAAATGCTGCCTGGGGAAAAAAATTCATTTTTCTTATCTCAGTAGCCTCAAAGGATCGCAAGCGTTATCATAGCTCGGTGACTTACAGGTGCAGGGCCTGAGGTTGGACTGCGTGGTTTGAATTTCACCTTCCTTCTATGTTAAGTGATCTTGGGAAAATCACTTAACCTCTCTAAACTTAGGCTTCCTCCGCTTTATTTTCACGCCCTCATCTTTAAAGGAGGTAACAGTCTCTCCCAAACAGGGTTGTGTGAGAAGTGAGGCAACACACCTAATGAGCTTAGCCTAATGCCTGATGTACAGTAAGTAAGTACTCAGTAACTGTTCACTCATTTTGTTAGCTATCAGATGAGCGGTAAACCAATTGACGGGCAGAATCCATGTACGGTGTGTAAAAAATCTTCTATTAAAAACTTCATACCAATCTATAATTGTATTTGTAACAATATTTTTGTGTATAGTTTTAGCAAGATTGAAATTAAAGTTCTTCAGGGTTGAATAAAAAATTGACATGTGAACAAATCCAGTTAAAAAGTACACAGTTGAAGATGAATGAGCATGAAATAAACAACCAGTAAGAAGAAATAACTCAGGGAAATATGAAAATTTAAATTATTTTATTATAAAAATTTATACAAAATAAACCATAAACACAACAGTTAAAATTTAAACAATTAAGCCAGCTCATAACACATTTCAAATGAAAAAGTAATAACAAAGACCTTATAAGCTTGTTTGAATTTAGTCATCTTTAGATATATGATGCTTTATTTCCTAGACTTAAAAATAGTGATCTCCATTACACTTAGGCTGTAAAATATTAAATATTATTTTAAAAAGACATTCTTAAACTCAGAGATTAACAAATACTTGGAAAGTGACCACCAAAATCTTTGTGTATCTGTTAACAAAATTGTAAATCCAGAATATAAAACCTACCTGAAATAATCTAACCAAATACCAAATTATTTAAATATTTGAGACAATTTTTGAGACGGTATCAAAAGAAAATTAAAATCTTATTTATATATAATGTTGTATACACATATGGGTTTCTGTCAGTATACTTTCTAAAAACAAATCAAACTGGCCA